>NW_005054308.1:11027815-11037189 GCF_000277835.1 Geospiza fortis | reverse complement strand
GGGACACACCGGGAGAGCAGGGGACACACCGGGAGAGCAGGGGACACCGGGAGGGCACGGGACACACCGGCAAAACAGGGGACACACTGCCTGGCCCCTGACACCGCTAACAGGAACACGTCCCCCATGTCTCCCTGGCATTGTGGCTCCGAGGTACAGCCCCAGTGATGCCCTGCTGTTCCCACAGCCCATTCCAAACGCTCAGGGCTCCTGCTGTGTTATCCCAAGGTCAGGAGTGTCCCCGGCACTGCCCCTCTGCTCTGCTGTCCCTTACCAGCTGCTCAGCCTCGGGAACGGGGGCAGAGAAAACAGAAATGAAAATAGAACCAAGGAAGCTCGGACATGGGGAACCAGTGCCTACTTGGCATGAAGTTGGTTTTCTCACTTGGTGAGGTGTTTGTATCCTTATAAACAAGCTATTGAGAGGAGAAAAGGCTGTTCCCTTGTCCTGACCACAGCGAGGAGGTGGCAACACAGGGATTTTTCCAGGCTGACCCACAGTGTGCAGAAAGTGTCGCTGTGAAAAGGACTCTGAGTTCTTCAGTGACTCATGCAGGACAAGGCAGCATCTGTGACCAGATCCAAAGCTCCCCATGGGCCAGGACAAGCTCTCTGGCACTTCAGCCCTTCCCTCTGGGTCCCTTTCTGATGTGGGCTGGACAGGGCAGCACAGGGACCCACATGCACCTGCTCCACTTGCTGCCAGCCAGTGCTGGTGCCACAAAGGCCATCCTGTCCCACTGCTTGTCCTGCCTGCCTCCCATCCTGCCCACAGAGAGACAAAACTCACGGAACTGGCTGGGTGGGTGGTGAAGCGCCCCAGGAGGATCATTGCCAGGCTGGTCTGTGCCATATGGGCTCAGGCAGTGACACGGCCACAGGAGGGACCCACACACGGCTGGGCAGCGAGGGCATTACCTGACTGTGGCCTTGGGCACACAGATGTCCTTCCTCCCTTGCAGGTGGCAGCAGGGCTTCAGTCCTTGCCCAGGTGCTCTCTGAAGCAGCAAGAGGCCCTTTGGGCTGGCATTGCTCTGATGCCAGGAGTTCTCAGCTCCATCCTGCTGCCATGTCCAACAAAGCCATGGGGACACATCACAGCTGCTTTGCTCCCATCAGGACGTTGTGGATGATCCAGGACAGGAACCACCAGGGAATCCCAGCAGGGCAGAGCTCCCTCCTCCCCCAGCATCTCCATCCCACTGGGCAGGACCAACACCCCCATCCCCAGCTCCTCCCCGGCCAGCTCACACCACGGGTGTTCCCTCAGGCACATTTCCCATTCCAGTCTGCTTTTTCGGAGGCAGGATAGCCTGGCTCCAGCGAGTTCCTTGCAGGATGGGCTTGTCCTCCTTCCTGACAGCTCCTTCCCTCAGCACAAGCCGTTTCCTTCCTGCCCTGCTGCTGGCACCGCACACCTCCCGTGCAGCCCCGGGCTGGGGCTGCGGCTCCGCTGGCCTCACCTGGGCGGCTCAGGGAGCGCCGGGAGCGCTGTGACAGCGCTGTCACCGCTCCAGGGCTCCCCAGGAGGTGTGGCAGCGGGCTGGCTGCCCTGGCCCGGCTCTCCTTACACCAGGAAAACAAGCAGGCGCCGGCTGGTCGAGCACAAGTGTTTGTGTCCCAGGGTTGTGGGCAGGTGAAGCCAAGCTGAAGTGTCCCAGCAGGGTGGGCTGTCCCCTGGCACCCAGCAGGGTGGGCTCCCACGCTGCCAACACAAATCAAGCTGTGGCAGGGAGTGAGGTGTCCTGTGGGACCCTGCAGGGAGGCAGGACCGGCTTCTCCTGCAGCAGAGCCAGCTTTGTGCAGCCCCATTGCAAAACTGCTTCTCACAGAGCGGGGTGAGCCACCTCCACAGCATTGCCCAGCCCTCTCCAGACCCACTGCCACTGCAGGAGAGCATTGCCCAGCCCTCTCCAGACCCACTGCCACTGCAGGAGTGCGTGCCAGCCCTCTCCAGACCCACTGCCACTGCAGGAGTGCGTGCCAGCCCTCTCCAGACCCACTGCCACTGCAGGAGAGCATTGCCCAGCCCTCTCCAGACCCACTGCCGCTGCAGGAGTGTGTGCCAGCCCTTCTCTGGCAGTATTTAAGGAGAAACCCAACCCCATGAGGCTCGTGGGACTCAATCCATGGGACACTCCTTGTGTGATGAGCACAGCCTCAGCAGGGGCTGGAGAAGCACCTGATGATGGTTCAGTGCTCTGGCTCCAAACAGGATGTGGTGAAAGCCTCGGGAAGAGGGAGCTGGATGTGAGGCAGGAATATCCAGGCAGAAGGCATCACTCACCTTGGAATGGGGTTATTTCCACCCTACATCTCACCCTGAACTTGCTGGCTCCTGCAAAGCCTTTTGCTGTTTTGCCTTTTCCCAGCTACTCCAAACTTTAACACTCAGGATATTGGGATGAAAGCTGAAGCCATCAGGGGGCTCTCTGGGAACGCTCCAGACAATCTTGGAGTTAAACAGGGCTTGCTCAGAAAATAAACACAGCTTCCAGCCATGCAAAGCACCACAGCTCAGGCTCGGCCTAATAACAGCAGGTGGGGGGTTCCTCCCCCAGCAGCAGGTTTGTACAGGAAAGTTACATTTCCTCCATTTAATCTCTTCCATTCTTACTGTTCTTGGGATTTCTTTCCTGTCTAGAAAGGACCTGGTGACCACGGGATGGAAAGGAAAACACAGGGAGAAAAACAGCAGCTCAAGAATGTGCTCCCAGGTGCGTCCTAATCACAGAACTTCCTCCCACACAGGAGGCAGGGCTGGAAGTGGACTTTGCCTGCAGCCCCACTGTGTGTGCTGTGTGTGCTGTGCAGCTCCAGCCACTGGAAAGGAGGGAAAAGCCTGTGAAATTAAAGATTTTTATTCTGCTGAGCTTGCCACCAGCACGAGCAGCTCCTGAAAAACCACAGGGATGTCATTGCTTCTTCTTCCCTCCCCAGCTAATGTGCTTAGGAGGGAAGGAGGGCTGTGCCTGCCTGCTCTGGATAATCCCATCAGGTACTGCCAGGCAGGTGGAAATGGAGTCAGCTCCAGGGGTCTGCATGGAGCTGCAGGCTCCAGCCCGTGCCTGCACCACGAGGCAGAGCACAGCCTAAAAATAAGCAGATAGGATTTGATCTAGGCAGAATAAATGAAGAGTCAGCTCTTTATTTGCAAGAGGGTTATTTATGGGCCTTGCAGAGGTCTCCTTCATGGAGGAGGCTTCAGCCCCTCTTGGCCTCTCTGAGGCTACAGCATGGATCCTCCTGGATCCATGATTTTGTGGTTGAAGCTTCACGTCCACCAGCCTCTGTGGTCCTTCCCTCTCCCCTCTGCTGCCCTGCCTTGCTTTCCTACACCAAAATCCCAATTTCTCTCCCAGGGCTGGTGGCTCTGGGCCTTTCACCCATTTGTCACAAGTCCCTCAGCCAGCTGAGCCCGAGGCTGGTGTGAGGGCACTGAGATATTCGTATTTCTGCCCTGTCAGAGACTCCTGCTCTCTCAGCATGGAGAACGCAGAGGTGTGCACAGTCTGTGGGCACCTGGGCTGGAATGCAGGCAGAGATGGAGGTGTCTGCAGCATCCTGCAGCTCTGGCAGGAGGGACAGATGTCCCCAGGCCAGTCCAGCCCCACACAGGGCCACCCACACCCTGGAGTGACAACGCTCCTTGCCCAAAGCATCCCACAGGGCACCCCACCCTTCTGCCTGCAGCAAGGAGGTAACAAGACATGAGAAAAGTAAGAAGAGCTCAGAAAATTCTGGTGGTTTCTGCAGATTACTCATTTGCACTGATCCAATACTGATCTCCTCCCTGCCTGACTTCGTAGGATTTCTGCTCCAGCCACGTCATCACAACCACCCACCCATGGAGCTGGAACTCCACGTGAGCTCCTCCTCCTCCTCCTCCCCCCTGTGGGCACCCCACACACCCGGGCACCCCGGGCACCCCCTGCCCACAGCCAGCCCGGGTGCTGCTGCTCTCCTGAGCAAGGTGAGGCAGGGAGAAGCCAAGGGGCGGCACATCCCCCTGGGAGTCACCTTCTGCTTCGGGATCAGACACCTCTGGAGCCCCACCAGCTCCTCCAGGCAAATTCCTGCTTGTTCTGGAGTGGCAGCAGCAGCTGCTGCCTGTGCAGGAGGAGCTGCAGGAGCTGACTTCTCTTGCCTCAGGGAGAAGGGAGGGGTGCCAGGGAGGCGAGAGCCCCTTCAAGCTGCTGAGCCAGTCCCTGGGCAGCGTCCCCCTCCCTTTGCCCACTGGTGCACCCAGGAATGGCTGTGCTGTGACCGGGCTCGTGCCTCTGCCACAGGCAAGTGTACCAGGTGCCCCTTGAGAGAGCCACTGGGTGTTGTTTCACCACTGAGGGCACAAACCCAGCCCAGGGGGCTCAGCTGGGGCTCACAGCACCGTGAGGACACCGAAAGCAAAGGCCTGCCAGGTCACCAGCTCCAGGCTCTGCTGGGGAGGAGGGCAGGGCTGGGCAGCCCTGAGCTTTGTGCTACAGCCTGGAAAAGTTCACAACCAAGAGCTTTTTTGTGGGAGCAGCCTAATGCCTGGGTCCCCCTTCAGTTTGGGAGAAATGATCACCAGAGGCTTCAGAGAGCTGGGACTTGTGGTGCTGTGACAGTGGTCACAAGGGTTCTTGGGTGAAGGAAGAGACGAGAAGGTTAACTCCATTATCAGAAGGCTTGATTTATTATTTTATGATATATACATCTATTATAACTATACTAAAAAGAAAAAGAAAGGAAAGGTTTCTTCAGAAGCTAGCTACCTAACCTAAGAATAGAAAAGTAAAGAATGATAACAAACCCCGCTCTCTCGGACTCTCTCCGAGAGACCTCAGTTCTGGATTGGCCACTAACTATAAACATCCAAGCTGGGCCAATCCAGACGGACCTGTTGTGTTCCACAGCAGCAGATAACCCATTGTTTACATTTGTTTCTGAGGCTACAGCTTCTCAGAAGGAAAAAATCCTAAAGAAGGATTTTAGTGAAAAGGATGTCTGCGACATGGTGCTGCCAGGTGCCAAGGCTGAGAAAACAGGGAGATGTGGCTGAACAAAGCCAGAAGGGATGACAAGTGGTGGAGGTGGAAGGGAAGCTCCAGAGGTCCCTGGAGCAGCAGCAGAGGGGCTGCAGGGCCAGCTCATGGTGCTGCCCACACGTCCTCCTCTCCCCACCACATCACATCACATCAGAGCAGGGAGGATGTTTTACAGGGGAGGAGTTTGTTGGGAAAAAACCCCAGCAGCTCATGCCATGGAATATAAAATGACAGCCAGGAATCCCAGTTGTGGTGGCACTGAGGCCTGCCAGCTCAGCCTGGGTGCCAGGTACAGCTCAGAATCCCCCATAACTGTGGGGTTAGCCCAGCTCTGGCCGTGGGGAGCTTCCTGCCAAAGTGGCAGTGCCTGTCCAAGGTTACTCTGCCTGTCCACTGCTGCTGCTGAGAGCAGAGCTCCCCTGTGTGCCAGCAGCCATTGCATCACCTCCTCCCAGCAGCCACAGGGTGGCTGCAGTGTCAGAGGGACGTGTCCATTATTAATGAGTCTCCATTATTAATGAGATCCCAGCTCCTGCAGCCGCCCTGACTCACCAGCCCACGCCCCAGCTCCTCCCCAGGCCATGCTGGTGAGAGCACCAGCCCTGGCACCTCTGCCGGGCCTGGCTCCTGCTCTGGGCCAAGGGGGCTCAGGGACCATCCTGCAAGGATGGGGAAGGAAACCTGGGCTGTGAGATCTGGCCAGGCCTCCCAGCAGAGCCCTCAGGGGCAGGGGAGGGACAGAGGAAAAACCTGCAGGCAGAGCAGCTGTTACAGGCAGGAAAGGAAGGGCTGGAATAAAGGGTTTGTTTTCACAGCTTGGGGATGCTACCTGTGGGGAGCCATTGAGTGTGTCCACAAATTATCTGGAAAAGGGCAGGGCCAGCAAAGTGAGCGTGTTTGGCACCAGCACTGAGCTCTTTGGAGCTGCTGGTCCATGTCCCTGAGCAGGGGACAGCCAAGGGAACTCAGGAAAGGACAGAGAAAACACATAAAAACCAGTCCTAGCACTGCCAGCCCAGTGATAGACTCTGAGTGGTGCATCTCTTCCCAGGAAGGGAATCTTGGGGGTCCTGCTAAATGATGCTTCCAAAACGCCTGGAGCAGAGAAAGCAGAAAATTGACTGTTGGAAATGAGCAGGGAAGAAGCAGAGGATGGGAAAGGCAGCTCTGGCACCGTGTGAGCTGGGGATGTGCCCACGCTGGGGATGCTGCCTGCAGCTCTCCTCGCTTCCTTGTCTCCAGAGGGGTGTGCAAGAGGCTCAGAGAAGGGAAGCAGGGATGCCCCAAGCTCTGCAGCAGCCTCTGCATGACGAATGGCTCCGTGGGCAGGAGAAGGGCTGTGATGCAGATCTGCCCTGCCTTGGGAGGCGTGTGAGGGCAGGGAGGGGGATTACTCACCAGCCCTGCCCCTGCAGGAGTACAGGCTGCAAACGAAACTACCTGCAGGGAAGTTTGGGATGAGGAAAAGGAAGTGGCTCTTGGTGCAATGTATAGTTAAACCATGGAGCTCCCCACCACAGGATGTGACAGATGCAAAGCATTTAAACAGGAACTGGATGAATTCATGGAAGAAAAATCCTTTGGGTTATTAAAGACAAAGAACCACCACCTCTTCCTTAAGGCTGGAGGTCTGGGGGGAGCTCAGGGTATGTTCCTGGGACAAGAAGACTGCAAACATCTGCTGTGGGCAACAGCCAGAGCCAGAGCATGGGTGAGCTGTCCCGTGGCTCTGACGTGCTGTCCTGAGATGGAAGCAGAGATCAGGAGCTGCCTGGGAACACGGCACACCACTTCCTCCCCCAGGGAATGCACCCCGAGGCTTGTCCATTCACCTTGTGTGAGCACTGAGCACTCCTTCCTTCCCTTCTGGACTGAGGCCTTTTTTGTCTCTCTGCAGAGGGCAGGCAAGTCCCACATGTCTGAATTTTCTTGAGAAGTTTCAAAGTGAAAAATCTCCTCAAGGGAAGGCAGGTGGGATTCCAGTCCCAGGAGCATGGCTCCACCAGCCCAGGGAACATGGGCTTGCTGTGGGGGGACACTGTTCAGTCACCACATATTCTGGGGACACAGGGCACTCTGTGTCCCTCTGGAGGCAGGGTCACAGACACCTTGGGACAGCACAGGGACTGCCTCACTCAGGATCCTGAGAGGTGATGAGTCCTGGGCCTGAGCCACACGAGATTTTGATCTGCTCCCCAGGTACTGGTGGGGGTTGGACTGGGCCAGCAGCACTGTAATGGGGGTGAGTGTCCTTGCTGGGTGACATTTCTGTGCCAGGCATCAGCCACCACCTCACAGACCCACAGGAGCTGCTCAGGAAGGAGTGTGGCTATGAGACTCAGTGACAAATAATTCTGTCTGTATTTCCAGCCAGTCTCAGTGCCAAGGAGAGCAGGCACAGGCAGTGACCAGCAGAGCTGTGCTCCCATCATGAAGCCACTCTGCAGCCAAATCTGGTCCCTCCAGCTCTGCAGCAGGGAGCAGTCCCTGCCAGGATGTGCTCCCCCTCAGCAGAGGATGATGCAGAGGGAGCCTGTGCCGTGTGTGCTGAGCTGCAGTCGGTGCAGAGCAGGAGGGAAGTTCATCCTTGGCCCCTGCTGCTCCCACCTTTGCATTTTGGGTGTTTGTGGAGCACCCTGCTCTTCAAGGCACCCAGCTGCTTCCCAGGGCTGTCCTCTTGAGCAGCAGGTCAGCCCACAGCTGCCTTGTGTCACAGCTGTCCCCACAGAGCCACCCAGCTCTGGGGCTGAAGCTGGATGTCCCCATCATGAGACCCCACAGAGCCACTCCTGGGGTGCCTAAATACAGGCTGGAGTGTCCAACATGGGCAAGACTGCAAACCATGGCCCTGCTCCGTGCTGAGCTGCTGCTCATTAGTGCTGAAATTCGCTGAGGGCCCAGCAGTGAAGGAGCCCTTGACAGATCTCATTCCCAAGAGCATCCAGGCAGGACAGCCCATTCCCTCTTCATCGGCTCATTCTGCTCCCTGAAGGACCCACCTGTCCTGGCTGCTGCTCCAGGGGGTTTTGGGGCAGGGCCTTGTGCATCAAGGGGCTGATGGATCCATCAGTGACATTTCCAGTGCTGTGCTGACAATAACATGTGATGAGCCTTTCCCCTTATCTGGCACTTTCCACCCTGTGCTCTTCTCAAACGCAAATGAACCGGAGCTCGTGATGATCTTTGGAGGAGGGGAGAGAAAAAAATTCAGGCCTAATCAAACAGCATCTCTCAGCTCATTGTTGGGCTTTTTTTAATCTCAGCAAGCATCAGCTTTTGAATGACCTGAAAAGCTCACCCATTGAGTAGGGAAGATGTTCAGGCAGGAAGGAACTTGCTTTAAAAAAAAAGAGAAGGGACTGCAATGTCCTGACGGGGGAACTCAGCTTCAGCTCCTGCTCCATGTAATTTATCCCCCAATGTGTAAAGAAATCCAAAGCACCCCAAGAAGAGGGTGATGGGGGCGCTGGGACAGAGTGTGCTCAGCTGGCTCCTGCCACTGGAGAGCAGCAATGTCCAGCAAGCACGGCCAGAGCCTGCATGGGACCAGCTCAAGCACTGCACCAGCTGCTTTTGTTCCTCTTATCCTCCCCAGCATCCTAAACCACAGCGCACGACATGTATAAAACCCATGTTCCCTAAAATGGTTCCAGAAATTGCACTTAGGAGGATGATTTACTCCCAGGTGTATCAGCTGTCATCCAGCAGCTGAATTATTTTGTGTAAGAGCAGACTCACCTCAGTGGTTTGAACCTGACTGATTTAAGCAGCCACAGAGGAAATGTGCCTTGGCTGCCAAGTACCAGAACTCTGCACACCAGCAGGGTAATTAATTCAAGAGCACCAGAGAAGCTGCTGCTGAAGATTTCTCCACAGCACTTGACATGCAGTGAATCAGCTGTGCTGCCATTTACATATTTTTGGGCCCATGACTCCTTCAGACTCTCTTTCCTCACCTCCCAGTGCATCCTCTCAAGCACTCAGAGCAATTTCAGCCCTGACATCACTGGAAAATTTGGGCCTCAGCTCCACACACTCTGCAGAAAAGACTTCCAGGGAACAAGTTCATTGGTGGCGCTTCAGCTGTGCATTAACAACATTCCTATGAATCATCCAAATTACTTGAAAATCCCCCTTTTCCTCCAGTGCTTAAAAAAAAAAAAAAACCAACAATCCTCTCTCCAAACAGCCAAGGATGTCTCAGGCTGCAGAATTCCCCTCTAACTTCTTACAGCTTGGAAGTGGCACTGTTGGCTCCTGGACACAAACACCTTTAGTTCAACCCAAGCACTGCAAGAATGAGATTTGTGTCACTGTCCCTGCCTGCTCCAGGCTCTGTCCCAAAGC
>NW_005054308.1:11022770-11027786 GCF_000277835.1 Geospiza fortis | reverse complement strand
ACTGAGCAAAGCACAAGGGCTGCAGGTGCTGGGATCTGCCTGGAGACACGATGAGGTCAAGATAAAGGTTTGGCATTAGTGGGGGAGTCTTGTCCCAGCCTTGTCCCTGCTGTCCTCTCCTGCAGCAGTGCTGGCGATGAAATCCCATCATTTCATGGCTGCTCACATCCCTGCTGAGGCAAAAAGGCATCTCCTGTGCTGGCTGTAACTATACAGGGGCTGACAACTTTCTGAGGGTTGCATGCAAACACTTAAATCAGGCACCCTTGCCAAAAATAATGGTGCCTCTTGCCTCGTGCCAGCACTGGCATTGAAGCTTTGCACTGAGATCCAGCCTGGCAAAGGCTGCCAGTGTCAGACTGTTCCGGAAAACGGAGTTATTTTCAACCTGGAGCAGCTCTCTGGGCTGGCTCCCCACAGCCCTGTGCCAGTGCAGGGGAGGCAGCAACACTTAAATCAGGCACCCTTGCCAAAAATAATGGTGCCTCTTGCCTCGTGCCAGCACTGGCATTGAAGCTTTGCACTGAGATCCAGCCTGGCAAAGGCTGCCAGTGTCAGACTGTTCCGGAAAACGGAGTTATTTTCAACCTGGAGCAGCTCTCTGGGCTGGCTCCCCACAGCCCTGTGCCAGTGCAGGGGAGGCAGCCACAGGAGGGCAGGGACAAGTGGCTCTGGCAGGGGTGGCCAGCAGCACCCCTTTGGCATGGGTGGGTGTCAGGCAGGACACTGCCCGTGGAATGTGGAGGGACAGGATCCCTCCTGCCATGCTGCAATGTCCTGGGGAGCCCCACGTCACCCTGCTCTGCAAGAGCCACCTGAGGGACAGGAGGGTTTGGCAGTGTCAGCTGTCCTTGGGCAGGAGGGTCCAAGGGGAGCTGCCTCACACAGGGGCCCAGGTGAGCCTGGTTTGGTTCCTGCTGGCACAAGCTGCTCCTCTCCAGCCACTTTCCCAAACACCATTAGCTCTGCTAAAAATAGCTGCATGGAGGATGAGCTGAGGGCAGCTCCAGGCTGGAGCCAGGGGCTCAGCAGGGAGGGCAGAGGTCCCTGTGTGGGGGACATGCTGCTGGTGTGAGGGGAGGGCAGATGCCAGAGCAAAGAGGGGGTCCCAGGCCAGGACCTGCTGGGACTGCACACCTGGGACCAGATCTGACTGACACACAGCCCTCAGTCGTGCCAGAAGCTCACATGCTCCTCCTGGCAAAGAGCCAAGGGATTCTGAGGTGATTGGGGCAGCCCAGGACTCAGTGACACCCATTGATATCACTTGGCTTTTCCCCTGCCTGGGTTTTGCTCACTTAGAGGGAAAATGAGGTAAAATTGTCTTGGGTTCTCCATCCCTCTGAGACAACAAAAACTTCAGAGAGCAGATCAGAGCTCGGGCTGAAGACGAGGGCTGCTCACACTGGAGGCTTGGTCATACAGCAGGACTTTTGGCCTGGCTTTTGGAAAGGGAAAGGAGAGGATTTATTCCTTTCACTCTCCCAAGTGATGCAGATACAAAGATGCTTTCATTGTCTCAGTGGCCCTGAAAGATATGAAAAATAATAGTAATGGGAATTCATGGATTCTTCTGCTCTTTCCTGGTGTCTGCAGAGCTCCTTTCCAGGCAGTGGGAGATGTTCCTTCGCTTTTCCAGCTGACATCTCCTGCTGCTGTTCTGCCATGTCACTGCCAACCCTTGCAGTGACCATGGAGCTCCATCAGGGTCACCAGCCTGGCAGAATACTAACCCAGAGAAAGCACCAGGAGAAACCATTTGGAAAATTTTCTGTAGGTTTGGAGAGCTGAGCTGACCGTGGGGGCTCTGCTGACCTGGCAGAGCTGGGCAGTGAGAGGGTGAGTAGGAGGGAAAGGGGACGAAGAAGAGACACCACTCTGCGTACAAGCAGCAGTGAGACCTGAGGTCAGCTCAGCCTGAAACTCCCCTCCCAATTGACATTTTCAGTGCTATTTAATCGGAATTTTAAATCCAATCTCTGGACATGGAGATATCCCCTGGACAAGGAGCTGTCTCCTGGACAAGGAGCTGTCACAGGACACAGAGTTGTGCCCAGGACACAGAGCTGTCCCCTGGACAAGGAGCTATCACCAGGACACAGAGCTGTCCCCAGAGCTGTCCCCAGCAGGCAGGAGGTGGCAGCATTGCCCAGCCCAGCAGATCCTGCTCTCCTGCATACCCAGGCGCGGGGCTCTCTCCTGGCCCAGGAGCTCCAGACCTGTTTTTCCAGCTTCTCCAAGCATACGTGACTCAAGCCAAACGCCTCCCAGCTGCCCAGATCCCACTCAGAGCAGCCATTAAACACAACCCCGAAGGGCGACAGAGGCACATCAGCCCTGAGCTGTCTGCAAATCACAGGGGGCACCTGAGGACACGGGGCTCTGCTTTCAGGAATGGCTGAGATGTTCACAGATACCTCATTTGCCCTTGGCGCTCCAGCCCCCTGAAGGAGTGTGTGATGCATCCCAGAACCCCCACACGAGATCCACAATCCCTGTGAGTGACAAGAGTGTGGATATTCTTGCCTGCACAAATGCTCCCTGACAGAGCCGAGGTGGGAATGAGTTGGAGGCCAGCTCGTTCTCGGAGCATCGTTTTCCTTCTGGTGCATCTGGCTGATTTTGAGTCATTTGCATTTCAATTTTTTTTCATCAGAGATGCAGAGAGAGCTGTAGTAAAACCTTGGATTTAAGCTCCCTGAAACACAAGGGGAACTTGGAGATGATATTTGCCATGCAGGGCATTGCTGAGTGCCAATCCTCCCTCTCCAATCATCCCGGTCTCTCACTGTGGAGTCATCTGGAGCTCACTGAGTCCACCACAGGAAGAAACTCAGGAAAATCACAGATTTCCCTTCCTGCCTCACAGCCAGATGGACACAATCCAGGGCTCTTTTGCACTTGTGCAGGCAGAAAGTGTTTTTACCAAGCTAGAAAGCAACATGGTGAGTTCAAGAAGAGCTTCTTCCTCTGTGTGGATGCTGTTCTTTGAGAGAACTCCTCCACCTTCATGTCCTACTGACATGTCCTAACCCGGACCTCTCAATCTCACCTTTCTCCAAAACAGTCAGCTATTTAAAAAAAAAAATCCATGCATAGACAGGTCTTAAAATCGATATTTTTATTATTTCCATGGCTTTGGGTGCACCAGGCATGCTCGGAAGCAGTTTCTGCCTGCCTGCCTGCAAAGCAGACACCCTGAGTAGGTTTTCCTTCTACTTCCATGAGCTACATTACTGGATTAGCTTTCTCTCTCCTGCAGACTGAATCATTTCCCAAATGCAGCCCTGCACGGCAGAAGACGCCGCTGTGACAGGGAGTGACGATGAGTCACCGGGAATTCACAGTTTGGTGTTCCTGCAGAGGGAAAGCTCACAGAGAGAGAGCGAGGGGGCAAGGCAGGAGATGTCACTTGTGACAGACAGCCAGGAACAGCCCCTGGAGCATGAGCTGCTGGGTCATGGTGACCCTGGCCAGCAGAGAGCCGGCTGTGGGAGCCGCGTGAAGGTGGAGACTGCAGGGACAGGGGATGTGTTTGTCACGGGTGGTTCTGCTGGTGGTGTCCTTGTCAGGGTGTCTCACCTGCAGTGATCACCCAGGAGCTGCACTGCTGGGCATGGCACAGGCCAGGGTGAGGGCTGAGGGGGAGGGAAGGGTGATGGAGCACCGTGTGAGGGGCTGAGGGGAAGGTGAGGAGCGGGGAAGGCTGAAGGAACACGGTGTGAGGGGCTGAGGGGAAGGTGAGGAGCAGGGAAGGGTGATAGAGCATGGTGTGAGGGGCTGTGAAGGAGTTATGGAGCAGGGAAGGGTGATGGAGCATGGTGTGAGGGGCTGTGAAGGAGTTATGGAGCAGGGAAGGGTGATGGAGCACGGTGTGAGGGGCTGTGAGGGAGTTATGGAGCAGGGAAGGGTGATGGAGCACGGTGTGAGGGGCTGTGAAGGAGTTATGGAGCAGGGAAGGGTGATGGAGCACGGTGTGAGGGGCTGTGAAGGAGTTATGGAGCAGGGAAGGGTGATGGAGCATGGTGTGAGGGGCTGTGAGGGAGTTATGGAGCAGGGAAGGGTGATGGAGCACGGTGTGAGGGGCTGAGAAGGGAAGGGTGATGGAACATGGTGTGAGGGGCTGTGAGGGAGCTGTGGATCAGGGAAGGGTGAAGGAGCACAGTGTGTGTGCACAGGAACAGCTCAGTTCCAGGGTACCCCATGGATACTGGGAAAAGGAAGTTGTGGATTTCAGAGAATCACAGATTTGTCAGGGTTGGAAGGGTCTTCTGGAGCTGGTCCAGGAACAGGGGGTGTGGGGATGCCTTCAGGTGGGCTGGGGATGTCACCAGAGCGAGAAGCCCTGGGCAGTTGTTCCAGGCCTTTTCCACAGTCATGGCGAGAATCTCAACATGCCAGGATGGTTGGGGTTCCAAAATATCTCCCAGATCACTGAGTCCCACCTGTGACCAATCCCCACCTTGTGACCCAGACCAAAGCACTGAGTACCCCTCCAGCCTTTCCTTAAACACCTGCACGGAACGAAGTTGTTGTGTATTTATTTATCCACGAACCAGCCTGTTATCATACACACAGGCTAGGGCCTGCCCTTTAAGAAGAGCCTGGCAACAGCACCATACGAGGGGTGGCATCTCAGTGCTGGCTGACCCTGACCCTGTCCCTGTCGCGGAGCCCCGGTGCCTCAGGGGCTGTGTGGGACCGTGGAAATCCCAAAGAAGCCCCCAGCCGCCCCCCGCCCGCTGCGGCGCCTGTCCCTTTAAGAGCGAGTGAGGGCACGTCCGCTTTCCCCGCCCTCTTCCGCCCGCACTGGCGGAGTGGCGCTGTACGCATGTGCGCAACCGCAGAGCACCCAATCACCGCCCCCTGCTGGAGGGCGGGGCGCAGAACGAGGGCGGTGATTGGCGTAGCGTCACGAGGGGGCGTGGCTATGGCGGCAGCGGCCCGCCCCGCTCCCAGCGCGCCCCGCGCGGTGAAGAAGCGGCGGCCGCGCGCCGGGGGCATTTTGTGTCGGCG
>NW_005054308.1:11021263-11022630 GCF_000277835.1 Geospiza fortis | reverse complement strand
CGAGTTCATTGTCGGAGGCAAATACAAGCTGGTGCGGAAGATCGGGTCGGGCTCCTTCGGGGACATCTATTTGGCGATCAACATCACCAACGGGGAGGTAAGGGCCGCTCGCACTCCCCCATTCAGCTCCCCGGGGGGAGCCGGGCACCAGCCATCGCCGCTCCGAGCCCCACCTGGCCCCAGCGGTGCCCTCCGTGCCCCGGGGTGGGATTTTCCTTCTCCCGAGGGTCTCCTTTCCCCCCTCTTCCCCCCCTACGACGAGGGGCTTCATTCTCCCCCTTTCCCCCGAGGGGCTTCATCCCTCCCCTCCCCACCGAGCGTCTTCCTCGGTGCCCCTTCCACAGCGGAGCCCTGCGGTCGCGGGCTTCTCCACCCAGCACTTGGGAGAGGAGAAAAGAGGCGAAAACCATTGTGGGAAAAGATATTTAGAGGTATTTGTGTTTTGTGAGCGGCCAAATTCGTCGTCCCTCGCCCGCCATTCATCTCCTCCTCTGCCTCAGTTGGGGAACACTTTGTATCTCGTTTCATCAACACTAATAGAAACAAAGAAGATCCCCCTGTTTTTCCAGCTTTTCCTTTGGGTTTTTTTTTTCTTTTCTTCCTCCCCCTCACGGCTCTGAGCTGTAAAGAAGAAACACCCACGTATGTTCTCCCTCACTTAAGTGCTTCTGAAGACTCCACATCTCTAGCTCAAATGCATGACCCGGGATGGATATTCATGTACAAATCACCGCGACGTGGATTTTCTCGGAAGACGCCACAAAATGCAGCAGCACGTCGAGCTGGGAAATAAATAAATATATACCCGAAAGGGTTGGCATCGGGGGTGTGTGGGGGATGTGGAAGTGCTGTGCCCCTCAAAGCTCGGTGGACGCTGTGCCCTGACTCCTTGTTCCCTCTCACTGCAGGAAGTTGCTGTGAAGTTGGAGTCTCAGAAGGCTCGGCACCCCCAGCTGCTCTATGAAAGCAAACTGTACAAGATCCTGCAGGGAGGAGTTGGCATCCCACATATACGGTAGGAACCAGCCGTGTGTGCCAGTGGCGTTTCTGTGTGCTTGGCATGACTTTTTTTGTCATGCTTATTACTGTATATTGGCAGGTTTTTATACTTTGTAGTGTGAGGCAGGGTAGAAAGAAATTTACCCGTGCAGGATTGGGGGTGATAAAGGGGGAAATGCTCCATTCCAAGGTCTCCAACTCGCAGGGTTCCTCTGGCAGGCCTGCTGGCTGTATGGAGAGCGAGACACCCTGCGAGAAATTCTCGTGGCCATCAGAACAAAGTGTGAGGAGGCTGTTTCTCCGAGAGGCAGAGAGTTGGGAGCCGTCCGTGGAAATGGCTGCTTTCTTTTGTTGCCTCTCTCTCTCTC
>NW_005054308.1:11005988-11021092 GCF_000277835.1 Geospiza fortis | reverse complement strand
TGAAATGGCAGCGGCTCCTTTCTGCTGCCCGCAACAGATGCGTCACCAGCCTTTCCTTTCGGGATTAATCCCTCCCAGTTCCTCATTATGCGGCTCTTCGCTTCGTATTCCAACTGAAACTTTCGGCAGGCTTTCAGAATTTCCTGATCTGGCAGAAAATTGCTGGTGCAGGACCCCTGGAGGGGTTTTTCCTCCTGGGATTATCGAGGTGTTACCCTGGGGTACTGCCTAACTCTGGAATCTGGGTGTCCAAGAGTTACATGAAACTTCACTTTTCTCCGGGAGACTTTTTACAAGTTGTTCCTTTTTTGAAACTTAGTTAATAATTGTTTTTAAAGTTAGTAATTTTTTTTTCCTTGACACAATGGCCTAAAAGGATTTTTGTTCCTTGAGCTGCACAAACTATTTCAATTTAGGTTCTGTGTCAAACTGTAGATTCCATTTAATTTAACCCTTCCTGATTTAGTACAGGATGAATAGTGACATTTAGGGTCTGTTTTAGAGTTCTCACGATGATATAGCCCAGATTCTGTTTTAATTTGGACAAAGCCTAGTACAAATCTGCATTTGTGAGGTTAATAGCTCCCTCCTCCTTCCCCCCAAACACAACTGGCTCTGATCGTGAATGTGAGCTGGAGGAGACAGTGTTGTCCTGGCCATCTGTCCCCATTCACTCCAGCCTTTTGCAAGGACACAATCAACATACCTGAATTAAATACTTGCAGCTTCAACAGAGTTGCTGGTGTGAAAACAGATGCAGCCTTTCTTTGAGAATACAGTTTCCTTCTTTTCTCACATGTGGCTGCCTTTATTTCACAACTGAAAGAATAGGAATTGCATTTTGGAAAGCTTTCATGGTATAGTTGCATGCTAAAACAGGGATGACTGGGAAAACAGCCAGAGCAAGCAGATATCAGGTGTTTCATCACAGAACTGGAAAAGCAGGCATTCTTGAACTACTTTTTTGAAAAGTAAATGAGTGAGTGGTGCTATAATGAGGCCAAGTTGCAAATTTTTGGCTTTTCCACTGAGATACTGTTTCATTTCTTGTATTTGGTTAAAATGTCCTGGGTAATACTGGTACCTTGCATGCTGAGAAACTTGCCTCTGGCTTCAACTACAGCTTTCCTCTGTATTTGGTATTCTTGTACCCCCTAAAAATAATACGAAGTCCAAAAAAATGGAGAATGGATAAATGAGGAAACACTCACCAAACTGATTCATAGACTGATTGTGCTAAAGGCTGTCAGTCAGTCCTTTCAGGTTCTCACAACATTAAACTTCGTAGTATTTTTCTAGAAAAGTGTCTTTTTGGAAATCCTCTTTTTCTTTTCAGAAACAACATTAATTGTAAATCTATTTTTATGTGCCAGCTGCTCCTTGAGAGGTTTCTCTGGGCTGCTGGTATTGGTTTGGTGATGCTTGAAAAAATCTAAACCAGCATTCTTAAGTTTATTTCCTTTTAAGAGGAAGCTGAGTAGGGGACCAGCACAGTTCCTGTGGCAAATATGAAAATGTTCTGTGTTTAGTAGAAGTAGAATCCGTGGTGCTTTGAATCCAAGTCAATACTTAGGTCACTTTGCATGTGTGGCTGATAATCCACTGCCACCATTGTGTTATAATAATATGCTGTCACATGGGAATAAGCTGTTCCTGGCTCAGTGTTTTCACAAGGGTGAATCAAGTTGAAGGAAAGTCAATACATTTGGTAAAATTTCTGTAATGTGACACCTTTAAACAGCAGCAGCACAAGAATTTGACAGGAAATGAAGGAATCATGCCAAAATTTCCCCATTGCCATGCTTTATAAAACTCAGTCCACATCTTGGACGCATCAACACGAGAATTTGTGTTCCTCATTTGGGAGTGATGGACTTTTGCTCTGTTTTTCACCTGCTTAAGTGATGCACTGGCCAAGATCAACTTCCTGGCAATTGCATGATGTGACTTTGCCTCACTCAAGTGGTCTCTGCTGTGGTTCTGTGACTCAGAACTGAGATAATAAATGAGGTCTGGATTGCTCATTCATTAGGGCTCCTGTTTCTAAAACTGATTCTGCCTTTAGAATTACAAGAAAATGTGTCTAGAGTGTCACTGAAGTTATCTAGAACCAAGCAATTCTTTTTATAGCCTTTAAGGTTGGTTTGAGGGACTTTCTGGCTCATTGCAAGAAACTAATGAGGAAAATTCTCAGTTTTGGGGTTAAAAGCTTAATATTTCTGTGGGATCAACAGTGAGCCTTCACCTTTTGTGGAAGTTGAACAAGAGGCCTTGGTGCTTAATTCCACTTTAATAGAACATGTTTGTACAAAAAATGAGATTGGCATGAATGAATTGGCAATTTTATTCTCTGAATATTCTAAACCACTTTAGATCATTAAATTTGCTGCTTATTGTTCCCTAAAAGAGCAGTAAAGTTTCTGAAATTAACCCTAAAGTTTCACAAAACTTTCATTAATACAAAAAAAAAAAAATTAAGCTATGTTTCATTCTTGATGTTCAAATTTTGCTTAATTGTTACTTTAATTTTTCCCAAAAGGCTCTTGAGCCAAGCTCAACATTGTGACAGTCTGCTGTGCCTTTAGGACACTGTGGCCAGGCCCCAGCATTCTGCTGGGCTTATTCTCATTGTTCTCCCTCATCAGCTGCCCTTTGCTTTTTTTCCTCTCTTTTTCAGTGACAAAGCATTTTGAGCTGTAATCTTGTTAACTGGGCACTGATCCTATTAGCTGGGACTATCCACCTTTATTCCCCAATTCCTGGTGCTGCCTTGGAGGAATGCAGCACAGCGTGTTTGGTTTTGGGGTGTTTGTCCACAGGGTGACTCTGGTAAAGCTTTATTCACAAAAGCGATCATTCAAATTACCTGGGACAGCAGCTCTTGATTTTTTTACCATTTATGGTGTTCATCAGCTATTGGTTGTATCCTTGATGAAGATCAGCTATTTGTAAATTAAAAACAAAAAGTTACTGACTTAGTGTTTTGTGAGTGATTTTTTTTTTTGAAAAGTTCCCTTGCAAACTGAGTAAGTCAGTCGCCACATTTCAGAGTTTTTCAATGCAGCACTTGCCAATATTTTGATATTGAGAAATTCAGAGAGAAATTCTCAATTGAGTTGAGTTTTCTGGAAAAAATTATCTACAATATTTGTGCTTCTGGTTGCTTACTGCCATGTTGCTGAATAATTATTAATAACAGAATGTTCCCTTATATATTTTCATTAAATACTACCTGTGATGGAAAAATGTGGTCAAGGTTGGTAATCCAAGAGTTACCATAACCAAGTTTGCCTTAAGCACCTGAAATGTTGATTTTTAGCAGTGCTTAAAAAGCTGTAAACACACCTCTCAAACACCTGCATTTTCAACTATTTTCTCAGTAACTTCCTGCAGCATAAAACCCCCAACCAATCACCAAAAAAACCCAAACCTCCATGAGAAAAACAGAAAAGCACTCACTAAACCCACAAGAAACCCCACTCATCCTCCAGAAAAAAAGGTTCTATCAATAAATCCTACTATTAATTAACTTTGTTATTAGTTAGTCTGCATATTGAAGGGTCGAACCACCTGATAGGTAACCAAAAGCCTCTAAATAAAATGGAAAATAATCTTTTAAATGAATACCTATGGTTCCTTTATTAAAAAATAAATATATGTAAATAAAATTTATTTCCTGTTTTCCACCAATCTAAACTCTTGGTGGATTTTGTCAAAGCATCCAAGAGAGACCAAAGTTAGAATTTTTTTCTCCCTGCCTTAACTTAGTTTTTGGAGTTTGAGGTCAGTGTTACTCTTGTTTGAAACAAATGATCAGCAGAGATAATACTGGAATATTCTTTTCCTCAGTGATGTTTGCTGTCCGCACTGTGGATTAATGGTTCACCTTCACACTGAACTGTAACTCCTGACTTCCTCCCAGGTGTTAGTGGAGTTTATGGACCAGCTCAGCAGAACAGGGAGCTGCATGTTTGCAGCATCACACTGGGCAGATGAAGCCACCTCCTTGCTGGGGGATGAGTTGTGCTGGCATCCTTCGTGGTTTGCTCTCAGAACTGTACAAAAAGTGATCCAGAATTTTATTTATAGAGTGCAGCCAGTTCCATAGCGTAGGGTGTTCATGGCTGTTTCTTTATTTAGTGCTTGGGTGGCCTAATTCATGCTCTCCATGGCAACTAACGTTAGGTGACATCTGCTAAATATTGCACTTCAGGATTTCAGTCATGCCATATTATGTGAAGTTCATTTATATTACTCTTAGCTGGTTAGCAGTTAAGTGCTTTTCCAGTTTCAGGGGAGATAAAGCAGAAATATAAAATATGTGTCAATTTAGAAATGAATCTCTTGATGGATTACCTTTCTCTTGTGTGTTGCTTCAGTGTCTGTAAGACTCAGTGCGTTTTTACAGGCATAATTCCCTTTGCAGTTTGTCTGCACTGTCATTGTTTGTCAGGAGATGTCTGTGCTGAGAACATGGGAGCAGAGGGGTCTGAATCAGTCAGGTGCAACATCACAACTTTCTAGGCCAGCAGGGCAGTGCTCATGATTGTGTTGTTGGACACAGAGAGCCAGAGAGTTTCTGTGCCTGAAGATAATGCTTGGACCCACAGGCAGTCAGCTGCCAGTTCTTTTTTCCCTGAATTTTGTTAAAAACCGTTTCCCTTTTCCTATCCTCCTGTAATAAGGAATAATTGCATAGCTCCATAACTGCCCTGCTGAGCTGTTGGAGTAAATGATTGCAGAGGTCACAATCCTCCCATTTTTCCTGAGGTCTCTTTTGTGCCCTTGTTGGGATTTGGGTTTCCTCTCCTGAGTTGGTGACAGGGCTTGCAGCAGTGATCCCAATTCACAGGTTCTGTGTGGGACAGCTGCCCCTTTCCTGCTAGGATAACCTGGTGTTTTTCAGGGATATCAGAGCTCTGTAATTACAGGGAGGTCAGTGTTTTCTCTTTAGTCCCATCATCTGACTAATGCCCAGTTCAGAGACTTTTGTGTGAGTGACTTAGGGCTGGCAGGGTTGGAATACAGTTCCAGAGTGTTCACCACATCAGGGCCATTTGGATTTCTGTGGGATCTCTGAATCCTTTGTATCCATGAGGCTTTCCAGACTTGCATATTCCCCCTCATGTGCCTGCTGACTTGTCAAACTTACTAATTAGGTGATCTCAGGTAATTCTGTTAGCAAGTTCTTTCCAGCTTGCTTTTTCACCGTACATTTTTGTTCTAACAGCTTTTTAATCCGCCTTTGTTCTTCTGACAATCTCCATTTCTGTCACGAGAGCTCTTTCACTTGTTGCTTGCAAACACAAGTGCTGAGAAACATAATTACATAGGATTACACAGGGTAATCATAGAGTCACACACCATAATTTATGAAAGTGGCAAAAGTTTATGTAATGTCAAAGAAGTCAGAATCTCCCTTTTTGTAATGGGGTATAAACGTTTCTGGAAGTGTAAAGATTTGAGTTCAAATATTCAGTGTTGGAAGAATTGTCCTTCCCTGCGGTGAGGCACCAGGAGATGTTTTTGTCTGACAAAAGCACAGCCTCCTGTAGCTCTGTGTGTAATTCCAGGCTGCCAGAGCCCCTGGGGGAATAGTCAGTGATGGAGCTGACAGAAGCCTTTAGTGGAGGATGGGTTACCTGGCAAAGCAGGTGTTGATTGAGGAGAGCTTTTATTAAGTTGGAACAAAATGGTCTTGTCATGGTTTGTCTGGTGGTGGGAACAGTTTTTTTGTGATATTGAGCTCATGTTCTGTTTTTTTTGTATAAGCTGTAGGCAAAGGGAGGTGCCTTTATTGCCTCCATATCTTCAGAATTCTGGGATTTGGGGTTTCTTTGCCATTTACTAATTCAGTAATTTGCTTTGTCTTGATCTGAATTTGATTTTTTTGTTTTGGTTTATTTTTTTTTATTGTGAATCTCCTGAATCCTTTTAGTTATTTCTGACACATTTTGGGTGCTTGTGCTGGGTTTGTTACCTCGTTGTAATTATTATAACTGCCAGTGTAGTGAAACTGCTGGTTATTGACAGGAATTGTGTGAGTGACACAGTAGTGTGAAACTGAGCTGGAATTTCTGTGTGATTCTTTTAGCCCTTCACCCCCTTCCTCTGCTAGTTTGCCTAGTTCTGTTTGACCCTTTCAAAGGAAGATGTGAAAAAATACTATTAATAACCAAATGAAATGTTTTCTTAGGTAAAACAAATAAAAAATGCAAACAAAACAAACCCAGCTATTAAAAAACATTTCCTCAAACATTTCTTTTGTCCTTGACGTTATTTACAAAATACACAGTTGCTGAAATAGAAATCACTGATTTTTTGAAAGATGCAGCTCTGAAAAGGCAGAAGGATTTTAAGTTTGGGTAGAGCTGACTACAGTGTTTGCCACCAAGGGCTAGATATGCATCAAGCCTTCATTTCCTTGTCTCAAGGTTAGTCAAGAGAATTTAAAACCCACCCCATGTCAGTTCAAGTAAACATCCACTTGGCATGTGACCTGACATCATACCTGCTTTATTGTGTGTTATTTAGAACTAAACACTTTCAGACTGCTGTGTGGTGTGACTTGGATGTTCCCACAGAGCTCAGATCGTGAAATCCAAGATGTTATAAAATTTCGGCTTTGTGTTTATGCTGGGGTTATAGATGAGGCTCTCACACCACATGATTTGGAAACTTGGTGACGTGTCCACTCTGGTCTTTCACACAGACAAGTCACTGAAGTCAAATTCAGGTCACTGTGCTCAGCCTTTAACCATGCTCTGATAGAAAGCTTCATAAAAGAGCTTTACTGTATTCTGACTAATTGGAGTAGTTTGATTATGTAGCTCTGAACAGATGAGGGAAGGGAGAGTGATGAAGCATTTTCCTGCCTGGGAGCTTGGGCACACCTTGAAGCTCAAGTAGGTTTGTGACATCTGTATCAGATGTTTGTGTGACACTGCCTGGTTAAGGGTACACTCAGCTATTCCTCATGATTCTGTCCTGTTAATGTTTTGTGTAAGGATGTAAAGCACACTAGGAATCAATTAGAGAAAGATCAGGAGAAGTTTTTCTGGTAAATCAGCTTCTCTTCTTGAAATAGTACATTGTTTGTAACTAAATCAGAGTAATTACCCACCCAAAATGGCTCTCAAGTAGTTCAGTCTCTTGCTTCCACTTTTTACTCCTCTCCAAACCTCTCCCTTACTTAAGATGTGTTGCTTCATGAGGCAAAGGACTTCAGGTGTGCTGACAGAAGTCCATGGGTCTCTCAGACACGTGGGCACGCTTGTATTCTGAGATGCCAGTGCCACCTAATAGTTGCCCAGGGCTTTGTATGAATCATTCCCTCATATTAGGAGATAACTCCAAGTTTCTCTGCTGATGCATATAAGAACTTGGGAAGATCTCTTTTTGGGACACCAGCTTTTATATATCCTAATATCCAAGTTTTCCTAAGAAAAGCCAAGACTCCTAAAGTTCTTTCATTCAGAGCTGCCAGTAGTAGCAGCTCCTACACCTTGAGTGGACATGATGTTGCTTTACTTCTTAATCCCATTTTCCCTGGAGATCTTCCAAGGGAAATGAAAACTTACTTGGAGTGTTAGCAAAGTAAATAAAACACTGTGATACCTTGGAAGAAGTTCCAGTTGCCAGCTGGAATGAATAGGTGTCACAGTCTTCAGTGAGGAATTACAAGCAGGTAAACATGAAAATGAAATATTAAGAGGTTCTGCCTTATTTCTTTGTCTTGGAGAATTGAATGTGCTTTCCACCAGAGCAGAGTGGTCAGGAGATGAGAATTCTTGTTCATACATAGAAATAGGGCAAACAGAGGTTGTGCAATCATCCTGAATTACTGCACTTACTCTGCAAACAGATCCCTGTGGAGGAACAAAAAGGTTTTTAAAATGTACCTTCCAGGGTGGGCTTCCTTTGCATCAGCTTCACCTTGTCTATGAGGCTGGGACTCAATTTTCTTGGCTCCACTGAAGGCTGATCTTTGATCTTTTTCCCTTCACTGCATCTCCTGGGCACTGAACCATTGCTGTGCTGAACACTCAGCATCTCAATTAGAATTCCATCCCTTGAAGAAAATGGTACTTTATCTAGATCTTGATTTACTCCTTAGAATTCTTCATTTCAACCCATTACTCACTATTTTTTTTTCTCAACAAACCTACATTTCATAGGACAGAATACCTAGGCAGGTCGTTTGCTCCAATTTCATTTCTTTAGGTGACCATAATGTTTCATTTTCACCTGTGACCCCTGGAGTTGTTTACAAAGCTGTTCTGCTGACATTTCATTTGAATGATTGCTTTCAAAATACATATTTTCTACATCCCATTTTCATGCAGAGAATGAATAAAGTCTTAGACTGATGTGTAAAACAGGGAGTGTGAGCCACAGCTCATATGTAACTTTAATCAGATTTATAACAATGCAGAAATGGAGGGCATGGTTTCTCCTAGGATCCAGACAGTGGGAAGGTACAGGCCAATAGTTCCTGAAACAAATCCAAATATAGAATCTTTTCTCTCTGGCTTTGTAAACATTTTATTTTACTATCCCAGCTAAGCTAAGCCTGGAATCCTGTGAGTACCTAGGAATTTGTTGACTTTGTCAGTGGTAACTGTTTTCCAGACTACCATGCATTGATGTACTGGAGTCATTGCCTAAAGTGGAAATACAGTGTCTGTACAGATATTTAAGTCCCAGCTGCTACTTTAGCTGAATCTTGTGGGTTTTTTTTTAATCTGCATACTCTTCTTATGAGGCACATCCTTGGGGCATCTTGTCTCTACCACTGTTGTTGGAAAATTGAGGAAAATTCTCCCTGGACTGCTGGCAGTAGGTCCTTGATGTAAGGACCGGGAGCTTAGAAAAGGCAGAATTACAGCCTTCTGATCAAACAGGTGCCCTGTCAGCTTCAAAACAGTTTTTCACTCACAGCTGTCACTTCACTGTAGTTATCTGGGATGTGCAGAAGGACTGGAGAGGAGAATATTCCACCCCTGTCTTTCAAGGGTGGAGATGCACACTGAGATGTGCAGGAGTCCAGGGGGTGACTCCAGGCCTGCTCAGGAGCTTGGCTGGGGAGATACCACCCCAATAAAGCAGGGCTAGGGTGGAAATGTTAAACATGGATTGGAAAGGAAAACATCCAAAGAAGGACTTCTGCTCGTCCTCACAGCATTGTTAGCCTTTATTTTTGTCCAAAATGGATGTATTTAGGCACTTAAAAGTTATTATCATAGTATAGCTGCAATTAATATTTTGTTATGTTTCTGCTTTTTCTTTTCTGACACCTAAGTGCTGCTTTCTCTCTGATACTAAAAGCCTGATAAAGAGCCTTTATTTTCACTTAATTGGAAATAGAACTTGATTGGCATTTTTAAAATTGAGAAATAAATGAAAAACTATGTGAGTGAACTGCTTTGGTCTGGTGCAGAGAAGTCAGACCTGAAAACAAAGCCTAAGGCACGTCAAGATGGTTTTGTGGAGTGAAATGATGCAGGAACAATGAGAGTAAAGTGTCCTGCAGAGGGATTTCAGTCCAGGGGTTGTACACACCCCTCAGTATAAGGACACTGCTGCTTTGGCTGCATTTTCATTCTGGTGTTTGGTATTTTGGTTGTTGATGTGGAGTAGTGTTTTCTCTTCGGGGAAGATTGCCAACTTGTGTGTTCTGGTTTGTGCTCAGACTTTTGTTTCCAGGAAAAATAAGATATTACCAGCATTAATTTCTCATTAGCTTTCAAGATGGTACATTAGTCAGCAACGTGCCCTTGCAGCTGAGAGCACTGAGGGTAGCCTGGACTGCATCAGGATTCCTGCTAATAATGCTGGATCATTTCCTCTCTTGCAGGTGGTATGGTCAAGAAAAGGACTACAATGTTCTAGTCATGGATCTTCTGGGCCCCAGCCTGGAAGACCTCTTCAACTTCTGTTCTCGCAGGTTTACCATGAAAACAGTACTTATGCTAGCAGACCAGGTACGTGCACACCTGGGTGGGAGCAGCTTCAGAGCCCTGGGGGGTTCCTGCAGAGTGGGTTAAATAATTGATGCAGTGTTTTATGCACTAAGTGAACACTTGACATAAATGAGGACAAAGTGGTGGTGCTTTCTGTGTGCTCTGCCTTACAAAGTGCACCGAGTGGGAGGGCACTGCAGCTGCCAGCTCCTTTGTGCTGCTGCTTTAAGGGCAACTTCATGAAAATATTCACACTCATTTGGGTGGATTCACTGCCACTATCACCACGGGGTCTGTGGTAGGGGGGCTGAAACAGTCTCCAGTTGTGGGTGATCTGATTCACTGGGACCTGTGGTGACAGCATGTAAGTCTGTCCCTGTGCTCTCACACCCTCCTGTAGCCTCTACTGATGCCTCAGGTTTTAGCTTTTCTATTTTTCAGATTCTGTGCTGCTTTAGTTTGCAGTTCTGAGCTTCATATGATGGGATAGTGAGCTCTGTGCACAGAGCAGGGAGACAAAACAATTCCGGCTCTAGCTGGGGACCAAGGACAAATGATCCAAGGCATCACTAGGACCAGACAGTGAGCTAATAATAAATAACTGCCTTGCTTGTTTGGTCCTCACAGACAGTTCTTAAAGCTGTTAGTGGAGATGCCACTCTACCTCCAACATAATCAAGGCCTCTAAAACTCTCTTAAGTCTTTTTTTATAGCAGTTGGTATTTTTCCAACTTGGTCATGAGAATACAGCATTTGAAATGAGCAGCCATATTTATTTCTTGCTGCTTAATAAATGGCTTGATTGTGCTTCCTTCAGCTCCTTGAGAAGCACTGAGGGTTTTTCAAGTTGAATTTTTCAATGGTAGTTGAAATTTCATCTAATATTACGTAATAGATATCAGTACCAAGTTGTCACTCAGCCAGATGCTCGTAGAATCCCAGGCTCTTGGCCAAGGAAGCTCAAGGCATTTGTCTGGAGACAAGGTCAGCTGTCCCTGTTCTCACTGCCCTAGGAGGGTGATGTGCTTGCTTTAGAGAGCCATTGCCTGCTCACTTAGCCAGTCTGGGTGTGACAGCATCTCCAGGAATCCACGAGGGGTTTGTGCACTGTTCCTTAGGGTGATGAGCATTCATTGGCTGTCAGCTGGGAAACAGGCAGAAATGGGGGATGGCAGCGCTCGGAAGTGGCTTTTAGGGCACAGTCCAGCAAACAGCTGTCAGGGTGTGATGTAACAACTCAAGGCTGCAAGAGGAGTGTTTGAGGAGCTGCAGAGCTGTGCCACATAACCATGGCTGTGATCTCACCCACAGGAAATGGGCTGGCCCTGTGTGATGACACAGATGTGCCAGAGTTTCTCCATGTCTCCAGATATTCTGGGATCAGGGTAGCCTAGCTATGGCAGGATGGGCCACCATCACGTTGTGACTTGCTCCATGAAAACTCGTACCTGAAAAAGTGATGTTTGATGAATGAATAACCAGATGAATGAGTAACTGGGGCAGGGGGAGGGAATGAGCTTTAAAATTCGCTTGTGGTAGCTATAAAAGCTTTGAAACAATGAAAAAAATTACTTTTTAATAGGATGCTATAGTTAGAAACATGAACTTCAGTGTCTGGGAATTATTCAGGTATTTAATCTGCCAGTTTCTGACCAATATGTGGAACTTTAACATGAAAACAAGATACTCAGCATTTAAAAAATTGGTTTTCATTAAGCAAATGCATAAACTGAAGTTGCAGAGGAAGGTAACACTAAAAGTTCATGCTTTCATTGAAGGTTTAATGAAATGTCTTGCTCTCTTTGAAATCTTACATGTTGCTGGTTTTTTTTACAGATGATCAGTAGAATTGAATATGTGCACACAAAGAATTTTATACACAGAGACATTAAACCAGATAACTTCCTAATGGGTATTGGGCGTCACTGTAATAAGGTTAGTCCAAAGCTCTTTGTTTCCAAGCTGCAGAGGGAATGCCTGTGTGATTTGATTCCAGCTGCACAACTTTTGTAAAATCCATTGCTAAAACTGCTATTTTGGATGCTAAACCACAGTTCTTGGGTGTGAGAACTTGGTTTTCTTGGTGTCCACCTGTAAATGCTCTGGGTCTCTGACCCACCCTGGGAGATGCACTTGGTTGCAAGATGATTTCTGGACTTGCAACAAGGTTATAAGCTAACCCTAGAGAATACTTGGCTACTTCTCTCAAGATGTCTGTAGTCATAGCATTTTATTCCTCTATGATAAAGTCAAATCTTATCTTTGGCTTTGGGGCTGACCTCCTAGGATGAAAACAATTTGTGCAACGTGGGAGCTCCTGACCTACCAGTCAGCAGGGCATTAAACCTTGCAGTGACAGACTGGTAAAGTCTCTTCAACCATCAGAATTGTGGATAAGAACAAGAGCCAACATGCAGATGCCTTTATAAATAAAAGAAATGATGCAATTATGTTGATGGAAAACTGTTAAGCTGTAGAATACCTGCTGTTCAACAAAAAATTTGTCTCAGTTTACTTTGTGGGGGAAAAAAAAGCTGAGGGTGGGTGGGGGGGGTGGGCTGAGGTTGTTGCACTTTTTGGGATGGGTAAACATAGTCAGAAGTGCATGTTTCCTGCCTGGAAGGCAACTTTTTCATTTTATTTTTAGTTTTCTTGAGTGAAATATGCTTAATCCTGCAATTTGTATGTTGAGCTCGGGCAGACAGGCAGCATTGGCAATGCATTAAGCATGCTACTGATTAGAAATTAACTTCAGGACAAATGTACGTGATCAAGCTGTTTATTGGAAGCAAGATTCCCACTTATCTTCTCTAGATGCCATCCCAGGATGTCTCATCTGGTTAGGCACTACCAGTAATCAAAATGTTTACCTTTGTTTGCCTGTATGAATGCCAACTTCAGGGCCATGAGCATTAGAAGGGGAAAGCTTGGATAATGTGAGATAACAGCTCTTGTCTGAAGAGGTGCCATGCACTGAGTGTTTAGAGACAACCATTGGTGGAAAAGCTTGTAATTCTAACTCAAAGACAGTCTTTATGTAATCCTGTTGCTGTTAAACTTTGTTTGTTCCCAAGTTTCATACTTTCACTCTGTACAGCTCTATTTTTCTCTGCTGTGTTGAGCAGTTTAGGCTCCTTAATTCTCTGGCATGACTCAAAGTAGAACTTGAAAACTTTTATTTTGGTTTTTTCCTAGTTTTAGTTTCTGATTTCCAATTGTTCTTTTTGGGCCATTTTTCTATACTTTTGCACAGTCATGCTAGGTTGGCATTGCTGCACTCCAGTTCATCTTGGTGTGGATTAATGGCCTAGAAATTGCTGCTCTGCTTACTTTAGAGGAGGAACACATTAGATTTGCATCAGCTGAAATCAAAGACAAAATTGCCTACAAACCATTTGATTTTTTCCCTTTAGGGAGCCATGCAATGATATGGTGGTAAAGCACTGTGGGCATGGGCTTCACTTATGTTTCAGGGAGGATTAGGGAGTTAGTTCCTGACCCAAGTGCAAATTAATAGTTTTACATGAGCAAAATATGGAATGGGTTCCTTCAGTTTGGAATCAAGTGCTTTGTCTAGGAAACATTTGCCACCATACAATAGTTAATGTTTCTTTTTGTAACCAAGTGTAGTTTTGGGGTTTTTAGAGATGAGTCTACACAGTTCAAAGAAAATCAGCCACAAAGACTAGAACAGCATGGTAATCTTGTTCCAGTAGCTTCCTGTCAGTTATATTTAAAAAAAAATTAAATTGATTTTTTCCCCCAAATTATAATTTGGTGATTGGGAGAAATTTTGCTCCCACCTTAAAAGATAAATTTCCAGCTCTGCTAGAAGTAAGCCCTGCATGCTTATGAAAGTAAACTTTAAGGTGACTAAATGCCTTCTACCTCTTCCTTACTGAAGATTTTACTTTTTCTAAATATCTTATGGGGGAAGGGCAGTTTGTGGAACCAAAGGCTGCTTTTGTAAGCAAAAACTTGAATTTCCTTTTTTAATAGAGCCAAATGTCACCATTGCTATCCCTGGTTAAGGCAGTGCCATTTTGGAGCGGCTCACAGTTGAAATTTACCTTGTCCCATCTGTCAAATTTTCTCCTTGGAAAAAAAAAATAATACCACTATAAATAATCAAAATATGACTCAAAAAAAAGATGGAAAGATACAGTTTTTTTGAAAAGTACAGTGCTTGGTGGAAGAAGGATGGCATTTGGCTACCCTGTTCTTTCTCGAACGCCTCGGTGTTGCCTGTCTGCGCCGGCCAATGTTGCAATGTAAGCAAGACTGTTTGATGCACTGCCACCCTCTATTGTTTGTTCAGTGTTTAGAATCTCCAGTGGGGAAGAGGAAAAGAAGCATGACTGTTAGTACTTCTCAGGACCCATCTTTCTCAGGATTAAACCAGGTCTGAACTGTCTCCTATTCCAACCTCAACCCCAAATTCATGTGCTTTATTTTTGTTTCGGTTATTTTTTTTTGTTTGGTTTATTTTTTGTTTTTATTTTGTTTTTCTGGAGAATGTAGACCTTGCAAAAGCACCTCTTATGTTGGCATTATTCAGACATACTTGGCAAACATGTAACATTACTAAGATGTTTCCCTGTGGCGCTTGTTTAAATTGTGGAATTATTTCTAAACTTTGATAGGGCTAAATGTACGTGCTCGATTTCAGGTGCAGGTTTTATTTGTGGTCTTTCCAACTCAAAAGGCAATCTCCTAAAAGTGTGGTGAAGGATAGATATGAAATAGCAGGTCTCCTGCTTGCCTTGCTGAAGGTTTCCTGCAGTTCCTATGGATGCATGTGGAGAAGTTCTGTTACCACTTCAGCCAGACTCCTCCCCGTGCAGTTTCCTTTCAAAACCACCCCAAATGTGTAAAGAAGACTTAATATTTTCATCCATTTTCCTTAAAAACTGAAATTACTCCAACAAGCTGCGTCTTGGAGAAGCAGGAGCTTATCTTGTTGTGTCTAATGTCATATTCCTGACTCTTGAAGAGAAGATGAATTGCAGAGAGAGGAAGACATTTGCCAGTTGGTAGCAGGACAGCTGGAAATTGCTGAATATGAATCACTGCTCAGGAGCTTGGCCATTGGTCCACAGCTTTCCACAGTAGTCTCCATGGATTAAATCCCAGGCAGATTCC
>NW_005054308.1:10992596-11005878 GCF_000277835.1 Geospiza fortis | reverse complement strand
CCTGCTGAAATTGCAACAAACAGAATGAAGGTGGTGTGAGGTTATCTGGGAACTGGCACTGGGACATTCTGTGCTCATCCGAACTGGGCTGTGTCTCCCAGCTTAGTTCTTTCCAGGAGGGGCTCACTCCTCTGCCTTCAGCCCATCCACAGGGGAACACAGACTGATCCTGAGCTAGGGAACAGAGCAAACTTCCCCAGGGAAGCTGCTGCTCTGAAATAATAGCCAGTTACAGGTCTGTGTTGTGGACCAAATCAGAAAATGAGGGATTGCATTCGAGCTCAGGCTTTGCTTCTAGGAAAGTCACAGCAGAGCAATCACATAGATCCTTATGCTGTCTGCTTTGGGATTCAATATCAAATATTTCCTGGCATATCAGGTGATTTCCTGGTAGCTAGGGAACATATCCATGCTCACTGAGTAGCTGCCTGTAGTGGGTGCAGCACAGCCAAGACCCACACCTTGCTGAGCTGTCTGAGCAGTGGAGTTGATTTAAAATTTTGGGTTTATATCCCTTGCTCCAAGCATTCTGGGCTTTCAGGATGACTTTCACCTGAACAGCAAGTGTAGCACTGCTATGGCTTGTGTTTGCATGTAAATCATGGCAAGACTTCAACCCCAGCTCTGACACTGCTCTGACACTAGAAGTTTAAGAGGATTTTAGCTTTGCTTTTTCCTGTCTAGGCTACTGTAGTTGGTAAATCTTCTTGAATCAGAATTCTGAGCCATAGCTACTCTGAAATTCAGAAACTTGCAGTATCTTGGATACTTCAAACAGAGTTGAACTTCCTAGTTCACAGCACTTCCAGTGTGCCAGTGACCCCCCCATTTCAGCCTTGGATGTATTTTAGTCTCTAGTTTGCTTTTAAAGATGTATCTTCAGTTCTGGAATCAGCTTTAAGGTGATACAGATTGGTTTTTACTGACACTTTATCAAACTCTAAATGTCTTCTTTCCATCATGTTCTGCTCCCACCCAACTTAATTTTGCAGCACTGATCAGTCTGTAGGGATTGTAGTCCTTGATCCTGTAGCATTAATCCAGTGTTGGAATCAGGATTTGTAGCTCAAAGTCTGAAAGGTTCTTTATGTGCTTCTTTCTGCCTCAGCTTTTTTTGCCGAGTCCTGAAATCTTGCCCAAGAAAGTACAGCCTGGATGACCCTTTGTAGGTGGGCTGGCTGGCAGCACACTGATTACCACACACTAATTACCACACACTCAGGTTGCTAAATACCAAATCATTGGGCAAGCTTGGTTATTAGAAACCCAAATTGGATCCATTCCTTGGCTCCAGCTTCCTGGCTGTGTTAAATAAAACCAGCGAGTTTGTCCTGCTGCTGTGGCAGTGTTCTGGGAGCCTTAAAATGAGCCAAGAACAAGCTGTCTTGTTTGCTGGGGAAGGTTTTGGCCTTGTGCTCTGCAGAATGGCCACTGTTCTTTGGGACAGGAGCTTGCAGGATGTGCAACCCTTTAAGCTGCCCTTAACTCCATGTGTGAGCCCTGTGTGCCAGTGGGGTCTGACATGTGTTTTCACACATCTTCCTCCCTCAGCAGACTACAGTAGTGATAGAAGATAGTGGTAGAACTAAGCTCCAGAGGCTGAGTAGCACCATCTAATCCATTGCAGGGGATTGAGAAAAGGCTTGAACTAATTCACCATTGAGTTTTTAACTGACTAGTTAAAGCTGGTTGCGCCTCCGCACTGTTACTTTGCTTCTTTTAACTGTAGGCTGTTACATTGTCTGGGTGTCTTAAAACATAGCTAATGCCTACTGAAAGAAGTTGAGAATCTGGGGTTTTGGATAGGAATCTAACCTATTTTCATTTCTCTTGAAGTTATTCCTTATTGACTTTGGTTTGGCCAAAAAGTACCGGGACAACAGGACAAGGCAACACATACCATACAGAGAAGACAAAAATCTCACTGGCACAGCTCGATATGCCAGCATCAATGCACACCTTGGCATTGAGCAGAGGTGAGTGCAACCTTCTGGAGGTGCAGGGTGCTCTTTGGAAGCTTCTGAAGAGTCTGAGCTCATTTGGTATGAAAAGTGTATCCATCTCTTTGCAAGTGTTATTCCTTTTGGCTGCCTGTGCGAGGATGGGGAGAAAATCCAAGCACCTAATTTGCTTCTTGAAGAGACTCTGTGTCTTGCAGACATCAGGTGGATGTTCTGCATATTATTTTGGCTTTTTAAAGGCTAAGCCATACTTTGATGTGGGTGTGTCAGAGGCCCTTCACACATAAAATGGTGCACTTTGCTGATGTGTTGGTACCTGTTGGCAGCACTGCTGACTGGCTTGAGAGTCCTTTCTCAGAAAGGGTGTGCTAAAGCTGGTGTCTGGCCTGTTTTCCCACTCTCTTCAACTTAGTAAACCATTATTTCTCCTTTTGCCTGCAAGCAAGACTTAAATACCTTCAGTCACACTGTATTTTAGTCTTATGTCTGTAGGTATGTACACATGTGTGTGGATATATTTATTAGAGCTTTGCTTAATCAACAAACACATTTTTATCTTTTGGATCAAAGGCATTTTGTTCCTACAGAATCTAGCATTTTCTAGTGGAGAGAGCACTTCAGGTTGTTTGGAAGTGTTAGGTATTTATGGGATATCAAGGGATGCCTCTCTTCCTTACCTCTGTGCCTAAAAATTGTATTGGATAACTGAAGAGTGTGGCTTTACCTCTCTAGGAAAGTTAAAGCTTCCAGGAATGTCTGTGCCTCTGACTTTTGTGTTAACCAAGATGAGAATGACAGAATTTCTCGTGGTCAGCTTCAACAGAACATGTAACCCACAAATGGTGCTTTAAAATGCTCCATGTTTCCTTTTTTGCTTTAATTTCCTTAAAGTTCCTTCAGGGTATTTTATTGTTTGTCAGTGCCATTATTTAAGCCAGCTTGGCATGTTGCTCAGGGAGATAATGACAGGTGTCACTTCTGAAATAAATGCATTTCACAGATCCCAAGCAGTTCTGGTAAGGAAATACCTTTGCTTGCACCTGAGAGTGAAGGAGGGATCTGCAAAGGATGTTGCTTTTGAATCTAGTTGGGCACCAAAAATTGAGTTTAGTTGAATTTTTCACCATAACTGCTGGTAATGGGAATTGTGTTATAATTAGAAATGTAGGTTGGTGCTTGCTAGAAGCTGCTAAACTGTCTAGGTCAAGCCAGCAGTGAGGCAAAGTAATGCATTCCTGTAATCAAGAGAAACCAGTTCTGGAGCTTATGGCAGAATATTTCAACCTCTAGTCCTGTACTTTTAGCTGTTACAGAACATGTTTTCCTACAGGTAATGACAGCTGTGCACAAGGAGCTGTTTGCAGTGGTATTTATTTTAATAATGGAGAGGATTGTCCTGTTTTCTAAATACTGAAAACTGTTTTTATCAATATATTGTAATAATGTACCCACTGCAGATTTACAGAACTAAATGTTTCCTACTACGAGATCATTGCATTAAACATTAAAACAATGAGCTGGGTGGGGGATGGATACTCTTAATCCCTTTATTGCTTCTGAATTTACCACTGCCTTCTCAGAAAACATAATTTTATGTCATGGCCCTGTACAGGTTCACTGAATGCTGCTGGTGATTAAAATCTGCAGTTCTAATGGAATTAGCAAGTTTTGCAGGCTGGAATTTGTGGGCTCAGTATCATTTTTCAGCCCTTTGTCTGTGGTTTCATGTTGCAGCTGAGATGATCTGAGGGGAGGGAACCAATCCCCTCTTCCCTGGGCACAGCAGAGCTTTTCTGGCCTTGTGCTCAAAGCTTTCTGGAGCCAAGCTGATTTTCCCCTGGGATAGCTTTGCCTTTGTTCCCCAAAGGGTCACAGAGCTGGCCCACAAGTGAGGGGGTGCCAGGCTGTTCTGGTTCTATTGGCTGGGCTAGAGCACAAAACATCACCAACTTCTTTCTTCTCCTACCAAGAGAGATCAGGTTAGAGCCTGTTCCCACTTCAGGGGAGCTGTTTTCCCCTCACCTTTGTGTGTAATCCTGTTTGCAATACCACTGTCAGCCTTTTGATCCTTGTTGGGGTGGGAGGTGTAGTCTGTCCTGCCACCCTTTAAATTCTTCTCTGGGTGAGAGAGCAGCAGCAAAACCCACCAGGTTTTCCCCATAGGGAGCAGGGAGGAGAAAAAGAAGTCATTTTTCTGCCTCATATTAAATAGATGTCAGCTGCAGAGGGGCAGTCAGAGGAAAAATCTGATTTTACCACAGCTGGGAAGAGGCAACTTTGCCAAGAGGAAAAAAAAATCCTGGAGTGTGTTTTCCACTCCAGTGAGCTGTGCTGCTCTTGGTGCTCAGGAAAGCTGTGAGCAAAGTAAAGTGGAGTTCATGTGGCCAGAGTGGGGATGTGGAACATGTGCAGGGCAGAAAGCATTTGAAGTATATTGAGCTCTCTTTTGCATGAGAGTTTGTGCAAGTTCTCAGCTGGATCACTCTGGAGTTCTCCAGCTGCCTTGGAGCAGACTTTGGGGGGAAGAAGGCAGAGGCACCTCTCAGATTGATTCATGCCCCTCCATAAATATTGCTGCCTTTTAAAATCAGAGGCAGCTCAGGGGGTTTTGACAGAAGGCAATGAAGAAAGGAGCAATGCTCCTTAGGGACCAGGTGGTCAGGATTGATCCCAGGCTGAGCCAAGGTTCGGGGAAAAATGTGACTGACAAGATGTTACAGCCTTATTGACCTCATTAACCTCATTCTCTCTTACAATGCATTCCATGGTTCCTACAGAAAAATCTTCAGTTTCTACCCAAGCTACTTAAGAAGGCAGGAAAGACATTTCATGGTTGGTTTGTTGTTGTTGTTGTTGTTTTTTTTTTTCATTTTCCAAAGTTTTTGTTTCCAAAATCAGTATAACTGCAGGTGAAAGCTTAGAACACACAACACCTACAGAATATTTCTTGCTTAAAAAATGAATAGGATCATTTCCTATCATAGGGTTTTCTTAGGGTTTATTCCTGAATTATTTTTTAATTTGAATTTTCGAATGCTAGCGCTGTGGAATAAAGTAAGAAATGGCAGGATTTGTAATTCCTTGTGTTTTTCCTCCTGCAGTCGTCGGGATGACATGGAGTCTCTAGGCTATGTATTGATGTACTTTAACAGAACCAGTCTGCCTTGGCAAGGATTAAAGGTAGGTTAGGATGCTTTTCTTTCCCTCCCCCAGCCTTTTAATATTTTTTTTCATGTTTGGGTAGCATGCTTCTGCCTGCCAGGTGGGTTTATATAATGTTTAGCCTCAGTTGTACAAAGCAGCTTTTCCCAAAGCTTGATATTTATAGACTGTGGATTCTGCCTCTTACGCAGCAGGCAAAATGTGCATTGTTGGACTGTCTTAAAATTTATGCTAAACAATAGCTGACATCATCTTTGCCAGTTATTGTCCTGTTGCAGGCTGAGGCCCCTTTGGGAAATAAAAAATAACATTGTTAGTGGCTTTTTGAATTGCTGGAGAGAGCATGGAAATAATCTCTTGCCTGGCAAGTTCAGCCTCAGTGGTGTCTTCAGCCCAGGTTATGGCACAGCTGAATAATTATTAACTGCAGCAGGCTTGTTCAGGATTTCCATGTATGGGAGCCAGCTACAAACGTGGCAGACATTTCTTATTTCACTTATTTAGACTCTAGTGATCGGTTTTCATGTTTTAATTGTTTTTCTTTCTTCGTGTGAGAGTTGTGTAATTCCAATGGTGTTGCAGCTGCACAGTTTCTAAAAAGGCAGCAGCTTGTGGGCCACTGGAACTCCTCAGCTGCAAATGAATGTGAAGGGTGCTGAAGCACCAGGCAGCCCTGAATGGGGCACTGAGTGGGAATTAATACAACTTTGGCAAATGTAGCTGCAAGTCTGCTGTGGTTAATGGACAAAAGCAGCAGCTAGAACTACACGAGCTGTGCCATGTGATGGAAGCATTAGACTGCGACAAATGGTATTAAACTCTGGCCAAATCTTAATACCAGATTGACCTTCATTCTCTTTGCAATAAGTGTGTGGGACTTGGAGATTTCACATAAAATACTTATGGTTGACCAAAGGATTTTTGTCATTTCTTTTTTTTTGCTGCTGTCCTTGTTAATCCAGTGTTGCACAATATCTCTTATATTGTGACCTACATGTTCCACAGGCTGCAACAAAGAAGCAAAAGTATGAAAAGATTAGTGAAAAGAAAATGTCCACTCCTGTTGAGGTTTTGTGTAAGGTAAGAGTTTCCAAATGATGTCATACTGTGAAATGGAAATTCTTTTCTTGTTTGGTGTGTTGTTTGTTGGTTTTTTCCCCCTAAACTTGAGCCAATAAATTAAATAGCCTCACATGGCATTTGCTGCTGAATAATTCTGCTTTGGCAGGCACTGGGTGCCTTGTGTTTGGCCACCCAGCAGGACTGGGAATGTGTGTACAGAGCAGCATTTGCTGCTGCTCCTTGGCAAAGTTCATGCCACCATCATTCAGGTCTGGCTGACTGTTGGCTGTGCAAGCTCCCCGCTCTCTTAGGTGAGGCTTGTTTAGTTCTTCAACGTTTACAGTGCAGGTTTGACATCAGAAGTAAATAAGTAACCAAGGTGGAGTTGTCTGGCTCGCCCACAGCCACTTTGTGCCTCTCCAGGAGGGTTCATATTGTCTGCCCTTATTCAAGGAGTGGCTGTAGTGGAATTGGATGCAAGTGATCTTTGTTTTTCCAAGGCTTTCCTTTGAGTCCTGATTCCTCTTGCACTGTGGCATCTGAGTGCTTCTTAACAAAGATCCTTGAGAGCACAGCAGGGCCTGTGCCCCTCAGACAGCAGGACCAAGGATTGCACTTTGTAGTCCTGCACATCTCTATCCCCAGAGTCTGACAGCATCTCTCAAGCCATTGAACTGGTCATGGAATGGTTTGGGTTGGAAGGGACCTTAAAAATCATCCAGTTCCAACTCCCTACTGGGGACAGGGACACCCTCCACTAGTCTGGGTTGCTCAGAGCTCCATCCAGTGTGGCCTTGAACTTCCAGGGATGTTACACCCTGTGTGTTTTTACAACACTGTTCTGTGTGCTATTGCCTATTACAGGCAGGCTTTAATACAGCATTCAATGTTTAAAAATGTAAAGCAGAAAAATTTTTGAAAGAGGTTTTCATAATTTAAGTTTTCACACTTAATATTTACTAACTGACCTTGTCTCTACAGTGGAAACAAGAGTGAATCTCTTAGCAGATAATTATCATTATTTTAGAGACTTAGTTAATAAGAACAAGGTTTAATTAGGATGAACAGTGTGCTTTATAAATAAGTTAAATGTTGAAGGTTCTGGTAGCAGAGAGTTATGATTGCAAACCACCCATGAGGTAACAGTTCTGGGGAAGGAATGTGTACCTGAGCAAACCCACATGCTGAACTACAGAACACATCAACAACAAGGGGCAAAGTGGAATTAATTCATGCATCTTCAACCAGTTTTCCTCTGCTGTTAGAGACAGATGTACATCATTTTGCCTTTGGTAGGAGGTTTTTGCTGCGAGCCATGGCTTGATTAACACTGTTGATTTCCAGGGGTTCCCTGCAGAATTTGCCATGTACCTGAACTACTGTCGTGGCCTGCGCTTTGAAGAGGCACCAGATTACATGTACCTGAGGCAATTATTCCGTATTCTTTTCAGGTCAGTCTCCAAGTGGAAAAGTACAGAAACTTCTCAGGGATCCAGTTGGGAACTGCTCTGTGGGACTGGCACTGCAGAGAGCAGCTCCTGTGTGTGTGGTGTAGGGAGTTCTTCTGGGACTCCCTTTCATTTCAGAACTTCAAAAGCTGTTTAAAGGACCTGAAAATTATTGTTCAATATTAAACATAAAGGGAAAAGATTCTCTTGTTTTTGCATTGTGTGATGTGACCACAGGGTTGAGCCCATGCTTCAAGTTCTGTTGCAAGTACCATAAGAAATTGACCCCTTGGTAGAAGTCTTTGAAGCTTTTAATGTTTGGAAATCGGTGCTGAGCCCAGCAGTGGTTCCCAGGAGAGAAATTTCAGTGGAGAAGAATAGTGCTGCTTCATTGAGCTCATTAGAGCAACTGGAACATAAACTCCACCTTGTGCAGTGAACAGCACCTGTCAAAAGAAGGGCTGGTACTGATCTCTTGAGTCTCCCCCCAGGTTTCTAGAATCCAAAGAATTCCTATTCAATGATGTACAATACTGCAGTCTTTCCTTGAAATTATATCTATATTAAAAAAAAAAAAAAAAGCTCAGAAGCTCAGTGCAGACGGTGAGTGAGCTGGGCTGGGAGGAAGTGCTGCTTCCACAAGTGCAGACCTTTGTGTAAGCAATGAGTAAACGCTGCTGGCTGGCATTTGGGCTTGCTGCAAGAATCCCTTTAAGTTAGTAATACTTAGCATTTCTATACCATTCATAATCTCTAAAGCAGCTTAGAGAAGGAGCTATCCCCTAGTTGTGGGATTTCAGGCAGGGCTTGGTGTTGGCTCGGATGTGTTACAGCAGAACATTTCCCTCTCTTGCAGGACCTTGAACCACCAGTATGACTACACATTCGACTGGACAATGTTAAAGCAGAAAGCAGCACAGCAGGCAGCCTCTTCCAGTGGGCAGGGGCAGCAGGCCCAAACCCCCACAGGCAAGCAAACTGACAAATCCAAGAGTAACATGAAAGGTTAGTAGCCAAGAACCAAGTGACGTTACAGGAAAAACAAAAATTCCACGAATTTGGACAACGGTGGCAATTCCAAGTGTTAGATCAAGGAGGTGGTTTAAAAACTACATTTGGCTCTTAAATTCAAAAGCAAAACCAAAAGACGTCCTTGGAGAATTTGACTACTAACTTTATACCAAAATGTCCTTGTTATTCATATCATTTCTTCTGGGGATGTTGGGTCATTTTTAACCACTGCATCTTTTGCTCCCGCATTAACCACTTTCCAAAAACAAGAAACTGACTTGGTGTTGGGAATGTGACATTTTTATTTATTTTGATTTATATGTATACATATATATGTCCTTATATATGTATAAATATATAATGCAATCCAAAATCCTAGACCTAACACTTTTTAAGGGATATTTCTCATTGACTAGGCAAGGATCTAGAGACTTTGGGTTCTGCTCTGTGGCAGCTGGTACAGTGCTGTGGGTTTGCTTCTGTTCTGTATGCCTCAAACACTGGGAACAGAAAATTGTGACTGCTCTGGCTTTCTCCAGTGGGTTTACATTGAGACATTTGGTCCAGAATTCAAGGAAGGGACCAGTGAGCTCAAAATGCCTTGTCTAAATCAAGCAGTAACCCCAAACTGCTGTGGATTGCCAACTCACAATTTTCTGAAGTATCTGGGTGCTCTGGGGTGGGGCTTCAGTTTTCCTGATGATTTTTTGATGTTTCTAGGTTATGGTTTCAAAGGGAAATGTTGTGACATGTTCAAATGTAATTGTGTAATAACTGAAAACTGAGTTCTGAAAAGATACATCAATTTTTTTCCCCACATGGTCTAGAAGCTTTTAAAATACCTTTTTTTTTTTTAATGATACAAATGTGCTGGTGTGAGTCTGGTAAGTCCCTAGGATGAAACTGCCACATCTGTGAGCCAGGAATTGCCATGAAACCAATTCCTGCAACTGAGCTGTGGATAAAATTGAAACTAATGAGGCTATGCGACTGAGAATAGAGAAGCAAGGTTTAAATTCTGTACTGAGGCATTGCTGCTCTTCAGTACCTCTTGTCTGTCATTTTTATGTGTATAAAATTACATACTTGCTAGCATGACAATCCTGGAAATCAAAGAAATGCAGAAGTGTTTACAATAAACTTAAACATTGTTCTTCACATAGTGTGGGAGCATTCAAACCTTACCAGGTGTCTTTAGTCAAAATAGCTATCAAAAACCCACATTTTGCTCAGAATAAATGAAGTATTAAAACACCTGCTGCTTTTCCCAAGATTGAAGTGGTTCTTGAAAAAAAAAATTTAAAATTCAGAGATGCCATTAAGTGTCAGATTTTTGGCATAGAGCGGCTGGATCTGACAGGCTGGAAACCAGTTCCTGCAGCTGCAACACCAGTAGCAGACTGGGTGATTAAGCACCTGGGCTTGGATTGCTTCCTGAAATAAAGAAACTCTGACTGAAGTTCAGAACCCAGCCCAATTTGGGGTGTGGATGAGTTGACTGTTCCAGCTGGAGAAGATAATTTGAGCAAAAATGCGCATTCCTCACAACAGCTCATGCTCAAAGTGAGGCCTTGGCAGGAGGTGATGATCTGTAAGTGGAACCTGCCCTGAAAATCAGGTTGTGAGCTGGTGAAACACAGTTTGGCTGAAGTGTTCTGGGGTTTAACGTGCTGCTCTCCTGCCTCAGACAGTCTCTGCCCAAGTGCTGTGTGTGAAGAAAGAAAAGGTCATTAAAGTGATTATCGGCCTGCACCTTGACGTGATGCTTCAGTGCCAGAGAGCAGAGCTGGGCTCGATGAGCAGGGAAGCTTTGCCATGGAGCCTCAGACCATTTCTGTTCACTGATTTACCTTCCTTATCACACTGTCCTTTGGGAGAGACCCCTTGCTACAGCTGAGATGAATTGCTTGGGGTTTCAGCCCAATTTCATTGGGTTTTTGGGGGAATGACTCTCCCCTCCCCACCACCAAGAAAGGCTTGTGACCTTTGGGTCGATCAAGCTGTAATGTCAGCAGAGCATTAAAGCAGTGCTTGGCAAACATTCTGAAGACTTCAGAGGCTTCATCTCTTCAGCAAAGTAGAGATTTCCAGAGTCCTAAAATCCTACATGTCTTTTTGTGGGGAATTCTGCCTGTTAATGAAGATTTTTTTTGAACCCAGCTAAGCTGAAGGAGGAGGCAGTGTGGCTTGGATGCTCTGTCACATTGGAGAGGATGAAATACCTGGTTATTTTTTCTGGAGTTCAGTTAAATTCTTTTGTAGTTGCTCTAGCAAAGCCTGTGTGGAAGTGGCTTAAAAGGCTTCCTGATATCAAATGTTACCCCTCTGGTAACCCTATCCATTGAACAGGAGTCCTGCAAATAGCAATGTACAGGTGCAGTTATTTGTAAAGTGCTGTTGGAGATTTGCATCTGGGCAGGGTGGGCCAGGGAAGAACAGACTCAGATTGTTTGGCCAGTGTGCTCATTTACAGATATTCCTGATTTCCTTAACTCAGATCCATGTTAAATCATCAATGAATCCTAGAGTTTATCCAGGCTAAATATTCTGCTTGGTTCCAGAATAACCTGCTCTGTCCATGGCCTTTTTTCTCTTCAGTTTTTTTCCCCTGCCCCTCTCTGGAACTGTGTGCAATGTCTTTTGTAACAGCCAGATCAGCTGGTTTGGAACTTGGAGAGGTGAACTGTTCCAGCAGACAGAGCTCTGCTGACTCGGGGAACTTGGGCTGCCTCTCTTTTGCCAGAGCAGCAGTTGTTCAGGTGTGATTTGTAACTGTGCTTACACTCAGCTTCCCTCAGTCATAAAAGTGACTCAAGCAGTCAATCTGCAGGATAAAGTCTACCAGGTCCATTTGGGAGAGGTGTTTTTAACTCCTGGCAGTGGAGATTCTGCGAGGCTGGCAGCAGGTCCATTAATATTTGCTGGATGCCTGTGCTGGTGGCAGGATTGCTCAGAACAGACTGAGACTTCCCTGCTTGAGAATTAGAATTACTGACACCTGAATCCTTCTCACTTGCTTGTCTGGAGAAATGGAGAATACACAAAGTCTGAGCATTTCCCACTGAGGAGGGTTTTAGGGAATTACACTGCAGTTGCTGCTCCCTTGTCAATCACATCTTCAGCCATGGTAATAATAAAGCAGTTTGAGGATCCCTCATGTAGCACAGAGATTTTCAGAGCTTTGGGTAACACCTCAGAGGGACAGGAGCGATGATTTGGCCCTGTATGGAGTGAAGATCTTTGGAAGAGATACCACCATGGACTCTCCAGCACGTTCCTCATGCCAGCAGTGCTCTGTGTGCTCTATCTCCATCTCACCTGACTGCTGTGGTTGGGCTGTGTCTTTACAGGACTTTGAAGGGACATTTTGAGTTGAATCCAGTTCCCTGTTGCTCTCTGTAGCTGGACATTCTCCTGCCCACATTACCTTGGGTTTGAGGAGCTCTAATAGCAGCAGAGCGTTTGGTAGGATGTCTTTTGTCCTCAGGTCCAGGCTCCCATTTCTTGTGAAATACTCAGACTTCTGAAGCAATGAGTTGATCTATTTCTTTCCACACTCTTCTTTGTTGACTTTGTTTTGGCTGCTTTGATGGAGAAAGTGGTTCAAAAGATGAATCAGTGTTCTCTGCTGAACACACTGAATGGAAAAACAGCATAATTTTTGGTTGTGTACATCGAGTAAGGATTAGGGAACTCAGGAGTCCCTGGGCTTTCTGTGGGAACTTGCACTCAAGTGGGAATGGCTGTCTTGATTCTGGTGCAGCATTTTTTTTTAATATGACCAGTGCTGGATAAAGAGAATTGTCCCTCAGTGCATCAACACTACATTTGAAACAAGTTATTGACCCTCTTTGAAATGACCTGTAGCCAGTTCTGGAAGAGTTAAAGCCATTTCTGGGTGCTCTCCAGATACATTTTGGACAGAATGTCAGACTAGTAAGACTTGTTTGCACTTGCTTCTCTCTGGATGACAGCACAAGCTATAGCTGAGGTCAGCTCTATCTGTATTTCACTGAGAAGAGATTTCTGTTGCAAAAGCTCCGAGCTGTTGCTGTGATGAACTCACCCATGGGCAGAACCATCCTGTCTGGAGAGCATCCAGAGCGGAAACTCGCTTGGCAAGGCCATCTTTGGTTGAGGCTGTGAAGCACAGCCCTGCCACCTGAGTCACCAGAGAGGAGCACAGAGGGAGGACTGGCTTAGCCTGCAGTAACTGGTTCTTGGAGATCTGTGTGTGTTCCTGTACTCTCCCTATCCCCCAGTGTCATTTGGAATTCTGAACATGAAAAGAATTGCTGTGTGTGCAGCACCTCCCCTGCCATGTGAGTCAGCCCTTGTCCTTCCCAAGGCTGAGGTGTGCTGCTTGCCCCGTGGCTGTCCCAGGTGCTGCCTTGTTGTGGGTGCTGCTGTGGCTTTGTGGTGCCAGCAGTTGCTGTAAGGTGGGTGAGTGATGCCCTGGCTGGCCGTGTGCCACTGCCTGTGCCACTGCCTGTGCCACTGCCTGTGCCACTGCCGTACTGCGGCTCTGGAGAGCACCCTGCAGTCAGATGACAGCTTGACATTCAGGGATATAAACATGAGCCACTGCAGACGAGTAGAAAACAATCCTATGAAATTACATCCTGTTTCCTAGTGGCA
>NW_005054308.1:10988604-10992540 GCF_000277835.1 Geospiza fortis | reverse complement strand
CATCCAGCTGGTGCTTTCAGCCTGTTTCCAGTGCAGCAGGAGGTGAGAGTGAGAGGTGTGTGAGCTCCAGAGCTGTGGCAAGTGCTGGTTACCTTTGGAAATGGACACCAGGAACTCTGCAATTCCCAGATGGAGCAGCATTTTCCCCTTTGAATGACCATAACTGCTGTTCAGTTTTCCTCCTGTGAATGCTGTTGCTCGTTTCCATCCCGTATCAGTAAGTTTGCCCTTGTGTTTATCTTGCAGGTTTCTGAGCATGACGAGGATGGGACAAAGCAGAGCAGATCGGAGCAGGACTTGTCACTCCCCAAATCCTAGAAATTTTAGTTGATACACTTGCCAGTGGCTGTGGGCAACCATTTCCTTGGTGTAAAGAACTTAATATCAGTATAAACTGGCTCTGGGCAGTGTCAGTGATGCTGCACTTTGAGTTGTAGCAGCTGTAATTGTGAATATTACTGAGATAGTGAAACATGGTGTCCAGTTTTCTATTGCATTTTTTTCAAGTGGAAAAGTTAACTAATGGTTGACACACAAGTGGAGAAAATTGTGCATATGCCAATTTTTGTTACCTTTTTACTTTGAACTACACTGCTTATGAGATCTCATTGTTTTGGAAGAATGGCATGAACAGTCTTCGGCAACAGTTGTGATAATTGTAAATGCTCACAATTGTGCACTCTTTTCTGGTTATTCCTCCCTGGGTTTTGAAAGTTGTACACTTAAAACATTCTTAAAGTTGTTGGCTTCTATGTGCAACATACCAAGCCAGCTGACATGGTAGTAACCAAAGATTCCAGTTTTTAAGCATATGAAAGACTCTGCCTGCTTACCTGTGCTAGAAATAACAGCATCTAAAGTGAAGACTTAAGAGAAACTTAGCGACTACTAGATAATCTTTAGGACTCTGCATTAACTCTATAATGTTCTTGGTATAAAAGGAAAACAGCATATTTGTCACGAAATTTAGTTAACATCTTACAACTGAACCTGTATGTAAGTTGCTTAGATAAATGTAATCACTGTAAACATCTATATGATCTGGGATTTTGTTTTTATTTTGAAGCGGGAGCTTTTTTGTTTACAAGTTCATTAAAAACTAAAAACTGTTTCTGTAAGGAAATGAGATTTTTTTAATTTGCCTTGTTAATTCAGTTTAAGAAATTTACATTACCCTGTTTTTAAACAAAGTTTAAGGCCATTTGTTAAGCAAAAGAAGTCATATTTCTTTCTAAATCATTTTAGATTTAGTGTTGTAACTCTTCCTCATTTTGTTTTTAAATAAATTTTGTATTTTTTCCTTGAGGGGGAAGGGGCAGTCTTGCATTTTTATAACCTGTTGTTTGAGACCAGCCCTCCATAATAAGATTGGAATTTTTTAAAATGAAATGGCATCTTTTGCAGACCCAGGATTGGCAGCCTCCGAGCATTGCCATGTCCTGCCTCGGCTGGACTGACTTGTGATTGCTGCTTTGGAGAAGAAAATTGGAATGGTTTGAAAAAATTTGGATGGTTTGAAACCAAGGCATTTTCTTTCAAGTTCTTGTGAAGTGGATATGACCAGATTTCCTCTTGTTCTTGGGGGCAGCCTTGCACCATGCAGAGTTCACATTGGTTACTGCCCCAGGCTGTCTTCCTTCTCACTCCTATTCTAGCCCAGCTGAAAGAAAGAAATACTTTTATTGCTGGTAATTCTTTAACAGTGTAATTTATTCCTTTATAGCATGTCAGAATAAATTAAAAAAAAATGTCTGAAAATGCTGCCAGATGCCTATTGTGTAAATGTTGTCTGTATGTTTGCTTTTTAGACAGTTTTCATGCATGGAGCAGAGTTCCTGCTCACAGTTCTTCTTTTTTACTGTTGGAAAAGATCTTTCTTTCCTTTTGAAAACCATTTCTTCAGGATCATAAGACACTGTGCACTCCTGGAATGGTGATGATGTGGATCAAGGCTCCCCTGTACTCTGTCCGAGAAGGATCTGCCCTGAGATGTTAAGCTTTGGGTGGAGAACACTGTGTGCTAATAATAACAAATAATAAACGCTGGGATAGATAATCAGGGAGGCTGCTGGGCTGCAGAGATAGCAGAGCACACAGCAGGCTCTGCTGCCTGCCAGGTGCAAGAAGAAATGGAGCTCGTTCTCCTGGCCAGGATGGTTTTCCAAACTCCTGAGTCTTGCCCCATCCAAGTAAGGATGGTTTTCAAGCAATGCCTCCTATGAAAACCAGTCTGTTTGTAAGAACTGGTATCTAGAGCACTGTGAGATGTCCTTATCCCTGATTTCTGCTGTCTAGGCAACGTGTCTGACAACACACGTTGGCAGGAGGGGAAGAAGCATCAATGAAATGCCTTCTTGGCAGCTGTCCTTGGAGAGGCTGCTCGGAATTGTTGTGGCATCGCTTTTCATGCTTTGACATGAGATACTTGCTGAAAAGTTGGAGAAAACAATTTGGTTTCAGGAGAATAAATTATTTTCTTTGCCCGTTAAATTTGCTCGTGACTTTGAGGGGGGAGTTGGAAACAGAGCTGCTGCTGCTGAGCTCTGCAAGGGAGAGTAAATACATTTAGGGTGTCAAAATGCATTGGTTTGTAGTTTGGGGAGGGCTGTGGAGGAGCCTGGAGCTCTGTCAGCCTTGCAGACGTGTGGGAACAGAATTTGTTTCTGGGCCAAGTGTTTCGCATCAACAGCCTGTGCCAGATGTGCTGGGCAGGGCATGAGATGCCCACCTTCCTTAAACAGGCACCCAACACCCGTTTGCTGTGTGTTCTCCTTGGTTTGTAACAAAGATTTCGGCCTGAAGGATTAAAACTCTGGATCCTGACTTCTGCTTGCACCTCTGCAGAGGTTTTGTGTGGAGAGAGATTCACCTGCCAAGGCCAAACTTCTGCAAGCAGCCCCAGGCCCTTGACAAGGAATCATCGTTTGGACAAGAGGCTGTAAAGCTCAAGATCTGCAGCCTCGTGCTCGCTGGAAAGTGCCAGAATTCGGGTAATGACATTAGGCTGTGACAACAGCTCCTTAGTCACCTCCCTAAGCTGCGTCCAGGGTTCCAAAGCAATTTATTAACCTCCTTAGAAGGACTCTGAGAGGCTTCCTAAGGCCACCTTCTAAAGGATTGCTTAATTGGGAGCACGGAGTGCTCATGTGCAGTGTACTGCTTCATTATTTTTAACCTATTTAAGCCATTCCTTGTTAGAAGCAGTTGAGAGCCTTTTTCTCTTCTCCTGTAAAGGCTCTGAAGAGAGACAGCTCTGGCTCCCAGTTACTGCCAGCGTCACTCTTGGCTGCTGCTCTGCGTGGTGTTGGTAACAAGTGACAAACACAACCCCTGGCTGTGTTAAAAACACTTGATGTGTCTGCTGGGCCTGGAGCCTGTCCAGCATGTGCCACACTTTTTATTTTATTTTTATTTTTCTCCCTGATTTCTCTGTCTCTCTGGGCGTTATTTTTCAAGCTCAAGCGTTGCCTTGCTGTTGCAGTGTTGTGCCTGTTCTCTCTTGGCTTTTTCAGGTGTTTTTTGTTGGGAACCTGTCCCTGCTTTGTGCTGGGGTTTTCCTGAGCTGAGGTGCTTCAGTCCAGCCCCACTGCCCTCCCAGGAGCTTGGCCTGGCTGCCTCCCTGCAGTCCCTCCTCCCATGTGGAATTTTTCTGCCATCCCAAGTTGACTTTTTGCACGAGGCTTTAATTTCTCTTGACAGCGTTCTCCAATTTAGAAGATTTGTTGCTTAGCCAGCTCCATCAGCCCCATCTGCTCCTGCCTTAATTGCAGTGAAATCATCATGATTTCATATCAGCTTGATGTCATGGACACGTCCAGGCTGCGGGCAGGAGGAGGAGCTGTCCCTGCACCGATCCTCTGCAAGGATGACACGGAGGAAATGCCTTCCCTCCTAATCGGGCCCGAGTGGAAGGACCGAGTCCCTGGCTGTTCTCGT
>NW_005054308.1:10983379-10988541 GCF_000277835.1 Geospiza fortis | reverse complement strand
AATCGAGACTGCCTCGTGCTGGGGCACAGCTGCTCTAATGAACCTTCCAAACACACCCAGCCCTGTCCCTCTCTGTCAACTCACTGAGCAGTACTAAAGGTGTAAAATCCATTCCTCTGAGATGCTAATGTGACTTTTTACAGGATGTGAGATGTTCTTGGATGTCACTGTGGGTAGTGCTGGATTTTGGGAGCTGGAAATCAGCAGGAGCCAGGGAATATTCTCACAGCAGACTCGAGTTGTTGGGGTTTGCAGGTATTTGTGACCATAAATTACTGGAGGTTGATGTAGCTCCTTTCTCAGGGGTTTTGGTATGAGGGACTGAATGGAAGTACCTGAGCACACTCAGCCCTTCCCATTCTGCCTTTTGTTTTTTGTAAACACAGCGGATAAACTGCATTTCTTTCCCCCTGAGTTTGTCGTTTGGCTGGAGGAGAAGCTCTTCCAGAGCTGTGTGTGCACCACTCATGTCCCAGGAGCTCCAAGGCTCTGCTGCTCCCTGTCCCCACCCCTGGAATGCCACCGAGCCTTGGGCTGTTTTGCAGGTGGCAGACTTTGAACTTCTTTTGAATGGAAGCAATTGGAGCTGCTGGGGATCCCTGGAAGGAGTGAGCATGTTGTCCTACAGGGTGGACTGGCTTGTGAGCTTCCCTGCTGCTCTCAGAGTGTGCATGATAAATTCATGCTTCACTTTACAGGCCTGTAAATGCCCAGGGCAGGAGCCTGACTTGGCAAAATCCTGTGCCCGGCAAGGTGGGGCAGGGAATTGGTGTGACTCAGCTTGGTGGGACTGCATGAGGCACCAGGGCAGGGGCACGAGGAGCAGATCCTCCTGTCCCTTCCTCATGGCTCAGGTGAGTCCCTCGTATTCTGTGGCCAGAGCAGTGCACTGGGACTTGTCCCAATGAGACCATGAGTTTAACTGGGAATCTCCAGGGCTGGGCCCTGGGCAGAGCTTGCCCTGATGTGTCTGGATCTCCTGAGCTGCTGCACTTCCTCCTCCTGGGGCTTTAACTGCTGCTCAGCCCTGTGGATGGATTAAAGACTCTTGACTCACCCATCTCTGGTGACTGCAAGGATTTCACAAATCCAAGTGGGCACAGTGGGGGCCAGGACCAGCCTGGGGCTGGCAGCTGCGTCTGCTTGAGCAGCCAGACCAGGCTGGGTGGCCTCTGCTGATGGCATCTGCCCCATCCTCATCTGCTGGGAGCCCAGATGGGGCACAGAGGAGCAGGGATTGTTCTCCTGCCTGGGCAGCTGCAGGCAGGCAGTGGGGGAGGAGAGCAGAGAGGTAAAGCCAGAAACTGGTGCAAGTCCTTTGAGCTGAGAAAAACCACTTAGGCAGCAAATAGAATCACTCTCATGTGCCGACAGCTTCCCCCAGGCACAGCCCTGCCTCGTGCTGAGCTCTGCCTTCCTCCTCCTCCTCCTCCTCCTCCTCTCAGGCTGGAGTTGGGCCAGGGCTGTTTGTGCCCCTGCTGGCACACCCTGGGAGCGCCTGCCTTCCTTCCCAGGCCCTTTTCTTTGGGGGTAGGAAAGGTGAGGAGCAGGCTGTGGCCATTTGCTTTCCAAGGTGAGGAACAGGTTGTGGCCATTCTTTCCCTCCCAAACCCCCTTTCTTTGGGCAGGAAGGGTGAGGAACAGGCTGTGGCCATTCCCGCCCTGGGCTGCCCAGGAGGTGTTTGTTTGCTGCTGTTTTTTATGGGCTGTTTGTCCTGGGGAGCTGGGGACGAGCTGCCAACCCTGCCAGAGCTGCATCCCTGGGAAGGTGGAGCTGTGCTGACGCCGTTCCCAGCCGGCCTGAAGCTGCTCACAAATCCCATAAACTGATTATGGGTGTTAAGTCCCTGCTCAGTGACCTTTCTCCCTCTCACTGACAGCTTTTAACATGGTGCCCCTCCCCGAGGTGCTGGCAGGGGCTTGGGGACAGCAAGGTGGGTACGAGGCTGCCTCGCGTGCCAGCCCTGCCAGCACCTCCCAGGAGATGCAGCCCGGCCTTGGCAGCCTGATGCTGATGGGAAGTGATTTGTTTTTGCTTCCCAGCATGCAAACAGCTCCTGGGGTCCGAGCTGGCTCTGCTCAGCCTTGCCCAGTGAAAAGCTGCTGGCGGGGGGTGCCAGCCAGCTGTGCCCACTGCTGTGGTGCCTCCCAAAATCCCAGCTGCTGGCAGGGCAGGGCAGGGCAGGGCAGGCAGGATGCCGGGGTGGCTCTGAGGGGTGGGATGATGCCCCTGGGCACACTGGCTCAGCTGTGGCTGGCTGCTCCCAGCAGGAGCTGATCCTGTGGGCCAGGGAGAACCTGGGCATCCCTGAGGCACGGGGTGTGTGCCCACGTGTGTGCATGTGGGTGCATGTGTGTTTCCATGTGTTTTTCCCTGTGTTTCCATGTGTTTCCATGTGTTTCCATGTGTTTCCATGTGTTTCCATGTGTATTTCCATGTGTTTCCATGTATTTCCATGAGTCCCTATGTTTCCCTGCATATGCCTGTATTTCCCTGTATTTCCCTGTGTTTCCATGTGTTTCCATGTGTTTCCATGTGTTTCCCTGTGTTTCCATGTGTTTCCATGCGTGTCCATGTGTTTATGGCCATCCCTGTATGTCCATGTATTTCCATGTATTTCCATATGTGTCCATGTGTGTCCATGTGTATTTCCATGTATTTCCATGTATTTCCATGTGTTTCCATGTATTTCTATGTGTGTCCATGTGTGTCCATGTGTGTCCCTGTGTGTCCCTGTGTATGCCTGTGTTTCCATGTTTTCCCTGTATATGCCTGCATTTCCATGTGTTTCCCTGTGTTTCCATGCGTGTCCATGCGTGTGCATGTGTTTATGGCCATCCCTGTATGTCCATGTATATTTCCATGTATTTCCATATGTGTCCATGTGTGTCCATGTGTATTTCCATGTATTTCCATGTGTTTCCATGTATTTCCATGTATTTCCATGTGTTTCCATGCATTTCCCTGTGTTTATGGCCTTCCCAGGGTGGGGAGAAGGGGGAGGAAGCCCCATCCCAGTGCCAGGATCCTGCAGCATCCCCGTGCCTCTCAAACACCTCGTGCCTGCAGCTCCCTTCTACCCCCTAGGAAGAAGTGTACATGCAGGATATTTCAAGTGTAAATGCAGGATATTTGATATTTGAGCAAGCAGGGCACAAAACCCCTGTTTGGCTGCTCCTCAGCCTCTTCCCAGGCCTGCCTGTGAGTATTTGGTGTGTGTGGGGAGCACTGGGACTGCCACCCCAGCCCTGGCAGGTTCTGGGACAGGAGAGCAGCTCTGGGAGCAATCCTGCTCTGGAAATAACCTCCCAGCTGCTGGTGTTTGTTAAGTGGCCGAGCTGAGCCCCTGCAGGAATGTGAGATGTGAGGCACTCCTGGGTCAGTGTCCAAGGGCAGCTCTGTGGGACAATCCCAAATGCCAGGATACACTTTCCAGGAAAGAAGTGTTTGTGCCCAAATCCCAAATATCTGGAAGGTCAGGGCAGCCTCCTCTGCGGCTCTGTGGCTGCTTTTATTTTGGATGTGGTAACAGAGCTGGGGTTGGAGTCCTGCTGGGAGCCTTTCTGGGAGCTGAGGGCTGGCCCAGCCCCACAGCAGCTGTGCCACAGCTCTCAGCTGCCCTGGAGCCACTGCTGGGCACTGGGGCTGTGCCCTGCCCTGGGCACGGGGGCTGTGCCCTGTCCTGGGCACTGCATCTGCCCTGGAGCCACTGCTGGGCACTGGGGCTGTGCCCTGCCCTGGGCACCGGGGCTGTGCCCTGTCCTGGGCACTGCATCTGCCCTGGAGCCACTGCTGTGGAGCGGGGCCATGCCTTCTGCCCTGGAGCCACTGCTGGGCACTGGGGCTGTGCCCTGCCCTGGGCACGGGGGCTGTGCCCTGTCCTGGGCACTGCATCTGCCCTGGAGCCACTGCTGGGCACTGGGGCTGTGCCCTGCCCTGGGCACCAGGGCTGTGCCCTGCCCTGGGCACTGCATCTGCCCTGGAGAGGGTTCAGAGGTGCTGTCAAAGCCCTGAGCTCAGTCCCAGCTGCTCCCTGCTCCTCCTGCCCTGCCCAGCTCCTCTCCTTGGTGTGAGGGAGCAGCAGGGAGCCCCCAGTGTGGGGACACTGCTGTGGAGGTGGCACTGGGGCTGGTGGCAGCTCTGCCTGCTGCCAGCCTGCAGGGCATGGGGAAGCTGGGGACAGCTCACCTTGACCCTGCAGCTGTGTGCCAGCAGCTCTGGGAAAAGCCCTGGTTGTGCTAAACCTCAGCTGGATGAGCTCAGGTGAGCTCAGGTGAGCTCAGGTGATCACAAAGCACCTCGAGGTCACCCCGGGCCCGTGACAGCCCCTGGAGCCCAGGACAGCTGCTCAGGGACTGTCAGAGCTTTTTACCCCCTGAAAAAGTTTCTCTGCAGGGCTTTGAGTGCAGAGGGGTTTGGAGGGGCAGCTGTGCCAGGCTGGGGAGGTGCTGGAGCTGCTGAAGGAGCCAGGAGGGCTCTGGCAGAGCGTGGCAGGGGCAGGCAGGGCTGGCATCTCCTGGGGTGTGCCAGCTGAGCTGGGAGCCTGCCTGCTCCACCTGGGAGTGCAGTTTGGGGTGCAGGCAAGTGCCTGTGGTGCTCAGCTTTAGGTGAAGTGCTGGAAGTGTTTCTCATGTGTATTTCCCTGTGTTTATGGCCTTCCCTGTGTGTCCATGTGTGTCCCTGTGTGTCCATGTGTATTTCCATGTGTTTCCCTGTATTTCCCTGTGTTTATGGCCTTCCCTGTGTGTCCATGTGTGTCCCTGTGTATTTCCCTGTGTGTCCATGTGTATTTCCATGTGTGTTCATGTGTCTCCATGTATTTCCATGTGTTTCCCTGTGTTTATGGCCTTCCCTGTGTGTCTATGTGTATTTCCATGTGTGTCCCTATGTGTCCCTGTGTATTTCCATGTGTCTCCATGTATTTCCATGTGTTTCCCTGTGTTTATGGCCTTCCCTGTGTGTCTGTGTATATTTCCATGTGTGTCCCTGTGTGTCCCTGTGTATTTCCATGTGTGTCCATGTATTTCCCTGTATTCCCTGTGTTTATGGGAAATACAGGGAAATACATAGAAACACACGTCTGGGTAGCCCAGCTCAGCCCGGCTGCCCTGCCCAGCCCAGCCAGCCCCACAAACAGCAGCAGGGAGGGTCCGAGCTGCCC
>NW_005054308.1:10981363-10983369 GCF_000277835.1 Geospiza fortis | reverse complement strand
TCAGCAGGGGTGTGATAACCGCCCAGCGGCTCGTCTGCCTCTGCCCGATAGCCCGAGGGGCCGCTGGTGGAGAGCTGAGCTGTGAGGAACGTTTGAGGGAGCTGGGGCTGTTCAGCCTGGAGAAGAGGAGGCTCAGAGTGACCTTATCACTCCCTACAAGTCCCTGCAGGGAGGCTGCAGACAGGTGGGGTTGGTCTGACAGAACCAGAGGACACAGTCTGCAGCTACGGCAGGGAAGGTATAGCTTGGATATTAGGAAGAAAATTTTCAGCCAAAAGAATAATAAAGTACTGGAATGCTCTTCCCAGGGAGGTGGTGCAATCGCCATCTCTGGAGGTGTTTAAAAAAGACTGGACATGGCCCTTGGTGCTGTAGTCTGGGCGAGGTGTTTGGGCACAGGTTGGGCTTGATGATCTTGGAGGTCTCCTCCCACAGCATTGTTCTGTGATTGTGTGATTGTGTGTGATTCTGTGATTCTGTGACTCTGGGATTGTTGATTGTGTGATTGTGTGATTCTGTGATTCTGTGATTCTGTGTGTGATTCTGTGATTCTCTGATTCTGCGATTCTGTGCGATTCTGTGATTCTGTGACTGTGACTCTGTGATTCTGTGTGTGATCCTGTGTGATTCTGTGTGTGATTCTGCGATGATTCTGTGACTCTGGGCTCTCTGTAGAAGCACTTTTGGCTCCCCGTGCTCGCTGCCAGCCCCTTGTGTCCCTGCGGGAGCATCCTCAGCTCCTGCGGGGCTGGGCCGGGACAGGCGGCGTTCCCAGGGATCTATCCCAGCCCGGGGCAGCCCTGGGGGCACAGAGCCGCCTCTCACTCGCCCGTCCTGCCAGATCAGCATTTCTGCTCTCAGAGCCTGCCCGGGCACGGCAGCGCTCCTGCCATCAGCAGGATCCATCGGGAACATCCCTGTGCCTGCTCCCCCTGCTCCCCCTGCTCACCTGGCAGCCTCTGCTGCTCTGCTGCCAGCGAGAGCCCCGCCAGGAGCGGGGCTGGGAGCCCCCTGCCACTGCTGGCCCAGCCTGTGCCCCTCTCCTGCTGCCTCCCCCTGCGCCCGAGCCCCCAGGATGGCTGGAAGTGTCCCCTGGCTGGACGTGTCCCCTGGCTGCTGGGCTCAGGATGCCATGTGCAGCAGTGTGCAGCACTGTGCAGCCATGTGCAGCCATGTGCAGCCATGTGCAGCAATGTGCAGCAATGTCAGTTCCTTTCCAGGCTGGGCTCCCTTTCCCCAGCAATAAGAACTTGCAGGGCACTTTTGGAAGTGCTCTGCCCTGCCTGCTCTGTCCCGAGTGACTCTGGAGCTGCAGGGCTCAGGCTGCTCTGTGCCACCCCCAAGCACCCAGCTCCAGCTCCTTCATCCCACTTAGCCCAGATTTTCTCTAAATAGGTCACTCCTTAATTGAGGGCAAGCACAAAGTTGTTCTGTTTCTCCTTGCTCTGGACAGACCCACTCGAGGAGCGGCCAGGGCTGGGCAGGGCTGGCTGCTGGGAGCCTGCAGGAGCTGTGCAGGGCAGGCTGGGGCTGCCTCTGCCCCTCCAAGGCCGTGTGAAAGCCCAGCCCTGGCTGGTCTGCAGCAGGGGAGGCCGGCAGAGCCTGGCTGGTGGCTGCTGGCGGGGAGGGAGCAGGATGGGGTTTTACCCTCTGTGGTGCAGGGGAACAGGCCCAGAGTGTGTTCCTGCCCTCAGGCTGGCTGCTGCTGCTGGGAGGTGACACCAGGGTGACCCCAGGGTGCTGGGGACAGTGTGAGCTGTGCTCTCCCCCCTGTGTCTGGGTGTCCCTCTGGAAGGGGATCTGTCACAGACATCTTTTATGAAAAATCCTTTCCTTAGGATTTTTCCTCCTGAGAAGCTGAGAGGCCTCAGGAACAAAATGTAAGCAACGGTTATCTGCTGCTGTGGGATACAACAGGTGCATCTGTGATTGGTCTCATGTGGTTGTTTTTAATTAATGGCCAATCACAGCCCAGCTGGCTCAGACAGAGAGTCAGGGAGGGGCTG
>NW_005054308.1:10979617-10980731 GCF_000277835.1 Geospiza fortis | reverse complement strand
AGGGTGCAGGGACAGCCCAGCCACGCTGCCACCCCCTCCCTGCTCCAGGGGGCCATGGCTGCCCCCTTTCCCATCCCCCTTCCCTTCCCTTCCCTTCCCTTCCCTTCCCTTCCCTTCCCTGTGCCAGCAGGGGGAAACTGAGGCAGGGCCTGTGGTGGGTGCCAGGGTGGCATCTTGCCCAAGGGCATCCTCACCCACTGGGGTGGAGCAGAGCCCTGGCTGGGCTGTTCTGGCCTCAGTTTCCCTGGCAGTGGCTGCTCAGCACTCCTGGGCTGGGAGCTGGGGATGCACCTGGAAGGTTCCATGGGGTCGTGGCTGGGAGCTGCAGGCCAGCCCTGCTGGGAACCAGGCTGGAACAGCCCCACAGAGCCTGGCCCAGCTGGGCCACAGGCAGGCTCTGGCAATCAGGAATTCTCCAGTTAAAGAGCTTTTTCTGGTCCGAAATTACTGATGTTGTCCAAACCTAAACCTCTCTCAGGGACAGGGAAAACCTTGGCAAATTTTCTGGCTGGGAAAAAAGGGATAGGGGGAAGGGCAGAAGAAAGAAAGAAACTCAAAGCTCTCTGAGCTGGCATTTCCTGAGTCAGTGCCACATTTTTTTAATTTGGGCGTGTGAGAGCCGTGGCTTTCCCTCCTGCCCCGGCATGTCCTGCAAGCCCCTACCAACCCAAACCCAAACAAACGCTTGGAAAGTGTGGAACCAGAGCGGCTGGAGCACGGCACAGCCCCGGGGCTGGCACGGGGAGGAGCAGGGCTGCATTTCAGCTCTCCACGATTTGTGATTTCCACTTTTCCTGCTGCTGTGGGGCAGGGAGGGCTTTCCCCTTCCCTTGGCTGGCTTTGGGGTGTTCTCCTGGGGCTCTCCGTGCCCCTCCCAGGCACCCCAAACCTCGCTGTGTGCCCATTCCATCTCCCCAAAGGAGTTTCCAGGTCCTGCATGGGGCGTGTGGGGGGTCCTGGCCCCACGTCATTGTCCCCTGGGACAGCTCTGCTGGCCTGGGGACAGAGGGACAGAGGGACAGCTCTGCTGCTGCTGCCAGGGCTGGGGAACCTCTGGGGAGCAGCCCGGGGGGCTCCATGGTGGCATCTGGGGAGCGTGGGATGGATGGGATGA
>NW_005054308.1:10976833-10978616 GCF_000277835.1 Geospiza fortis | reverse complement strand
GGGGGGAGCCCCCATCCTGGTGTGTCCCTGCTGTGCCCCCACCCTGCCGTCCCTGTGGGACCCCTCCTGTCCCTGTGGGACCCCTCCAACTGAGCCCAGCACCGGGCTGGGGGTCCTGAGCAGACACAGGGGTCCCTCTGCTGCAAGGAAAAGCCTCCCCACCCTCCTATCCCTGCTTGCTCTCTGCTGGGAGCGCTGGGATGAGCCCTATTCCTGCAGCCAGGGCCCAGCCGTCCTTGTGTCACTTGTCCCCGCGGCTGGGGGTCCCCAGGGCGTGCAGCTCCTCCCTTCCCGAGCTACAGTGCTTCATCTCAGACTCCCAATTGACCAGAGATGCAGCACTGCACCTTGGGCTGGGAGACATGGATGTGTCTGTGCCCCCCTCGCTGCGGGGCCGGGCCTGGGGACAGGCCAAAGGGAGTCCCCAACCTCCAGGGACAGGCAAAGGGGGGTCCCCAACCTCGGGGGACAGGCAAAGGGGGGTCCCCAACCTCCAGGGACAGGCAAAGTGGTGGGGCTGCCTCTAAATCCCAAACGTGTCTCTGGTGGTCCACAGCCTCCAGGGACAGGCAAAGTGGTGGGGCTGCCTCTAAATCCCAAACGTGTCTCTGGTGCAGAGCTGGGCGAGAGGGTGAGGGTGAAGGGGATGAGCAGGACGGTGTGGGGCTGTGGGTGCCACACAGCACATCCCTCCCTGCCCTTCCCCACCCTGGGATGAGGAGTGTGTGAGAGCTCCTGCTGTTCCTCCCACCCCTGTCCCTGTCCCCAGGAGAGCCTGGGATCCATGCCTGGGATCCATGCCTGGGATCCAGCCCTGGGATCCATGCCTGGGATCCATGCCTGGGATCCAGCCCTGGGATCCAGCCCTGGGATCCATGCCTGGGATCCATGCCTGGGATCCAGCCCTGGGATCCATGCCTGGGATCCATCCTCTGACATGGCACTGCAGCTGGCCAGCACCTCGGCTTCCCAAGCCAAACCTTGGCCTGATCCATTCCCAGCTGGCAGAGCCCAGCCCAGCCCTTCCCACGGGCTGTGGGACAGGAGCTCCGTGGATCTCCTCCCTTGGGCCTGGACAGGCTTCGGCCCACCTGGCCTGGGAGTGAAGATCCGGGGGGAAGCAGGAGGCGAGGGAGGATGGAGGGAGCAGCCAAGCCCAAAACTCTCCTTCCCAGGCGAACACTAACATCCTGAGCAGGGCTGGAGCTGATAAACAGACCATCCATCACAGCCCCAGCAGCCCCAGCAGCCTGATGAGAAGCAGATGCTGCAGCTCTGCCCTGAGCCCCTGCATCCGGCCCGGCCCCCGGCCACGCTCACCCAGCTGGGACCCGGGGCTGGACCCTCTCTGTGCACTGGGCTGGGCTCCCCCTGCTGCCCCCTCCTCTCTGGGGGGACACAGGGGGGAGAAGAGCCCTGTGAGCGCCAGGATTGCAGCACCCACTGCTCAGGGACGAGGCATTGGAGCAGCCTTGGCCAGCACGGGGCTGTCTCTGTCCCAGCCACGGCCAGCCCTGAGCCCCGGCCAAGTGTGCCCCCAGCCACAGGGACACGGAGCAGGGGAGGTGCTGCAGGGACCCTGCTGCCTGTGCAGAGCCTCTGCCTGGCCCTGCACAGCCCCAGGGAGGGGCTGCAGTGAGCTCTGCAGGAGGGATGTGCAGGGCTGCAGTGTGCCCTGGGATCCATCCTGGGATCCATCCCCTGAGATCCACCCCCTGGGATCCATCACTGGGATCCATCACTGGGATCCATCCCTGGGATCCATCCTCTGATCCATCCTGTG
>NW_005054308.1:10968790-10976611 GCF_000277835.1 Geospiza fortis | reverse complement strand
ATTCAGCAGCTCCCAAACCCCAGGGGCAGCCCCAGCTGAGCCTGTAAAACACAGAGCAGGGGGGTCAGCAGGGTGTGAAGGGCTGAGTGTGCAGCCACAAGCTTTGGGTCAGGGATGGCACTGGGGCACGGGGATGGCACTGGGCCTGTCCTGGGCAGCTGCTGTGGGGCCCCTTTGGGTGCTCAGCCCCCCTGGGCCTGAGGACAGCAGTGCCAACAGCTCTGTGCACACAGCAATGCCAGGACAGCTCTGTGCCCACAGCAAACCCTACAACAGCCTCCCAAAACCCTCCTTTTGCTGCTCACAGCCCTGTGTGCCCAAAGCCCATGGGTGTGGGACACGTCTCCTCTGCTGGGAGCCACTGCCAGGTCCCCCGGGTGTGTGGGAGCCCTGCCCTGGGCCTGGGCATGGCCCTGTGCTCCCCTGGCACCAGCCCCTGGTGGGACAGAGCCCGGCGTGCCCCTGGGGCAGGGCTGGGACAGCTCAGCTCTGTCCCTGTCCCCAGGGAGGTGCTGGGGGGAGGAATGCTGGGCTGTGCATCCCGCAGGGATGGAGGCAAAACATCTGCACAGCTCCCCCTGCCCCGCCCAGAGGGGCTCTCAGGACAGACAGACAGACACCCCAGAACTCCCTTCAGAGTCCCCACAATGGGACAGAACCCCAGCCCTGCGGGGCCTGCCCTGTCCCCCTTGATTCCGCTCGTGGTTTTCTCCCAGATTCCAAGGGAAGGATGACTGCCACCAGCCCAGCACTGCTCCCCACACTCCCACTGCTGCTGGCACCTCCCGTGGGGGACACCAGTGTCCCCTGAGGCAGGAGGGCTCAGCCCAGGCTGCCCATCTCACTGCTGAGGGTGTGAGAGCACCACACGGGCTCGGAATGATCCGGAATGACGAATGGCTGGGCGGTGCTGCTGCCAGCACCGGGCACCCACCCGCCACTGCCATATCCCCCTGCTCAGGGTGGCCAGAGGGTGCCCAGGGCACGGCCAGGACAGTGCCCTGGCACCTCCCATGGGCACAGCAGCTCTGCTGGCACTGCCCATGCCCCAGCCCATCGCTCACCTCCAGCCTCGCCTGTCCCTGGTGTCCCTGGTGTCCCTGGTGTCCCTGGGTGTCCCTGCTGCTGCTGCTGATGCCCGAGGAGGAGGAGGAGGAGGAGGAGGAGGAGGAGTGGGTGAGGGCTCCAAGAGCTCCGTGGCCACCCCGAGGAGCTGCTCCCGGCAGCGCTGGGCTGACTCAGAGCTCGGCCCTCCCCGTGGTTACAACACTGCGCCCTTTCCCCTCTCCAGGCTGCAGGAAATGTCCTTTTTTAATAGCACTTGGGATTTGTTCCTCCTTGAAATTCCCCAGCCCTGCCAGGCCAGGCTGGGGCTCCTCAGGGATGTCTGAGCCCCCAGGCCAGGGCGGTTCTGCTGTGAGCAGCTCCCTGCTCTCGGCAGGGTGGAAGGCACTGGGTGATGCTCAACCCCATTCAGGTCCTTTTCCCCTCCTCCTGGCCCCCAAAATCCCGATCCCCAGCAGCCATCAGAACCCCATCCCTGCCCCAGGCAAGCTGTAATCCATCAGCTTCCCAAACAGCCCTGATGGCACCACCGAGGCAGCACCAGGCAAGGTAAATCCTGCCCAAGAACCCCCCCGGATGCCCCTGCTGGTGCTGAGCACTGGGATCATGTAGGAGAGCGTGTCCTTGCTGCCAGGACTCCCTCAGCTCCAGAAATGCACGGGGCTGAGCCCAGGGCAGCTCCTACAGGCAGTGATCACACAGGGTGCTGCTCCCTGGCACTCTGCAGCAGGGCTGCTGGCAGCACAGCCCCAATGCCCCTTCCAGCTCTGCCAGCGTCCCCATCCATCCCTCAGCGTCCCCATCCCGTCCCCCACAGACCACGGTGGCCTCTGCAGAGGAGAGGTGCCTCCCCTCTCCCTGCCTCCCTCCCTCCCTCGCCAGCGCTGCTATTAAATCAAAGCTTTATGAGAAAATGGAGGGGCCAGGGGAGATCCTAATCTGGTCACAGGCTGATTAACCCCGGGTTCAGGCTGAGGTCCTGATGCTCAGCTATAAATAGCTCTGCCTTCCCTTTCCCATCCTCTGCCGGGCCTGCGTGCCTGCCCTTTTATGGTCAAAAAGGCAGATTTGGAGCCCGAGCAGCCCCCATCTCCCCCCATCTCCCCCTGTGCTGGGGACGAGCCAAGGGGGCCCAGGGGATGCTGCTCTGGCTCCCTGGGTTCTGCTGGGATGAATTCTAGTGCCAGGAACAAAGGAGCAGGTCTGGGGGGCTGCAGCAGGGGATGGGGGCACAGGGGAGAGAGCATCTGCTTTGTGGGGCCAGAGCTGGGGAGAAATCACCTCACTTGGTGTCTCTGCACGGCTGGCATCCTGCACAGGCTGCTCTGCTCTGGTGGCACGGCACGGCATGGCATGGCACGGCATGGCACGGCATGGCACGGCATGGCACGGCATGGCACGGCATGGCACGGCATGGCACGGCATGGCACGGCATGGCACGGCATGGCACGGCATGGCACGGCATGGCACGGCACACATAGCATGGCATGGCACAGCATGGCACGGCGTGGCACGGCATGAGGGAGCCCAGGGACCAACGAGCCCTCTGCCACGGCTCTGTTTGTCCCCCCAGGGAAGGGCAGTGTCCCCACTGTCCCCGCCTGGCCCCCGCCGTGCCCGGCTCTGCCCTGCAGAACCCCCTGGTGCCAGCGCTGTGGGGAGGGGCCGGAACCTTCCAGCTGCAGCTCCTGGCCTGGGGGTGAGGAGGCTGCAGCAGGAGCAGCAGATCAGGGGCTGGTTCATGCCTGGAAGAAGCCATGGCAGCTGCAGAAGAGCCCAGGCACACAGAGCCTGGGCACTGCCATTCCCACAGCCTCAGCCCTGCCCTGCTGCTGCCAGGATCCCTTGGATCACCACTCCCCATCATCCCTGCTGCTTTCCTCCCCCAGAGCTGCTCCCCAGCCCTGTGCCCGCTGCCCAGCCCTGCCCTGGCGGGGGTTTTGGGGCACAGGGATGGCACTGGGGCACAGGGATGGCACTGGAGCAGGCACTGGGGTACAGGGATGGCACTGGAGCAGGCACTGGGGTACAGGGATGGCACTGGAGCAGGCACTGGGGTACAGGGATGGCACTGGAGCAGGCACTGGGGTACAGGGATGGCACTGGAGCAGGCACTGGGGTACAGGGATGGCACTGGAGCAGGCACTGGGGTACAGGGATGGCACTGGAGCAGGCACTGGGGTACAGGGATGGCACTGGAGCAGGCACTGGGGTACAGGGATGGCACTGGAGCAGGCACTGGGGTACAGGGATGGCACTGGAGCAGGCACTGGGGTACAGGGATGGCACTGGAGCAGGCACTGGGGTAGAGGGATGGCACTGGGGCTGGGGATGGCCCTGGGGCTGGGGCTGGCCCTGGGGCACGGGGAGCGTGGGAGCCCAGGCTGCAGCAGCCTCCCCACTTTGTTTACACGTCACATTCCCGGCCTGCAGGAAGTGGTGCAGGGGTGAAGTCCCAGAGGGGACAGGCCAGCACGTCACCGGGAAGGGCTGGTGGGAACCCAGAGCGCTGCAGGGAGAGCTCCCCATGGACGCTGTTCCCAAGCAGAGCAGGGAGGCTGCTCCAGCATCCTCCTGACCCCGGGCTCTGCTCCTCACCCCGCTCCTGCAGGGCTCCTGATGGCACAGCTGGCATGGTGGGCATGCAGGAGCTGCCCAGAACCCGGAGCTGGAGCTGCCTCCTCGGGCAGAGGCACGGCCATGGTGTGCTCCTTCAGCTGCACAGCTTTGGCTGCTTCTCCAGGTTCTATCAGCTTATCTCTTGGTAAGGTTGTAATTCACATCCCTCCCACGGGCTCCCAGCTGCCCAGCCATCTAAACAATAAAAGACACTAAAATGAAATAAATAAAATGCCCTAAATGGCTCCAGTTCCCAGCACTCAGGAGATGAGATGTGGAAAAACAGGGAGCACAAATTTGCACCAGGATCGGTGTAACAGGCATGGCAGAGCCTCCGGCAGGGATTGTGGGGCTGCAGGTGGGGAAGAATCAAATTAAATTTAAAAAATAAGGTTGAAAAAGGAGAGGGGAAAAAACAAAAGACAAATCTGCAGTGAGGGGTCCCAGTTTAAAAGGCCAAGCTGCAGAGAGACACTGTCCTGGGTACCAGTGGCCATGGGCTGGTCCCACAGCGAGAGCAGGGTGACCTGCTGTGGTCACCCCATCTGCCCCACATGTGCACACCAGACCCCACAGCCCCATCCCAGGCCCTGCTGCTGCCATCCCTTGTGCGAGGGGAGCTGCTCATCCCGGCAGGTCCAGCCCAGGGACAGACAGGGCTGGGGACACCTGCTCAGGGCAGCCCCAGCCATCTGGGGGGGGAATTCTCCAGCACTGCCAGCACATCCCAGCCCCTGCCACCACCCCTGGCACTGGCACAGCCCATCCCAGCCCAGAGCCACGCAGGGCTGAGCCCCCTGAGATGCGCTGGGGCAGGTGGCACTGGTGGCACCCTGCAGGGCTGGCAGAGCCCTGGGCAGCCCCCCAGCACCTCCTGCACCTTGGGCACGCCCTGCAGCTCCAGCAGTGCACACAGCACGTTTCAGTGAGGGTGGCACAGGGACGATGCTGCTGCTCAGAAGCTCCTGCCTGGCAGTGTCACCTCAAGCAGAGCCTGGGCAGGGTGACCACGCACATCTGCCACCTCCCCAGCTGCACACTGGGCACACACTGGGGGCACAGGGCTGGCCATGGGCCTGCCAGCCCTGCAGAGCTCCCCTCCCCACAGACAGCATGGCCATCCCCAGCGTGTCCCCAAAGCAGCTCCAGCCTGACCTCAGGCAGCAGCTGCAGCCCTGGCACTGCCCCTGCACGGAGCTGGCTCCAGCCCCAGCCCTTGGGCTCCATGCCCATGCCAGCCTCTGTCCCTGCTGTCCCTGCCCTGAGCCAGGGCTCCCAGCCAGTGACCCCTTTGGGGACACTACAGGAGGAGGAGACCCTGTGCCCTCCCAGTGCCCGGCTGGCGGGGGCTGTGCTGGGCACACACTGCCCCAGCTCCCCCAGAGCGGGCAGGCAGCACATCCCCAGCAGCCAGGCATGGAGACAGGGCAGGGCTGAGCCCTGTGAGCACACCCAGCCCCGGGCAGGCAGAGGGTTTGGGGTTCAGGAGCAGAGAGCACCCCCAGCACCCACTGGGACGTGACTGGGGCTTCACCCGCCCCGGCCGGAGCAGATCTGCTCCCATGGCCTGCTCTGCGCTCCCAGCCAAGGTCAGGCCATGGTGAAACAGCCCCAGAGCTCAGATTTCAGCCTCTGGCCTCATTGCCGAGCTCTGCTGCCTCTGCCCTGCACAGGCTCAGCTGCTGGGGCTGCCCTGGGACAGCGGGGTCCCCAGCCTGGCACAGCCCCTGCGCTGCCCCGTGTGTGCCACACCACTGCCCAGCACTGCCAGGGCATGGCACAGCACCCACCATGGCCAGAGCTGTCACTGACCAGGAGAGAGCAGTGCCATGGCCAGAGCTGTCACTGACCAGCAGACAGAGGGGCCATGGCCAGAGCTGTCACTGACCAGCAGACAAAGGTGCCACGGGCTGAGGGAGAAGCTCATCCCAGCCCCACTCTCCAGGAGCCACTGCAGGATGATCCACCAGGCACCAGCACTGGCTGTTCCCACCCAGCCCCAGGAGAGGAGCAGGATGCCAGGGAAGAGCAAAGGCAGGTTGTGGGAAATGGATTTATGGAAAATACCCGGGCACTGCAGAGGAACAAACCTCAAAAAAAGCCTGATCAGGGACAAGGGTAGTTCTTGGACAGAAAAGGAGAGCAAGAAGGAAAAAAGGGATCTTAATCATGTGCAGGCTGTCTCTTGACAAGTGTGGAGGGAAATGCCACTCTCTCCAGCAGCCACCCAGAGCTGCAGCCTGTCTAGACACAGCCTTTCCCCAATTTCTGCTGATAACTGCTGGGGAAATCTCTGGCGGAGGCGTCTGCCTGTGTTTGTTGGGAGTTGACTTCTCTCCCACCAGCAGGCAGTGAAGAGACAGCTCCACTGTCCTTTGGAGGGCTCCCTGGATGGTGCACAGGTCTGGGGAGCCAGGCTGGGCACAGGCAGGACAGCCCCGTGCCAGGGACATTGCCACGGGGATGGGGACACATTTCATGTCCCAGCAGTGGCTCCCCAGCCCATGCCAAGGCCAGGATGCTGCAGCTTCCCCAGGGACAGCCAGCCACCGTGAGAAACCCCTGAGGAACAGCAGAGTGGGGACAGACTGGGGCTGTGAGAGGCTGCAGTGCCCTGGTCACTGTCACTGCCCTTTGCAGAGGGACACAGAGCCCATACAGAGCCTCCTGCACCCCCAGGGATGGCACCGTGCCCTGGCTGGACCCGCTGTCCTTGTGCTGGACCCAAATAACACCTGGCAGTTGTTCCTGCAGAGGAAGGAGGCAGGAGGACGTGGCACCTTGCAGTGTCCCCAGGTGACCCACTGGGAGGGGACAGCCCCTGCCAGGGCTTTGGGGGCAGAGCCAGAGCACAGAGCCAGCCCTAAACCCCACAAAGGCAGCCCTGAGGGACGAGGCACCACCCGGGGAGCCTCTGCAAGGCCACCAGCCCTGCTGGCCGTCACCTGCTGCCCTCCCTGCGTCAGGACAGGGCTCAGCTGCTGACCCCGCAGGGTCACTCACTGTGCAGCCACCACGGCAGCTCCGGGGGCTTGAGGATGCAGCCACCGTTCCCCAGGACAGCGATGGGGCCGGGGAAGGGCCCCCGGCTGGGAAAACTCGATTTCTGGGCCCATTCCCGGGGGATAGAGAGAGGCAGGGCACGGGCGGGGGGGGCCCGGGGCCCTGGGTGGGCCCGGGGTCCCCAAAGCCGTGGGCAGCAGGAGGATGCTCCCAGAAGCCGTGGGCAGCAGCACCAGGATGCTCCCAAAAGCCGTGGGCACCAGCACCAGGATGCTCCCAGTCGGTGTGAGCGCTCTGGGAACGGCGGCTCCAACACCCAGCGAGCCTCGGGCTCTGAGCCCTGGCCCCACTCCCTTCTCAGAAGGGGCAGCAGCACAGGGGCCAAGCAGGGGTTCCACGTCCCCGCTGTGTGAGGAGCCCACCTGCCCGGGCTCACCTCCACTTTCCCGGATTTTCCATCCCAGCCATCCACAGGGCAGGCAGCAATTCCTCCCCCAGCCCCGGGAGGATCCATCCCCACCAAGCCCAGCACCAGGACGGAGCTAGAGGCAGAGATTTTGGGGAACCCCTTTGCCCAGGATCCCCTAACCCTGAGGTGGTTTCAGCCACTCCGTGCCCAGCAGATTTCCCTGCTCGTGGCTGTGCTCCACTCAGCTCCTGGGGTGCAGCCCAGAGCTGCTTCTGAGCATCCTGAGCTGGGCTCCACTCAGCTCCTGGGGTGCACAACCCTAACCCAGCTCCTCACAGCTGCTGCTCAGCATCCCAGGCTGGGCTCCACTCATCTCCCAGGTACAGCCCAGCTCCCCAGAGCTGCTGCTGAGCATCTCAGGCTGGGCTCCACTCAGCCTTGGGGTGCATCCCAGCTCCCCAAAACTGCTGCTGAACACCCTGGGCTGTGCTCCACTCAGTTCCTGGGGTGCATAACCCTAACCCAGCTCCCCAGAGCTGCTGCTGAGCATCCTGAGCTGTGCTCCACTCATCTCCCGGGTACAGCCCAGCTCCCCAGAGCTGCTGCTGAGCATCCCAGGCTGGCAGAGCGGATGCTGGACGAGCTGTGTTTCAGACAGTTCTCCCACCCCAACCTCCCCATCCCCAGTGCCCCCCACACACACCCGTGCCCCCTCCACCCACGGC
>NW_005054308.1:10963043-10968444 GCF_000277835.1 Geospiza fortis | reverse complement strand
TCACGTGGGGCCCGGCGCTGCTTTTACCCCCTAAGGAAGGGCCGCTTGACAATTTTCATATTTCTTCTAAATTTGGAGATTTCAGACAATGCTGGGAGGCTTGGCTCGGGCCGCCAGAGGCCCATGTGGAAGTCATTAAGGCGGAGAGGGGGAGAGGAGGGAAGGAGGGATGGGGGAAGCGAGGGGGAGGAGAGCGGCCTGGGCTGTGCCTGGGAACCGGGGCCATGCCGGCCGGAGAAAGTTGTTTGGAATAACTCAACTCACTTGGAATAACGCACTTGGAATAACTCAACTCACTTGGAATAACTCTTTTGGAATAGCTCACTTGGAATAGCTCACTTGGAATAGCTCACTTCCTCCCCGTGTCGTGCGTGGACCCTTGTTGCTCCATTCTAGCGTTAATTCTCCTATTTCAATATAGGCTAGCCTGTTAATGGGGAGGGAGTCGTAAAGTTCTTGTGTTTTTGTAGTGTAGAGCTTTAATGCACTCGTTGTTGATGGCTGCTTTGTTGATGCCCCTTCCCAGTGTAATTGGGGAATCAATATTTATCCACACGTAGAGATTGCATTCTTTTTTAAAGGAGCTGTACCCCCTTTAAATAGCCCGTATTTCGCTTCATTGGGGTTCGTGGGTTTTCCTTGGAGAAGAATTCATTCAGCAGAATCCCAGAGCCCATGGGGAGGATGGCTGCAGGGAGCTGGGGTGGTGTGCAGGCCAGCAGAGGAGGAGGAGATGCTCCCTGGCCAGGGTGGAGGTTCCTGTGACTGCCATGACTTTGAAAAGCTCCACCTGGCCTGGGAAAAAAGCCCTTGCAGCAGCCCTGGGGCTCTGCTGGGAGGGCAGGGTGAGGTGCCTCGTTTTCCCAGAAGGGGCAGCAGCACAGGGGCCAAGCAGGGGTTCCACGTCCCCGCTGTGTGAGGAGCCCACCTGCCCGGGCTCACCTCCGCTTTCCCGGATTTTCCATCCCAAACATCCACAGGGCAGGCAGCGATTCCTCCCCCAGCCCCGGGAGGGTCCATCCCCACATCTGAAGAGCTGGGCGAGCCCCACCAAGCCCAGCAGCAGGACGGAGCTATAGGGACAGATTTTGGGGAACCCCTTTGCCCAGGATCCCACACCCCTGCGTGTCCCCAGGGCTGGGACACCCGTGGGGTGGTGGTGGCAAGGCTGGAGCTGCAGGGCTGGCTGCCTGTCCCGGTTCCAGGGGTGGGGGAGCCTGGGTGGGAGCTCCATCACCAGCCCAGCCCCTCCTGGCCCCGTGTGAGTCCATGTATGGCCTCCAGCCCCCACGACGAGCAGCAGTTGGCAGCTGGGGCGGGAACAGCCAGCACTGAGCGCCTTCATCCCCTGCTCCGTCAGCCCCAGCAGGGCAGGACGGGGTTTGTCCCTGCTCTGGGCACTGCTGCTCTGCTGGGTGACACTGGCAGTGAATCCAGCACAGAGCTCAGCTCTGGAGCAGCAGGAACAGCCTCTGCTGCATGAAATTACTGAGGGAGACACTGCCAGCTTCAACTCTGGTTCTCAAGGTGGTGACCTTCCCTGAGGGGAGCACAGAGCTGGGGTCTGTGTCCATCAGAACGTCCTGGCTGTGGGAAGGAGGCTGACCCTGAGCCATGCACAGGCACAGTGGTTGCTGTAACCTGCATGGGGACAGATGTGGAGCAGGAGTCAGGCAGGGCAGGACTTCCAGCAGGAACACATCCCAGAGAGGACTCCTACCATCCTCAGACCCCTGAGTGGTTTGGGACAGCCCCAAAGCCAGGGCCAAGGCCTCTGTGCCATCATGCCAGGCTTTGCACAGGGATGGTGTGGAGTGCTTGGCATCCCTGAGGCTCTCCCTGGGCTTAGGCACCAGCTCAGCACCAGAGCCAGTGCTGCAGGAGCTGAACATGCCCTCAGCACTCCGGGGATATCCCTCATCCCAGAGGGAGCTGCCCTGCCAGCTGCAGGACAGGAGAAGCAGGACGAGGCACCAGGGAGCTGCCAGGAGAGCAGGGATGGAGCAGCAGGGCCTGCATCTGCCAGCAGCGTGCCCACACCTGGCAGGGACAGGCACCTGGTGGCCTCTGAGGAGCCAGAACCACCTGTGACCTACCTGGAATAGGAAGCACTTCCCAGGGGCTGCTGGGGAAAAAAACCAAAACCAATTATTTTTGAATTGCTGCAGTGGCCCTGGCAGCACAAGCCTTGGTTTTGCCAGGGCCCAGCAGGTCTGCCCACTGTCAGCAGGGCAGAGATGAGCCCAGGCTGGCTGAAACGCAATGGGAACAGAGCACAGCCACAGCAGCACACCCAGCACACCCAGCACCCCGTTCCCCTGCTGCAGACAGCCTTGGTGCACAGCACTGGGCTGGGACAGCACCTGTGGGATGTCCCCAGGGGCTCTCCCTGGGCACAGACCGTCCCTCACTGCCTCCAACCCCAAACCCCTCTCTGTCCCCAGCTCAATCCCCGTGCCATGCCCTGGGAGCCAGCAGGGAGATCTCCCAGCCCTCCCACTGCCCTCTCCCTCTGCTCTGGGAGGGCTGGCTTTGAGTGAGGCACAGCCATTAAACAAACACTATAATTAGAAACCAGGTTCCCTAAATGAAGTGAAAAATGTAACGTTAGCCTCTGTTTGTTCGCTGGATGCTGCGCTCTTGTTCCATGACCCAGAGGGGTCGTGCCCTGCGGTTTCTGAGAAGCCTTAATAAGGTAATGTTTAGGAGGTTACTATCTTTACAGCTCTTGTCTTATTACAACTCCATAAGAAAAACATTTGGGGCAAAGCAGGATTCCTTGGCGCGGGTTTGTTTTTGTTACTCCTTCACTAAGATGCTGCCCAGCCATCCCTCCTCAGCACGGCTTCAGTTTCAGTATCTCCACTGAAGTGACATTTTTGCTGACCTCCAGCCTCTCTGGCTGGGTGTAGGGGCAGGGGTCAAGTGGCAGTGGCAGCTCTGTCCCAGGTGGGGAGGGGATCGTGGCTGTACAGGGGGTGATGCCACAGGGCAGTGATGGAAAGGGAGCCCCGGGCTGCTCCCACCTTCCAAGAGCCTGGGACGTGCAAAGAGAAACCTTCTCCTCCAAGCCCTGCTAACATCCAAACACACCAAATTTAGAACCTTTTCATCTGCTGCCCAACGCCAGAGGGGGCTGCAAGGGCAGGAGGGCATTTCTCAGCCCGTGTGCGATTACAGCCCCTGCTCCCTCAGCCCCTCGCAGGGGCAGGGCAGTGATGAATGGGGAGCTGGGCTGCAGCAGCTCTCAAGGTGACCTTCAGGAGCGGCCAGTGCTGCCCTGCAAATCCCTTCCCTCCCTGACTGCAGCACGCAGGAGCAGGGAATGGGGAGCAGGGCAGGGAACTGCCTGCTCTGACTTCAAGCCAGCAGTTCCCACCTGGGGGTGATTCCCCAGCAGTTTGGGGGTCCCTGCATGGGATCCCTTGCCCAGGGGCACGGAGGGAAGTTTGGCTTGGTCACAGCCCTCCAGGACAGACGTCAGTGCCACTGCTGAGCTTTGCACTTACCTCCTCCCTTCGCCTTGCCCTGGGAACTGGCAGCTTGGACTCCTGCCCACCAGAAAAAGCCACCAAAGCCCTTCAAGTAAGAGGCTTTCTCCTCACAGACCCAGAGGGCACTGCTGCCCTGGCAGCACGTCCCTGGGAGCATCCCCCAGCCCCCTGGCCTTGCAGGGAAGGTGGTGGGGATGGCTCCAGGCTGCTCCATGAGTCCCACATGGGGCTGCAGGACGAGCCCTTCCCTTGGCCAGGAGCTGGGATGCAGAGGGCATCCCCTGTCCTGACAGGGCTGTCTCACCTTTGCAATCCAGCACAAAATGAAGCCACCCCTCCAAAGCACTCAGGGGTTGGTGTCTGACTGCCTGGGGCTGCAGGGGGAAGGAAAACTGAATTATTTGGAAAGCCAGCACTGCCCAGCCCATGCTCTGTGCTGGTGGGCAGGGGGGCACAGGCAGGACAGGCTGAGGCCAGGAGCCCAAAGGGCTGGAAAAGGTCAGACAGCAAGCACAGGGGGCACAGAGTGAGCAGGGGCCAGGCTGGATGAGGGGACCCATGGGCAGGTAGTGGCTCAGTGGTCCCTGCCTGCAGGACACCGTGGTTGTGTCCCCCTCGGTCCTACAGGAGCCTGAGGCTGCCCCGCACAGAGGGACTCACTGTGAGCAGGGTCTGTCCGAGCCGTGCACCCGCACCGGCCCCTCCAGCCCTCCCCGGAGCCAGCACCGGGGACCAGAGCCGGGCAGGGACTGAAGGAAGCGGCCGTTTCCAGAACAGGCTTTTTCCATCAGCTGCTCTGTCTCCAGCAGCAGGAGGCAAAAGAAAACAAAAGGCGCGAGAGGAGCGGGACAGGAGGAACCTGCGCGTCTGGATCGTGTAAGCAGCGACGTGCTGTAAACGCGAGCGGGTGATGGATGTCTCCCCGGTCGGGGGCTGCTGTCCCCCAGCGCCAGAGGAGAGCCCGGCTCAGCTCTGCCTCCCGACGCCCAAATCCGGCTGTTACGGGATGGGATGCGAAGGACGTGATTTACAGCCAGCCCCGAGCACGGCCCAGCTGCCCGCCCGGGGGAGCTGGATTAGAGCTGTATAAATAATATTAATAATATTGTGCAGTGATGCAGGGCCCGGGCCAGCCAGAGCTCGGGCTGCCAGCGTGCTCCCCCCTCCTGCCCGCAGCACCCGGGCACCACGGTGGGGCAATGCCCCTTCCCTCCCTCCTGCCAGCATGAGGGATTTTGGGACAATGGGGACACAGAACAGGAGGGGTTCTTGTCCCACAACAGCTGCTGAGGGGTCCTTGTCCCACAACCCATCCTGCTCGATGCCAGCAATAAATTCCTGCCCCCCTGTCCAGCCGTGCCTGTCTCTGTGTTTATGCAATGGCAGGAGCCGGCAGAATGAAGCACTTTTTGTTTTTCCCTTTTTTGAGAATGGGGAGTTTTAATTCCCACCAAACAATGTTCTTTTTCCAGCAAGCTTAAAATAAGCTTTTTTGGCTCGGGTGTCTCTGGAGCCGTTGTGCAAATAAGGATGTGAGCTCCGTGCTCTGGCGGGGCCAGCAGTACCTGCCAGGGGGGTTCTGGGGGGCCTGACCCCCCTCCCAGCACGGCACGGGGCTGCCTCTGGCCAGGACAGCTGGCTGGAGCTCTCCTTTGATGAGTGGAAAATGTTGCTCACGCAGAGATAGGGATGAGGCCGTGCTGGAGCCTCCTGCCAGACCCGCCTGTCTGGCCGGGGTGGGTGTGTGCTGGGCTCAGGTGTGCACAAACCCCACGAGGAGCTGGGTTCTGGAGCAGCCTGGTGCCCGCAGAAGTGGCCATGCCCTGCAGAGTGGCAGCAGCAGTGTTGCTGCCCATTGCCCAGTGCAGGTGGAGGGGACTGCAGCCCCCACCCCTGCAGGCACATTC
>NW_005054308.1:10962854-10963028 GCF_000277835.1 Geospiza fortis | reverse complement strand
TGGGAAACTGCACAAAGTTGTTTTCTGCCAGCCTGGAGCTGTGGCCTGACTTCCCCCCGTTCCCTTAGCTGCAGTCCCTGTGGTGTGCTCTGCCACATGATCCCTGCCCAGCACATCCCTGCTGCCAAGCACGAGCCTGGCACGACACAGATGCCCTGCATCTCTTGGGCTGGG
>NW_005054308.1:10957790-10962844 GCF_000277835.1 Geospiza fortis | reverse complement strand
GCTCATCTGGCCAATAAAAACCTGGGTTTACTCAGGGCAGGTGCAGCTTATCTTCACATCCTCCCCTGCCCCATTTGGATCCCCGTTCCTCATCTCCAGGCCTCACTCTCCACCCAAATTTCCCATGGCAGTGTGGCAAAGTGGTGACAGCAGCAGAGATGAGCACAAACCAAACCTGCAAGCACCACCAGGCAGAGCTGGCCACGACCCAGCCTTGCAGCACTCCAAGCCCAGCACACGCTGCTCCCTCAGGGGTGGCACTGCAGCCAGGATGGGCACACGGAGCCCCCAGGCTGGAGGCAGAGCTGGCCATGGCCCAGCCTCCCCATCCCAGCCCCTTCCTGGGCGAGGCCGGGGGGAGAAGCGTCCCGCGCCCGCCCCCGCCTCCCCCAGCTTATCAAATTTGGCCATGTCTGAAAAGGCCTGGTTTCCTTTTCACCAAAAAAGATCAAAACTGGGTAATTGGCTGCCGGCACGGATGCCTCTGCGCCTCTCTCATGTGTAAACAGCATTGCCGAGCGCTGACACAACGCTCGCTCGGCACCGCCCCCCGGCGGCCCCCCCCGCCCCTGCCACAACAGGGCTGGAGTGCCTGGGTGCAGGCTGGGGCTGGCTCTGCACCCCAAAAGTGCTGGTGGCCAAAGGCCGGGGGCTGCCCACACCTGGAGCACAGGCGGGTGGGTGCAGGGCTCCTCCGGAAGGTGCTGAGGTGACAAACGGGACCCTCTGTGCTCAGATCTCAGCCCAGGTGCTGAGGTGACAAACGGGACACTCTGTGCTCAGACCTCAGCCCAGGTGCCGAGGTGACAAACGGGACACTCTGTGCTCAGACCTCAGCCCAGGGGACAGCAAAGCCTCTGGAGCACTATGCTGGAGCTGTCCTTGGGGGTGTTAATGTGGGCTGGGCAGGGGGAGCAGCCAGGCTGCTCCTGCTGCATCCCAGGGCTGCCAGGAGGAGGGGGACAGCGTGAGCTGGGCGTGCAGGGACCTTTACCCATTTATGGGGTTTCCCAGAGGCACGGTTCATGGACGGGAAAAGGAGGTGGAAATTTCCCTCTGCCCTACAAAGCTCAAGGGCCTTGGGGTCCCTGGGGATGCACAGCGAGGCGGGAGGAGGAGGAGGAAACATCCCAAGGAGCGGGGCAGAGCCCGGGAGCGTGGGGAACAGCGGCGGCATCCGCCTGCGGCTGGGGCTGCAGGGGAGGAGACGGGGAGGGATGCGGGGAGGGATGGAGAGGAGGAGGGATGGAGGGCGGGATGGAGAGGAGGAGGGATGCACGGAGGGATGGAGGGCGGAGGGATGTACGAAGGGATGGAGAGGAGGAGGGATGGAGGGCGGGATGGAGAGGAGGAGGGATGCACGGAGGGATGGAGGGCGGAGGGATGTACGAAGGGATGGAGAGGAGGAGGAGGGACGCAGACGGGAAGGGCTGGGAGCGGTTGGGTGGCGGACAGCACCATCGCGTGGCTCTTGACCGCACGGACAGCGACAGAGCAGGAGGAGCAATGCCAGCCCTTGTCCTCTGGACGGGGAATTAAGCCGGCACCCCCGTGCCTCAGTTTCCCCCACCGCAGCACCCTACACCGCGGTGCCTGGCATCGGAAAGCCAGGGCATCACCCAGCACAGCCAGCCCCCCGCAGCCCCACGGCCAGCTGTGGGCACAGCTGCTGTGTCCCCACGGCCGGAGCTGCAGGACAGCACAAGGGGAAGGGTTTGGGGACAGACAGACCAAGGGTGCCATGAGTGATGGGTGCCATCATCTCACTGCTGGGCAGAAGGGTCTGGGGGCTCCTGGGACAGCAGAGCTGCTGCTGGGGGTGGCTCACAGATGACAACAGGCCCTCAGGCCCAGGTTACCCACTCACCTTGCTGCCAGCCCGGGACACAGCCACCCCTGCTCCTGCTGTGAGCCCCTGCTCTGCCAGCCCAGCAGCCGCGCCCCTCCAGCCTGTCCGGGCTGTGACCATGCTGGTGACACCGAGAGAGCCCAAACGCCCTCCCCCCCTGACCACACCCACCGCGGGCAGCAGAGCCAGCGCCCGGGGCGGGGACGGGTGGCCGAGTCCCAGACCACGCTGGCCCCCTGCCCTGGCTGCTGCGAGGCTCCCTGGCACCTTGGGGACAGGACACACCTCTGGCAGGGCACAGCCGGGGGCTGGGGCTTTCCCTTTTTAGCTGCCCGGCTCGCAGGGAGCGGCCAGAGCGCAGGAGAGCGGCCGGCTCCCCTCGGCGGCCATGGAGCGGGCTCCAAACCTGGTAGGTGCCTCCCCGGCAGCTCGGGGCTTGCTCCTCGCTTTCCTTCTCTAGCAGAACTGTTTGCATGCTTGTTTGCCTGGGGTTGTTTGCTTTGGAGGTGCTGCCAGGGCCATCCCCCCCTGCCCAGCAGGGTGAGGATGCAGCAGCTTGGGAGAGCAGAGCCACGGCCGGACAGACGGACAGCCGGACAGTCCGGCTCCGGCCACTGAGCCTCCCTGCCCCGGGGCACTGCACACCCACGGGCAGGGTGTGGGGCAGCCTGGGCCACTGCAGGGACACGAATAGCAGCGAGCAGCGCTAGAGAAAGCAACTTTGTTCCCTGCTGGGCAGCCTGCCGGGCGGGCGGCAGCACACGGCTGTGAGGCCGAAGGGAGAAGGGAGGGAAAAAAGCATCTTTTCTCTCTCACCGTCCTCAGAGCACAGAGGGAGGGCTTGGATAAAGATCTCATTCTTGACTGTGTCATCTCTGTATGGCTCCTTTCAAACCAGAGGCTGCCCAGGTACAGCCTGAGCCGGGTCACTCCCCATGCAGCTGCTTCAGTGTGGGCAGGGAGGGGACAGGGCACAGCTCAGGCAGGACAGGCAGGGGCACTTTGGGCAGCACAAATTGCCAGCTGCAAGCAGGGTGAGGGGCAGCCACACGCATCAGCTCATCACGAGTGTGCCCACCATCCCTGCAAACTGCCCTCAGGTGTTTCTCACCTGCAGGCCAGCACTGCCCTTGGGCATTGAATGTGCCATCTCAAAGCCAGTGTGGTCCTGCCATCACCTGGTGACCCCTGCGAGGAGGGAGAGCTCCCCTTCCATGCCAGTCCTGCAGCACAAGCAGCCCCTCACCATCCTCATCCTCCTTCTTCCTCAGCTTCTCCTCTGCATCTTCACCTTTGCCATGGTCCTGGTTCCCGAAGCCAAGGACCAGAGCAAGGCAGCCAAGGGCAGGAGAAGGGGCCTGGCACGGGCACCCACAGCCCCCCCTGGGCTGGCCTGGGCCCCGGGTGAGCCCTACAGCAGCATGGCAGAGTACGAGCACAGCATCCAGGACATGGTGCGCCAGCTGAGGAACGGCTCCGAGCCGGGGGACACCAAGTGCCAGGTGAACCTGAGGCTCTGGAGGTCCAACCGCAGGAGCCTGTCCCCCTGGGCCTACAGGTGAGCTCGGGGACAGGCAAGGTGGCTCAGTGCCAGCACAGGGGCTGGGGTGGCTGTGATGCAGAACCCACCTCACCCCATCACCACCTCTCCAGCCTCGTCCTGTCTCCCTCTCCTCCAGGATAAACCACGATGCCACCCGGATCCCAGCAGACATCCCCGAGGCCCGGTGCCTGTGCAGTGGCTGCATTAACCCCTTCACGCTGCAGGAGGACCGCAGCATGGCCAGCATCCCCATCTTCAGCCGCCTGCCCGTGCGCCGCCTGCTCTGCCCGGGCCAGCCGGGGCACAGGGCACAGGGCAAGAGGTGCCACAAGAAGTACCAGATGGTGATGGAGACCATCGCCGTGGGCTGCACCTGCATCTTCTGAGGCTGCAAAGCTCAAACCCTGCAGCTCCCCCAGTGCTGGCCATTCTAACCAGCTTGCTCTTGCTTCCCCAGCTTGCCCGGCCCTTTGGGAGAGGCCACCTGGCTGGGCAGCAGGGTGAGGGGAGCTCCCTGTGCAAGAGCTCCTCAAAACCCCCTGCAGACTCCGTCAGCCTCAGCCCCAGCAGCTGCTCTGGGGACAGCCAGGGCAGAGGCAGCCTTTGGATCAGGATCAGGATCAGGATCAGGATCAGGATCAGGCCTCCTCCCTTCCCAAAGTCCCCACTTCCCTTTGTTTGCTCCATCGCTGCCACAGCTCCTGGCAACACCCAGCCCTCCCAGTCCTTCCCAGTCCTCCCACAGGTTCCTTCCTCTGTGCCAGGCTGGGCAGCCCAAGGAGCAGGGTGAGCTGCTGGTGCTTTGGGCAGCTTCTGAGGTCTCAATAAAGCGCATTGCTGGCCCTGGTCTGAGCTGCCCCTCTGTCCTACTCAGCTTCTCCCACCGAGGCTCTTCTGCCCCCCAAACACAAGCCTGGACACCCCCAGAAGCACAGAGCACCCAGCAGGAGCTGTGAGAGCCCTCCCTGCATCCCTGGGGCACAGGAGCAGGGTTGGGCTCCAGGCATGGGAGAGGCCCTGGGATCTCCAGCCCTCCCTGTGAGGCTCCCAAGGGCAAAGCCAGGAAGGCAGCAGAGACTGGTGGGAGCTGGGAAGCTTGGGGGGACCCATCTGCTGCCAATGCCAGCCAGTCTCACCCCTGAAAGCCCCCCAGGATCCCTCCCAAACACTGTGATCCTTTCTCAGGAGAAGGCACAGGCTCCTTTCCAGCAGAGCCTGGGGTGAGGGAACAGGGAAACTGAGGCACACAGCACAGACACAGCAACACTGGGCAGGAACTGTATTCCTGAAGGCCTTCAAGTCATTGGGACACAGCCTGTCCCTTGTCCCCCAGCCCCCCCTGGCCTCCCCAAGGCAATAAATACTCCCCAAACTACCACACACCCCCAAGCTCCTGGCCCACCACCCCTCAGGGGCCTCACAGCTCCGTCTTCACCTTGTGCATCAAGTCCTTCTGGTCGATCTTGTCCAGCTGCTGATGCCAGCGGTTGTAGGCCAGCAGGGCCACGTTCTTGGCCGCCACGGCCGGCATCTCCATGGAGCTGGCCACCCACTCCACGCCGCTGAGGTAGAAGAGGCTCTCGTGGAGCACGACGGGCGGCAGCGCCTTGGCGGCGTCGTAGCGCGGGTACGTCGGCCACTCTGCCCCCTGCACCGAGTAGG
>NW_005054308.1:10955563-10957733 GCF_000277835.1 Geospiza fortis | reverse complement strand
GCGGCTGCTTGCGCCGGAACGCCGCCGAGATGTTGACGGGGCAGATGTTGTCCATGGCGTGGAAGAAGAGCTCGGGGGTGTCGGTGGTGAGGATGCTGGTGAAAGGGAACAGCTTGGGGTCGGGGAAGCCGAAGTAGGAGGAGTTGAGGTAGCCGTGCACCACGGAGGTGACGGAGGGCTGGAAGGCGCCGGGCAGGTCGGCGATGGGGGGGTCGAAGTTGTCGAAGGTGAAGTTGCTCCTGCTGGGGTGCAGCGGAGTCGTCACCACCACCAGGTCGTAGAAAGCCGAGCCCTGGCCTTCGGTGCTCTCGTAGTGGACCTGGTACAGGGCTCTCCCCTCTGAAGAGAGACAAGGGACAGTCAGGAGCAGCCCTGAGCCCCAGGTGGTGCTGCCCTCACCCTCTTTTTTCCAACCTGACCTCCATCCCCTGGTTTTCCAGCACACACCACAGCACCTGATGGTTACGGATGAGTTTCTGATGCCTTAGGGTGCCAGAAAGGCTTCATTAAGACATAAAATGTTTCCAGAGAGGCCCAGCCTAGTGGAGGCAAAGAGGACTGGGGGAACACGGCCCACATCCCAGGCCCCAGATGTTTTTTTGCTGTGGTGGAAAGGGGAGCGAGCCTGCAACAAGGATGGTGCCACAGGAGAACCTGATGGACCTCAGGAGGGAGGGCAACCTCAGGGCTGAGGTTGGAGCTGCAGGGTCCCCACTGGATCAGACAAAGGGAGAAGGACAGACCCTCAGGGCCTCTCCCAAATGCCTCACCAGGACCAGGATGCCCTCCAGCCACAGCATTCCCATGCTGCCACCACCAACCTCCCACCACACCCGTGCCCAGGCTCACCCGAGCTGTGCAGGGAGATGCCAGTCACCCTGGCTGAGATGACATTGGCTTTGGTCAGCTTCAGCAGACCCGAGCACACCAGCTTATTCCCTCCTTCCACCGCCCAGGTGCTGCCCTGGGCTCCCGCCAGCGACATGGCCCCTGCAGAGAGGAAGACGAGGGTGGCTCCACAGCCGGGCCGCAGAGGGGACACTGAGGAGCGTCACGCAGCAAGAGGAGGTGGCTTCACCTGCGAAGGCGGGCACCAGCACAGACTGGCCGTAGCTGGAGCGCAGGACGGCGGCGATGACATCGTCCACGAAGCGCTGGGTGACACCAACCTCCAGCAGGGACTCGGCCACCGAGCGCTGGGTCATGTTCACAAAGGCCTCCCCGCCCAGCGAGCGCAGCAGCTCCTCCAGGCTGGAGAAGGCGTAGCCGTGTGCCTGGTACTTGTAGATCCTGGAGGGGACAGGAGCAGGGGGCACCCGGTGACGCCCCGGTGCCAGGGAAACCCCCCCAGCCCCACGGGCTCTCCTACCTCATGAACTTCTCCATCACCTCCTCCACCCACATCTGCAGGCGCAGGAAGCTGATGCCATAGTGCCACCAGAGGCGGAAGAGGTTGAGCAGGTACCAGTCGGTCTCCTCCAGGACGAAGTGCTCCCCGCTGAAGATGGCGCTTTTCCCGGCCACCTCCCGCCGGTGCTTGAGGCCTGTGGGAGCACAGGGAGCGCGTGGCTGCCCCTCCCTGGGGCTGGCTGGCTCCTGGGAAAGGCCAGCACTGGACATGTCCCGGCAGGGATACAGGCAGAGCTGCTCTTGGAGGAGCATCAGGAATGAGAGACCCCCAAGGCACGGATTCCCAGCCACATCATGTTGGGGCGTCCCATGGAGCTGCTGCCGACTGGGACAGACTGGCAGGAGTTTGTGAACAACCACCCAACACTGATGCCACCAGACCCCCTGATGGTGACCACCCTGTCCCCTTCTCCCTCCAGGGCACAATAGGAGAGCCAGCAAGGGGATCACCACATGCCTTGGGTGCCAAGGGGGGCTGGCACAAACCCTCCCCACCACCCCAAGCACAGAGCCTGGGGGTGTCCAAACCCTGGAGCTCAGCGAGGGAGGCCATGCAAGCGCTGGGACGCCCAGTCTCACCCAGGATCTTGACGAAGTCCTGCATGTGGAGGCTGAGGGCGTGGATGGAGGCTCCGCGGCTCTCATACTGCTGCTTGTTGACGGTGACGGTGGCCAGGCGCCCTCCCACGCCCGCCGCCTCGTACACGTCCAGCTGCACCTGCGGCCCGAAGTGCTGCTGCAGGAAGGACGCGGGGGCCGA
>NW_005054308.1:10942199-10954850 GCF_000277835.1 Geospiza fortis | reverse complement strand
CCAGGTAATGCTCACACAGCTCGGGCCCCGGTGCTGCCTGAGCAGGTTTTCCATCCAGCTCCATGTGCTCCAGCTCAGGCCCCAGCAGAGCAGAGCAGGCTGGGTCCTGCCCGCCTCATGCAGCAGCAAAGGCGTTTCCAGCTTTCGCTCGGACTTTCTGCCCTGGGCAAAACAAGGTGTCTGACAGAGAGCGGTTTGTGCCAAGGGCATCCCACGGGAGCCCGCTGCTCCTCGGATTACAAAGGATAGCAAAGGCTGAGCAAAAACTCTCGAACAGGTTGGACATGTAATTACAGACCCAGAGCCTGCTCCAGCCCAGGGCTGGCTCCTTACCAAGGGACAGAATTTTGTTTGAGAATCCATCACTTTGTCTCCAGGAAACACAACACAAGCACAGGCCCCTTCCTTTCCCCAGCCAGGAGGAGCCACTTCAGACTTTCTGCATGGGGAGCACGTACAGCCCTGAACCTCAAGGCTGAATATCTGGGGTGGGCACAGACAAAAATGACCCTTGGTCAGCTTCCCCTCACAACGGCCAGGATCCCACCTGGATGGGGAGATGATGATCACAAGCAGCTCAAAAAAGCACACAAATATCTTGCAGCACATCTCTGGTTTTAACAAGCTCTTACTTAACCAGCCCTGATTTCCCCAGGGCTGTGGGTGACAAGAAATGTGCTGTGCGCACAGCAGGGCTTCCAGGCAGGTCAGCACTGCTCCCAGTCCCCACCCTGCTCGCAGGAGTTTGGATATTTTATCATGCCATAAGCAAAATGCTCTGCCCCAAGCTCTGAGGCTTTCCTGCACATGGTGGTTTGCGAACTCCCACCTCTCACTGCTGCTGCAGAGAAAAACCAGCAGAGCCAGAAATTGCCTAATGGCAGCAGCAGGATTTCCTGGGCTGGGGTGCATTTTAGCAGGATGAGGAAAAGCCCTGTAATGGGCCATCACCCCTGCAGCACGGCTGGCTTTGCTGGCCGATCTTTAGCACGGAAATATTGATCTCACCCCCATAAAGGCTATTTGTAAATGGTCTTTTGCAAATGCTTTTTATTGCAGGGAGAAGTGCCCGGGGGCATCCAGAGCTGTGGCAGAACAAGGCCCACCCACAGGGCACCAAGTGCCACGGCAAAGGCAGGAATGGAGGCCCAGCTATTTTTGCAGAGAAGGGAATCTGTTACAAACACGCCCTCACAGAGAAAGCCTCATCTTTTTCCCCTTAAATCCCTGAAATCACAGCCTGCCTGTGGGTACCAGTGTGAAGGTACCCTGTAAATTAACCCACCCTTAACTGCAGTGCTGCACAATCCCTGGATTGCTGCGGCACAGCACACACAGGGGCAAACAGGCAGCAGAGCCAAGCAAAGACAAACCCAGAGATCCAGATTTCAGCTGAACCAACCACCACCAGAGGCTGGCAGAAAACATTTCTCTCCACAGCCACCCAGGAGCAGACACAGCAGAAGGTGTGGAAATGCCTGGGCAGGTTATCAGTGCAGGAATCACTGACACCAACCCTGTGTGCGTGCATTTCTGGGAGGCCTCCTAAGGCATGGTTAATAAAATGCTCAGCCAAATGCTGCTGTGGCCCTGTCACAGACAATGGGACCAGGAACAGCCAGAAACCTTCCCATGTGCAGCCCCAGCTGGCTGGAGTTGGAATGAGCAGCAGTTTGAGGCAGGGAAAAGGCAAGAGAAGTCACTGCAATTCTTCTGTTTTATTAGCAAATGGACAGCATCTGGACAGCTAAAGGAAATCAGACCTTTCCAACATCAACTCAAATGTTGTAGTCAATTTCTTGCACTGCTCCCACACATCTCTGTCTTTCATACAGCCAGAACCTTTGGGTAAACAAAGAGCACAGAAACACACAAAAATTACAATATATACACGTTTTTCCCCCACCTCGATGGCCTTGGATTTTGGGACATTAGCAATGCTTTGTTCATTTGACTTTGCAAATAATAACAAAACACCTCGAGTTTTAAAATAAAAAAATACTACAATATTCACAATATAAAACTTAAATACTTTTTTTTTTTTTAAATTAAGGTACTGCTAGGAGCTATTGAGTGATCACAGCTCTTCCAACAGAAGCTCTGCTGCTGAAGCACTGGAAGTTAAGGTTCACAAAGCAACATCCATTTCATTCTGCACTGCTCCTGGTCAGAGTTCAGATCTTGCCATGTTCATGACAGTGCCACTGGAGACTTGTCCAGGTGTGGAAATGTCTAAAAGGTACATGACACTTCCTCTCCTCTGCTATTCCTGCCCTGTTCATGTATTCCTGTGTTTTAGTGAGCAGTCACTGGATAAAGTGACTGCAGAGGAGCAGCTCATGTGTCAGTGCCCTCCCTGCAGGAGTTACAGAAACAGGGCAGAAAAAGCAGCAAGAAACAAGCAGAAATACAACCCACCCTTCCACAATCTCATCCAGGACAAAAAAAAACATCATTAAGTGTGCTTGAAAGGCAAGAGAATTAAATTTTACCTGGGAAATCTGGATTCTGTGATGGAATCCAGGTTTGGTTATTTCATTTTCACTTCACCTTTCAGAAGAAGCAGAAACTGGGACAAACAACAGCTAGAGGATTTATCTCTTTGGTAACATCTGTGAAAGTCTCTCAGCATTGCCTCAGTTTCACAGGAACCATAAAACCTGACAGGATCCTGTAGTTTTGTAGGTTTCACTGGGAGGAGAACTTGCCCCAAATCAAAGAGGGCCTCTGTGAGGGTGGGGAAGACTGCAGAGGGGCTGGATCCCTCAGAGTCCTGCTGCAGCCACACTGCAGTGCCTCAGTGGGAGCAGACCCCAGACAGACAAAATGATAAATCATCTCAGTACAGACAGGAGGTCTGGAGTGCATTTTAGGGTATTTCCTTAAGGCAGAAGTGGGTGAACACTGGCTGAGGAGACAGGCAGAGTTGGCAAACCCAAGTTAGACTGAGTGGCTGTAATATTTTTTTTCACAGTCCAGTGGCTCCATGGGTGAGTTTAGAGAGGATTTGGATTCCATCACTCCTGGTCAGACCCAGCTGCAGCCTCTCTGTGACAGAAAACTGTAGTGTAAAATGTCAGTGTTTCTGTTTGGCTCCTTACAACTAAAGTTTCACTTTCAAAGTTGGTTTCCAGCTGTCCCCTCATACTGCAAGACTCAGCTGGTACAGCAGGGGCTGAAGAGGCAGCAGAGACCCCACTGCTCCCTCCAGCTGAGGACATGGGTTCCTCACTTTTGAGGAAGAACAGCCCCATTTGTAGTGTCACATTTCATATTTTACCATTCTTCTCCGGAGAAACAGCACATGCTGGTGACCTGCTCAGCACAACAATGGATAGGAAGTCCTGTTTATCTCTGAAACTTCCAAAAACATGGCAATAATACAAGACACTGAACAAGAGGTCTGCCCATGAGCTAAAGCTGCCAGAAGTGCTGTTTCAGGGCTGAAATCTCCAGTACCTTCCTCAGAACCTACTGCAGAGGCAGAAACCCACACTCCAAAAAGGATCCACAGACTCACACCAAAGCTGCCACTAAAAAAGGTTGCACGGAGCAGGTTAGAAATGTGCAAATTACTTAAATTTCTGGGGTGCCAACCCACTAACTGCACACAGTCTCCCCAGGTGAAAGACTGGCAGTATTAAGGCTGTGACAATCTTGAAGTCCACCACTAAAGGGTTTTTCAGCTGAAGCCTCCAAAGGAATGGGAGAAGAATAGATTTTCTTCCAAACCAGGGATGGCATCCACTCTAAAAGTAAAGCATTTTTGGAAGTGGATTTGTCAGATTATGAAACCAATTCCAGAAAGTAAAAAGGAAGGAATGAACAAATCAGTAAGAAACAAGCTGAAAACCAACCATTCCTGGTTTTGTGGCTTAACTGTTCTTGCTGTCATTTGACTGCTTGCTGCTCTGCAAAGGGTTAAATTCTGATCCTCCTCAGTGACTGCATCCTTTCAGCTGAGATAAATGAACTCCCAGGCAATAGGGCCAGTGGGAAATACATATGTGCTGTGACAACAGCATGCCTCCAACCAGGAGGACAGCTCGAGGTCAGCTTTCACTTCCTCAGACTTCTGCTTCTCTGGCTTTCTTGTCACTGCTGCTAAAATTGGTTCAAGGGCACTTGAGACTTTGGAGTAAAGAAGGTTTTTCTCCTTGCATCAAAACCTAAAAGGTTTCATATTTACTAGGATCATTGAAAGTAGAGTCAGAGTGAGGACTGGAAGTTGGTGTAATCTGAGGATCTCTGCCGGAGAGCTGAGAAAATAGAACAGTCCAGATTTCCTGCTTAAGGGCACAGCTCCATTTTGCCAGCAGCTGCAACAAAGAGCACATAGTTTATCATGCTTGAAAGCTGCACAAATACCCACCAGGGAAGAGAAATTACTCTCCTCTAAAACATACATTTGGGTTGGAGATTAAGAGATGTGAGGACAGTTTTCTGGCTCTACCACAAATCACCGTTCCCTGTTTTACCTTTGGGAAAAAAGAGTCAAGCTGGAATTTTACCTGGAGAAGGAATATTAACATTAGTCTGACCTAACAACTGAATTCTTTTTAAACCCTCATCTCTATTCAACTCTAGTACAACAGAGATTCCATGAATTCCAGATTGTTTTCCTGAAGCAACGTAAGAAAAAGCTGCCCCTAAATGTTATTTCAAGTGATCATCTTCACCCCATCTGAGGAGTGTTGGGACAAGGGAAGACATCAAATCCAGGTGATAATAATCCCTCTGGACTTTTCCCAGTGCTTTGCACATGAAAAGCCTCACCACATCCCTGTGAGGTAGGTCAGTATTAATACAGCTGGGGAAAGTGAGGCAGAGAAGTTCCTTTCCTGGAGGCCACTGCAGGAGACGGAAGAGGGAGACAAGAAGAGAATTTCCCTTTCTCTCCACATCTCCCCTCTTCCCCATACAAACCATGGAGAAATAAGCATAGAAGGAGGCTACAGTGCCCCAGATTTCTGTCAAACAGCAGGACCCCACAGCTCCAAGGAGGATCATTAAATACACGAGTACCTCGGAAGGAACGGCGGCGACCCCGAAGCCATCCCACGACACAAACCCAGCTCAATAAATAAGTAAATACAAACAGCTGTGACTGTCCCCAGCCCAGCAAGGTCCCAGGTGGAGCAGCTGGAGGCAGGTCACTCCTGTGCCTCCACGGCCACGCCGACCAGCGCGTGGCGGATGGTGCGGCCGTGCAGTTTGTAGCCGTCCTGCGTGACCAGCGCCACGGTGCCCGGCTGCATGCCCTCGGCCGGCACGTGGCAGATGATCTCGTGGTCGTAGGGGTCGTACCTGCCCCCCACAGGGTTCATCTTCTGCAGGCCGTGCTTGGCAAAGACGCTCTGCAGCTTGGCCTCAATGAGGGACAGGCCCTCGTAGATTTTCTGCACGGTGGGGTTGGGGTCACTGGGCTCCTCAGCGTGGCCCGCAGCGCTCTCGGCTGTCTTCTCCAGGATGTCTGCCACCTCCACCAGGTCTCTGCAGAAACTCTGGATGCCTGCAGGAAGGGAGTGAAGGACAGCTTACAGAACATCCAGAGCTCCGGCACCAAGGACAGACAAAGGCACAGCGGTTTGAAGGCACCTTTAAAGCTGCTCATTGATTTGGAGTTAATTTAGCAAGACCGGGAGGTGTCTTCTGATTGCTGGAACCAAAGCTTCAGCATTAAAAGCAATCTAAAGATTCCCCACACCAAGGTATATGCAGGAAATGCACATCCATACCATGACCATATCTATGTTTGGTACTCCTGACAAAGCAGAGCATTAATGTCTCACTCCAACAGCTTTTTGCAACTCACATTTGTCATTTAGGACTCTGCTCCACACCCCCTGCTCCAGTCCCACTGACATAATTTTGTCACACAAATGCCCATTCCACAGGGAACAAACACAATGGGGGGATGCAAAAACAATGCACAGCTATTCAGAAGTACAAAATCCCCAATTTATTCATAGCTTAAAACCATTGTGGAAGGACTGAACCAAAATGGTCCTTGGGTTGGTAGTGAAAAGCCAGGCAGGTTTTGTCATTCGAAAATCATGACAATAGGGTTAGATTGGCTGCATTTCCAGCGGTAGTTTCTTGCACAGTGCAGAAATTCCAGGAAAAGCAGCCTCCCTCAGTTACATAAATGTCATAACTCCCTGACTGGAATGACACATTAGGGAAACAGAGAAAATGAGGCAATAGTCAGGTGCTGTCTGCAGCTGTACATGTGAACAAAGGAGAGGAAGGAGATGCAGCAAAGCAGCAGACAGAAGCCCAGCAATTACCACTCATTTCATGGAATCAGAGTCATTCAGGCTGCTCAAGACCTTGAAGATCATCAAGTCAGCACTGCCAAGGCCACCACTAAACCTTTCACAGTCTTTCCAACACCTCCAGGGATGGTGTCCCCACCTCTTCCCTGGGCAGCCTGTGCTCAGTGAAGAAATTTCTCCTAAAATCCAATCTAAACCTCCCCTGGCACAATTTGAGGCTGTTTCCTCTTGTCTTGCCTCTCATCAATTGGGAAAAGAGACTAACCCCATCTTGCTATGATCTCCTTTCAGATTTTCCCCTTATCTACACATCTCCAAGTCTCACTCTGTGAGCAATTTCTAATAAAGAACTTATTTTTTCTTCATGCTACATATCAAACCCCAAAAGCTCAAAAAACACTCCCAAAATCAATGATCCTGTCGTTGATTATCTCCAAACTCAGCAGCCATTTTATAGCACCATGGGTGGAAAGTAAGAAAATACAGCAGCTCTAATTTCAAGGCTGCTAGAATTAGCTAACAATAAACCTCTTGAGATTCATGCAGTATGGAGAAAAACAGTTTTTCATTCTCAGAGAACGTTCTGGCACAGTGCAATGCCTGAACAGCACTTTCTTCCCCGCTCACCTGCTTCTGCTGCCAAAGCTACAAATCCAGCTCGTTTCACTGATGCTAAAATATTTCTTTTAGAGGTTTTAAACATCTAATCTAGAGATTGACAACTACTGCCCCAGGCTGCATCTACCTCCAATGAACTGAAGCACAGGAGGCTGTTAATACAGAAAAGGAGATCACAACCTGATGGCACAGCTGAGTATAAAATGCACCCTGCCAGAGCCAATCCTCAGCACACAGCAGAGCCTACATTTTCAACCAAGTCAGCAGAACTAAACTCAGTTGCAACTGGGACTATTTAAAAAAAATAGTCCCAATTCTGTGATTCTGTGGGTAAACCTGACAGGACAGGACACAGCTGGACACAGAGAAAAAAACAGTGATTAAGCCCAGATATCAAGAGTCCAGGCCAAGCATCACAGCAGGATCTGAAATAAACGTGGGAGGGCAGGACAGGGGGACAGAAAAGCTGCTGATCCGCATTTTCTGCTCAGGCAGGCAGGCAGGCCAGTGCAGTAAACACAGCTCTTCTGCTTACCAAAGAGTTTGGCATCTTCCACAAACTTCTGCGTTCTCCTCCGGACATTTTCAGAATCTGCCAAAGCTCGCCGGTATCGCTCCTGTAACCAGAGGGGACACATCAAACCTGCAGGTGAAACCCTCTCCTGACACTGCAAACCCCTCAGAAAGGCTTTAAAGAGAGAAGCTTGTGCTGGGCTGCTGCATTTTCATACAAAGACAAGTCTTTCCACTGATTAACCAAAAACTGCAACTCTTTCACAAGACCCAAGGCCAAAAATATTCTGGGCACTGAATGGCTGAATTCAGCTGAACAGCCACAGTCAGACTGCTGCTGAGATCCTACCCTCTCCAGCAGGCAGCTCTGTGACAGCTGATTTCTCACTCAGGGCAGCATTCTCAGGGTGATTATCTCCAGAACAGCCCAGTGCGGCGGCATTTAATCCTCCCCCAGTCACGTGTGTTCTTCAATATAGAACCTGATTTGAATCACACACAGGCACTTAAAAGGGCTTCCCTTCTCGGATAATCTGGATCCAGTGTGACATAAAGCTGTTAGGGAGTGTCCAAAGGAGGGGCATGAGGATGGGGAAGGGTCTGGAGAGGCCCTGGAGAGCAGCTGAGGGCACTGGGATTGTGCAGCTGGAGGAGGCCGAGGGGAGACTCCCTGGGGGCTGCAGCTCCTCCCGAGGGGCAGCTCCCATCTCTGGGACAGGGACAGGACCCAGGGAAGGGCTGGGGCTGCGCCAGGGGAGGCTCAGGCTGGATTTTGGGAAAGGTTCTGATTCCCCCAGAGGGTGCTGGGCACAGCCTGAGGCTGCCAGAGCTCCAGGAGGGCTTGGACATCCAGAGTGGGATTTTGGGGCTGTGCAGGGCCAGGAGCTGGGCTGGATGATCCTATGGGAACTCAGGATACTCCATGACTTTATGCCAACATGTGACGCTAATCAGCACGAAGCTACTGCCACAAGGCTGTGAAAGAAGTGACCAGCTCCAAGACACAGCTTTTCCTGCCAGGATCACACCATCAGTGCCCTGCTGCAGGCACTGCTGACAGATGGTGTTTTGGGTGCAATTTCACCCTCTCACACTCAGGGCACAGCAGCTCTGGAGCTCTATGTGTGTGTGTCACAGCATTTAGGGAAAAATCCAGGGCTGAAAACCAGACCAAGCCAAGGGGACTGAAGCAAAGGCGTCCAGCACACTCACAGTTAAATCCCGGACTTGCTCTTCCAATTTGATGGCTTTGTGCTCCAAGGCACAGTCAGAGAGGGGGTGCTTGGGCTCCTCACTGGGCTCCTCTGGGCCACACTCGTCTCCTGTACTCCTCTGCTGAGCTGCAGTGCTGAAGGCACAGGGGCACCCTCTGAAATACAAACTAGGGACACAGAAACAAAGTTGAGTAACTTCAGGGTCCGTGAGAATTCCAGATTAGTGACAGTATTAAACGCAGGCTCTCTTAAGAGGTACACAGGGTTCTAGTCACAATTGTAGTTCTTTTCAGAAAGCACACACAATCAGCAAAGAAACACAAAGAGGTGGGTTTGATTTATTTTATTTTAGACTAACATGGCACACAGAGGTTTTGCTCCACTTCTTTGGCATACCTTCAAAAGAGTCAGATTTTCGGAGAAACACAGAATGAGGTTGGAAAACCCCTTCAAGACCACCAAGTCCAACCTGTACCCAATCCCCACCTTGTGACCCACCCAGAGCCCTGTGTGCCACATCCACTCATTCCTTGGACACTTCTGCCACCTTCCTGGCCTTTTCCAAAATAAATAATTCTGTGATTCCCTGATTGTGTTTCACTTTTCCTACTACTACACTCACTTTTACAAACCAACCTAGGCAGGGCTCATTCCTGCCAGTGTGAGCCTCAGCTCCACCTCCCTCTCCCACCTCACACCAGGAAGAATCGGCAGAACAAAAGAGAATTTACTTCCAAACCAGCTCCATCCAGGAAGCATTTCAGTACACACCTAACAAGGAAGGGTATATTCCCCTTTTTTGAGAATACCTGGGCTCTTCCTCTGAGCAAAGCTTCCAACACCCCCATCGTGCAATGTTTTATATCCCCTCTATGCAATATTTTCCATACATTAAGTGCACATCTAGCCCATGAAAGGCAGCAGAGCCCAGAAATCCCTGTGCTGGCACCAGCTCCACTCCCTGTGCTTTTACAGAACAATTCCACTCTGCACAGAGAGGCTAATTTAGACCCCAGAATCGATTCAGCTGCATTCACATTACCAGGCCTGCACCACAAAGCATTCTTCCTCTTTAGCAAGGCTGCACTGCTCAGGTTCAATGTCACACAAGTGCACAGAGTTTGTTCTGGGGTCTATCATGAAGCCTCAGTGCTGTTCAGCTTTTGCCCCCTTTATTCCAGCACTGGAGCTGAGCAGAATTCAATCTCAAGGAGTTAAACCAGCTGAAAAATAACCCTATAAAACAAGAGGACTTTTCTCTCAGTGTCCCTGAATAGGTCTGCTGCCAGATCAGATCAGTGCAAGTGCCAGTACCAAAGAGAAGCCAAATATGTGAGATGTGGGGCAGGGAGAAGGTGTCTCTGAGGGTTTAGACTGGCTCAACCCTCAAAGCCCAGCTCAAGAGATCTGTATCTGCCCCAAGACCACCAGGAATCTCCTCCCATCCCTGTTTAACAGCCCAGATGTTTCCTCATTTAAATCCTTAATAGCAGGGTGCTAAAAGTCCCACAGCACTAATGACAAACTTCCTCTCCCCACCGGATCACCTGTATGTTAAACCACTCCTTTTCAACAAATTATGTGCCAAATACAAACCTCAAAGTGCTTTCTCTACTTACACTTGCTCTAGAGGAGGATGTTCCTCAGACTAATCTTTAAGAACTGTCTTAAAGATTAGTCTTTAAGGGTTCCAGGAATCCCAACACAGGAAAAAAAACCCCACATTTCATCCCTGGCTGCTGTTTGGGGCACAAGACCACATCTTGAATGATTTTAAGATTCCTGTCACGTTTGTTTTATTGACTGATTAACAGTACTTTATCAAAGTTAGAGAAAGTACATTAAACTAGAGGGGAGGACAGAGTAAGACCCCTTCACCAAGCCTTCAAAATCAATCTGAGGCTTCCTTTGCACATAAAAACGTCCATGGGAAGCAGCAGCTACAAGCTTTATCCTTTATCATCTCACATTTCATTTCAAAGAGCTGCAAGGATGGAAATCAGCCATGCTACAGCTGAACCCAAGAACCTGAACCACAGCTGAGAAATCTCGCTGGGGCCCTCAGAGGTGAAACTCCAGTGTTTTGAAAATAGGCTGTGCAGCTCAGGTAACTCCTCTGCCCCCAAGATGCCAAAGCTGGGGAGGTTTTTCCCTCTGCCGGTGGTTGCTGGCAGGGATGGGTGTGTTCTGCGTGGGAGATGGGCACGGAGGAGCCGGTCCCAGCTGCCTACGTGGAGCAGGGAGCTGCCTGCATGGACTCCTCTGTGCAGCCTCTGAACCCAAATCCCAAATCCCAGAGCGCTCCCCCAAGCAGGGACATGCCCTGGCAGTCACAGGCTGCCCGGAAAAGTTATGGCCGAGAAATCCCAGCCTGACTCCAAAGGGAATTCTTCAGGTCTGTTATGCGGGAGTTGAAAATGCCGCTCGATTGACTCCTTGCTGCAGGATGAAAGGAATTCTCCCCAACAAGTGGCAGGAGCTATTTACAGGCTGTCCACTGACTGGGCTCCATCTTCCAAAGGCTGGTCTGATCACAGCTGCCCTAAAAATAGGGATGGATCCCACGGGAGGAAGCTGACACATCCTGAAGTGACAGACACGTGGAAGTCGTGGGCGTGTGAAGGGAGTTACACAAGTTGGTGTTACAGAAAGATTTACAAAGCGATGTCACAGAAAGCCAAAGAGATAAGAGAGAGCAGAGAAGTTGATTGCAGCCATATGGCTTAAGCCAACTGTCCTTCAAGATTAATATTTCAGTGATGAGAGAGGGTTTCTGGCCGGAGCTACAATGGTATCATCACCTCTTTCTGGAGCATCCGACCATTCCGAAGTGACAATCAGCTCTCTCTAACTCAAGGGTCCTTCCCCACCCTGCTGGAACACTCCCTCCTCCTCCTCCCAAATCTGCATGACAAAGCTCTCGAGTGCTGAGACACAGGAACATCTGCATTGGTTTCAGCTCTGACGAGCCTGCTTTGGAAGGAAATGTAATTACTGCCAATTCCTCCGCGCTGTTTCATCAGGGAGTGACTGCAGAGATAATGCAGCGCGAGCAGGGCACTGTCCCGCTCTGGGGTGGCCGCACCTCGAGAACTGGGGCAGTTTTGGGTGCCAGGATGTGAGAAAGGCCTAAAGCTCTTAGAGAGTGTCCGAAGGAGGGACACGCAGATGGTGCAAGACCCACTGCACATTTTTCAATGGGGCAAAGCAGTTTTCACGCACGTAAGAGGGAGAATTTCCTGACATACATCTACATTTAGTCCCAAACACAGCTGCCTTTACTATGTGCTGCAGATTTATTATATTACATTTAAATAGTCTTTTAGTGGTGCTTCTCTTCTAGACAAAAACAAAAAATTAACACGCATTTTGGCTTTTTTTCTTTTCATCTGCCCACACTTCAAATAAGCAAAGCACCTTTATGGAGTTCTCTTTTCTAAGCCATATTCCATGATGTAAAAAAAAGCATGAGTGGACATTGTTCCTGTCTAAATATTGACACAATTAAATGGATTCTCTGCCTGCGACCACCCAAAACACACTGATAGCATATGTGCTGCCTCACCACCAGAAACAAAACACGAGGAGCACATTAAACCTGAATAATTAATGAATAAATTAATGAATATATGGTTCCGCCGGGCGAGACACAGAACCCACCCACAGTGGCAGGAAACCACCTCCCAACGCGACTTATCGAGCGCGGAAACGCTTTGCCTTAAAAATGAACAATAATTTGCAAAAAAAACCCCAAAAAAAGCCTTTTCTGGGAAAGGAGCTCGGTTATGGGGGGTATTTCTGCTCCAGGGCGTTCTGAGGAGCGCAGAACGGCAGCGCGGGGTTTCGGGGTGAGATGGGGAGCGGCGGGGGATGATGGAGACCGGCAGGGTCTGGCTGTGGGTTGGGGTCGGGGTCCAGATCCGGGCCCGGGTCGTGTTTGGGGTCCGGGTGTGGATCGGCTCCGTTGCCGCCCCCGGCGCGGCGCCCGCCCGGGCCCGGCCCCGCGGCGCTGCCACGTCTGTCCCCCA
>NW_005054308.1:10938958-10941920 GCF_000277835.1 Geospiza fortis | reverse complement strand
CAAAGGGCCGGGATCCGGGGTTTGGCTTCGGGACCCCGGGACTCGGCTCTGGGCACAAGGGACAGGGACCCGGGGTTTGGCTCCGGGAACCGGGACTCGGCTTCGGGCACTGGCTTTGGGACCCGGATACAGCTCCCGTGTTCCAGGGATCGGACCCGGGCACGCAGCAGCAATTCCCTGGAGCTCGGCCCCGGACCCAGCTCCATCCCCCGGGACTCTGATTCGGACTCGGCCCCAAGTCCTGCCCTGGCGGAGCTCGGACCTGGACACGGGTACACAGCTCCGGTCCCCTGGGCTCGGACACGGGCACACGGCTCTGCCCCTGGGGCTCTGACCTGGTCCCCACAGGGCTCAGACCCTGCTCACCCCGAGACACACAGCTCCCGCCACTGGCTGGGCGGGTTAAAGGTGATAACAGGACAGGTTTCACCTCTAATTCAGGAAAGGACTGGAAGAGACTGCGAATGATCCTTACCCGTGGTGAATAAACATTAAGCAAAGCCCAAAGCCTTGGCCAAAGTTGCCAACAGCTGCGTGAAGGATGAGGGGGAATGGCTTCAAACTGCCAAGCACAGAGTTAGATGGGATATTGGGAAGGAATTCTTCCCTGTGAGGATGCTGAGGCCATGGCACAGGGTGCCCAGAGAAGTGTCCAAGACCAGGGTGGATGGAATCTAGAGGAACCTGGGATAGTGGAAGGTGTCCCTGGCCCTTGGAATGACATGAGCTTTAATATCCCTTCCAACCCACACCAGTCTGGGATTCTCTGATGTGCTTTCAGGGAGCTGCTTGTCCCAGCAGCTGCTGGCACAGCGGTGCTGAGCCCAGCCCAGCCCCTTTCCCTGGGAGCAGGAGCAGCATTCCCACCCTGTTCCCTCAGCCACAGGACCGGGCAGGCCAGTGCCAGTGTTTTTATTAAAAGCTGCTTACCTAGGTACTAACACAGGGCTGTGGAAGAGTGAGCTCCAGAGGTTAATTATGGCAGTCCATAGCATGAGAGGGTGATGGTGACTCCCTTGTTCCCAGCACAAAAGCTGGGGCCTTTCCATTCCTATCCTTTGTTTCTGCCTGTGCTGAATGACCTTACTCTATTTCACTTTTCTGCTCCAACAGCCCTGCTGATTTTTTTTTTTTATTTTTAGACTTCCCTTCACTCCATTTTGATCACATGCCTTACCAACCTGTGTCTGAGTGCAGCAGCCAGAGTGTGAATGTGCTGTTGGCCAGGAGACAGCCCTGTCCCCTTCCCTGCTACCCCCAAAACCAGCATGAGACCAGGGCAGGAAGCTGGCCTGCCTCCATCCCCAGCCCTTTGCTTCTAAGCTGTTTAGCAAAGGTAAAAGGTGCCCACTGTTAATTTCCTTTCCAATGCTAACACTTGAGCTTCCTTCATTCCAAGGGATGGCAGCACGCCCTCACCCTTACTGCCTGGAGGACAACAAGGAAATACTGGACAAAGGCACTTAGTTGAGGCACAGCAAGCTCGAGCCATGAGGAACCCTGAGATGAGACCCTGCAGAGCTGGGAGCAGTGAACAGGGTGAACAACTGGCATCTCCGAAGTGGCTGGTCCTGAGCAGCTCCTGAATCCCAAAACTGAGGGGGCCAAAAACCCCGACGAGTCCATGGTTGCTTTGGCAGCTGTTAGCCTGGACACAGGCTGATCCCCAAAACCGGAGCACCTGCTGGGCACTGCCAACTGCCAGCCCAGGCTCTCCCCTCCTTCCTCCTGCACCCAGAGTTTGTGTCACACTCCTGGCTCCGGGGCAGGCTCCCCCAGAGCTGGGTTTCCCAGCAGTTTGTGACCCTGATCCACAAAGAACTCCCTTTCCCCACCCGCCTCCCCAGTCCCCTCCCGCCCCCTTCCCCTGGTTTATGGTGGTGGTGCCATGGTGGTGGGGCTGGCAGAAGGGCTCTTCCACCACGCCTTGCCAGCACCCTCCCAGTGTCTCAGAGAAAGGGGGCTGGCAGCTCCTCCGTGATCCCCACTGTGAGTTCAGGGCTTGGCAGGCTGACTTAAGTCTGCTTCTTTTCCCATTCCTGCAGAGAAAGGAAGAAAAAAAAAAGGAATTAGAAAACATCACTGGAAAAGGAACACTTTAAGGTATCCCTCCCTGCTGGGGGCTTTGGACCCAGTGTCTTCCAAGCATTTCCCTCTCCCACCCAGCCCTGCACTGCCATGATTCCATGGTTAAACAAGGGGCAAAGACTGAGATTTCCCGGGGAGCCAGGGAGGAGAGCGAGAGCTGAGCAGGACCTTGGCTTTCCTCAGCACGCTCCCCGTGTTGGCAGGGATGATGGAGGGGCTTCTCTTCCTCAGCTCTGCTGCACAGTTCACAGGGACCAAGTGCTCAGGGGGGCTCCCGTTTGGCTTGTTTGTAGTTTCCTGTGGAAAAGGGGGAGAAAAGAAAAAGCTCAGGAAAGAAAAGCAAAGCTCAGGAAACCCAGGAAGCATAAACAACCAGATTAAAAAAAGAAAAAAAAAGGTGTGAATTGTAATGAGATAAAAGTTGAGGTGACCAAATTCAACTCACACAGCTCTGTCCTCAAGGGACAAAGCCACAGGGATGTCCCCTCTCCCTGTGCTGCTCCCCACAATACCCCAACCGCTGTTTCGTGCAGAAGCTGGAGCTCTGAGTGAGGAAAAAGGATGCATACCCCATTCTCAGCCTTGCTGGTCACGGCCAGCCCCAGGGCCGGCCCTCCTGCCAGCGACTGCTTCAGCTGCTCCCTCACTTCGGTCAGTTTGAGCTCCAGATCGACCCGAGACTCCTCCTTCTGCCGGCAGCGCTCCTCCAGCTCCGCCACCCGCTGCTCCAGCTCCTGCAGCCGCGGCCCTGCTTGCACAAGCACGCAGCTCCGCGCCGGGGAATCCACCCATCCTCCGCACAGGGACACTAGATGGGGCTGGCAGAGCGCTGCAGCCAGCCCAGCTCCCGGTGTCCCTGTGGCCAGCCCGGGGG
>NW_005054308.1:10930252-10938890 GCF_000277835.1 Geospiza fortis | reverse complement strand
CCGCCGCTCCCGCTTCGCCTTCCGCAGCAACATCAGCTCGCTGCGGATCGATGCCTTCTCCTTCTCCAGCTTCTCCTTCTCCGTCAGGAATCGCCTGGCGTCCTCCTCGGCCCGGTTCTTGCCGTACCTGTACTGGTTGGCACCTGCAGGCACGGGGAGAGCCCATGAAGGGCTGCACTGATGGTACCCCCACATCTCTGTGGGGAACAGCCCCTTCCCGCACTGGCCAGGAGCCCTGGGGAGGTTTGTGGCCCGGGGACTCACTGGATGCGTGTCGCTTCACTTTGACTTGCGGGTCCACCCGCCGCGACTTCTCGCTGCAGGACGAGGCATGGCGCTTCACCTGAGCGGCCCCCGGCCGCCCCGGCTCCTCCTCCGTCTGCTGCGGGGAGAGGGAGTGAGCTGAGACACCTGCAGGGCCATGTCCCCACTGAGACTCCTGCAGGGCATTCCCAGCTGAGACACCTGCAGGGCATTCCCAGCTGAGACACCTGCAGGGCCATCTCCCCGCTGAGACACCTGCAGGGCCATCCCTGCTGAGACACCTGCAGGGCCATCTCCCAGCCCCTGGGCCACTGTGGTGGGAGAGGATGAGCCACGAAGTTGTGCTCACCTGAACCTTCTCATAGGGGACATCATCGTAGACCACGCGAGAGGAGTCTGCCCGCTGATCCTGGGAGGAGCTGGCCCACCTGCAGAAGGAGGCGTGGGGTCTTCCTTTCCAGAATATCATTGCCAGCCCCTCAGGAAACCCTTCCAGCTCAGAAAGATTCCTGCATCTCATGACCCCACCTTAACACACCCTCCATCAGCATTGATGAAACCCTTTCAGCTTCCCATGCTGCCCTAGGGAACAACCCTGTCCCTGAGATTCCAGCCACAAACCACCGCCCAGCCTGTGCCCGTTCTGGGGACTCCACAGGGCCAAGGATCACCGTGCCCAGCCCAGCACCCAGCCCCTGGCACTGCAGGAGGCACACAGCCTTACAGGTAGGAGTGTCTCACGGCCGTCACGATGTTGGCAATGGTCTCCACATCCACGTAGTCATAGTGCAAGGCCTCTGGGGCTGTCTGGGAGCCTGTTTCCACCAAGAGGAGACCCAGCCAGCGGCCCAGGTCTTCAGAGCAGCTTGCCTGGAGGGCAGAGGAAGAGCTGGGGTGCACACTTGGCTCCCAGCCCCTCATCCTTGCTGCCTGCTGCGCACAATCCCCCTCCATGCACCAAGTTCCCATGTGGCCGCCCCAGCTCACCCAACAGGTGCCCTGAGCTTTCCAGGGGAGGGCAAAACAAGGCACTGCTTGCATGGGGTGCTGATCACCCCAAGAGCTGCTGCTCCCCCAGCCTGGCAATGCTGTCCTGTGAGCCCCCCCGCTCACCTCGAGCGCCGTCACCTCGTGGCCGTGGCGCAGGATGCGGAAGGCGAAGGGGTGCTTGGGGCCCAGGCCGGGCAGCACCTCGCAGCCCCGCAGCACGATGGCGTTCACGTGGGTGCGCAGGTCCGAGCGCTCCTTGTGGAAGTACAGCGTGTTCCCCTTGAGGCGACACCAGCGCTCCTTCCAGCACTGGTTCACCAGCACGCTCAGGTAGCCTGCGGTGCCAGGGGAGGGAAGGGCATCAGCGCCTGCCCGGCTGTGCCTCAGGCAGGCTTTGACAGGACAGAGCTGACAGCATGGCTGCCTGCTCATCCAGCCCTTCTGGGCCTCAGTTTCCCCCCACACAACCAGCTGGGACCAGGGGAGCTGCCAGCTCAGTACCACAACGTCCCCTCAAGCCTGTTTTTGGGGACATGGGTGACTCCTTGCCCACTCATCACTGGAATTTGCAGAGCCAGGCCTGGGCAGCATTTCCCCCACAATGAGCTTGTCCCCACCCCGGACCCCTGCAGCCATGCTGGGGGATGTCACTCCCCACTGATCCCACTCCACTCCCAGCCCCATCTCTGCCCCCAGCCCACACAAACCGCAGCAGGGGATGTCCTCCTCAGTGGAGGAGGTCTGGGTGTCCTCGGGGCATGGCTTTTTCTTGGAGAAGCTGATGATCCTGGTGATTTTCTTCCCTGCTGCCCGGCTCATTGAGCCCTTCAGGTCAGCCAGGCCGCTCTTTTTGCCTTTCCCTGGAAGGACAGGGTAGCTGTGTGACCCTGGTGTGTGTCCTGCCATCCCCCCAGCTGCAGAGGGTGCTGCCCAGCTGTGGGCACACAGCTGGGTGGGCAGTGGGGACAGGGACTGTACCGTGCTCGCCGTGCTCCCTGCGGGTGGCAGGGGACCCGGTGTCACCCATGGCCACACTGTCCGAGTCTGAGGTGTGCTTCTCCTGGGACAGCCGCTGTGGGAGAGCAGAATCCCATCAGCACCACCCCCAGCCCTTCATCCCCCTGCACAGGGCTGGCATTTCCAGCTCCTGTTCCCCTTCCCAGCCCTGCAGAGCTGCTGTGAGAAGGGGAAAGGCTCCTCGTGCAGCCCCAGGAATTTGGGGTCCCCCAGCCCCGTGTTCCCCAGTTTTGTCCACGGCAGCCCCACACAGCCCCCAGACAGGGACCCTAGAAACCATCACCTTGTCCAGCTCCATCTTGCACGGCATCGCTGGCGAGGTGGGGGCTTCCATCCCGCCTGCTGCTGGACTGCTGGCTTCCTTTATCACCTGCACAGACAGCCCCAGCTGTCACCTCAAAGTGACCCGAGGGCCAGGGCTGCCCTCCTGGCTCAGCTCCTTCACTACCAGAGCCAGGCTGAGCCAGGGGGACACGTCCTGGTCCCCACAGCTCAGGGCAGCACACCCACATCGGGACTGCGCACACCTTGGCCCCTTCAACACTTCAACCAGTTTTGTGGATTTTGTCAGGGAGCTTGGAAATCTCAGAAGGGACAGACTTAGTTGCCAAGGCAGCACCACCCTGCCACCACAGGACACCTCGTGACCCCCCCTGTTTTAAGGTGTGGTGTGCCCTGGGTGTGTAAAACCCCCCGTTCTCCCACATTTGGGGTGACAGCTGCGTCGCTGCTGTGCTCAGAGGCTCCTTTCCCACCCACCACCCCTTCCCTGCAGCCCCCACTTCCCGGCCCTGAACAAAGGCAGGAAAGGGCCCTGGGGAAGAGGAAGGGGAGAGCAAACATCCCCCAGCCGGGGCTATCAGCGCCGGAGCCGCCCAGGCCCTGGGAAGCGGCCGATAAGGGACAGGAGCAAAGCCCCCATCCCCTTCCAGCGGGGCAAGGCCGCTCCCAGGGCAGCCCCCTCCCCAGCCTGGGCAGGGAGGATGCCAAGGGGGCTCTGTGGATGCCCCTGGCAGGAGCAGGGGTACCTTGAGCCACTCCTCAGCCTGCTCCTTGCTCTGCACAGCCAGCACCAGCGCCTCGGCGCCCGGCAGTGAGAACCGCAGCTCGTGCTTCTTGCGCCGCCCGTCCTTGGGGACATAAATGACGTTGCAGGTGGGCAGGGGCACCTCCACGTGTGGCTGCCGGTCCTTGGAGCTTTTGTAGCACTGAGGGAGGCAGAGAGAACTGCTCAGGGCTCAGCCAAACCTGCCTGGCTGGCTGCTGTGCTGGGGGGTCCCACAGGTGACACGGGGTCTCAGGGTCCCTCGCTGGTGGCACAGATGGAGGTGGCTCATCTGAGGGTGCCCTCTCACTCCATGGTGTCCCAAAAATAGGGGAGCCCTCTGTTCCCTTGCAAGGTAAGTGAGGGCATCAGCTGCTCATGTGGCAGCCTTGGGGTAGGGGCTTTGTTTGGATGGTGCTTTTGTTCCTTCAGCTCGGGCTCAGCCACCCTCCAGACCCCCCCAGGGGGTTTCTGTGCCCCCCAGGCCAGGCTCACCAGCAGTTTGCCATCCCGGATGATGGTGAGCTGCTTGGCCCACTGCCCAAAGCGCTTCTTGCGCAAGAGGAAGGCGCAGATCCGGCAATCCTTCACCAGGTTCATGGAGGCCTCCTCCGAGGGCCACTGGTGTGTCAGCTGCTGGCCCTTGCCCTCCTCCTCCTCCTCGTCGTAGGACTCGTAAGAGCTGCTCATGGCATCCGAGTCGTTGTCTGGAAGAAGCAGGGGAGTCACCCTAAAGTGTGCCACACACCCTGCCAGGGTTCCCCACGCCCAGCAGCTCCAGACAGAGCTGGGTGCCAGCAAAGGTGGATTCCCTGTCATCCTCTGGAACAGCAGCGTTGGGCAGCAGCCACCTCCACTTCCCCTGGAATCCCAGCAGGATTCCAGCCCCAGGTGCCTCTATCCAGAGCCCTGGGCTGGTTTGTTTCTCTGCAAGGCTCACACTTTGAAACCCTGGCTCTCCAGCCTCAACCCCAGCAGCCCCCAGCCCCCAGCTCAAGCCCCACCTCGGGCTGGACCTTGCAAAGCTCTCCCCTCCCTGCTGAGGACACCCAGATACCTACAGGAACTCTTCTGCTCCCCATTTATCCTGGTGACGGGGTAGCTGCTGTCTGCATCCTCGTAATAGCCGTCCTCGATGGAGTTGGGGGGGCTGGAGCTGTCTGCAGGGGAAGCACAGTGGGCTGGGGCTGGTACACCCTGTTTTCCCTCACGGATGCTCGGTGGGGCACAGCCAAGCACACCCTCCCAGGGCATCCCACCCTCCCGTGGCTCTGATCTCTCCCATCTCCTCATTCCCAGTCTGGCTGGAGCAAACAACTCCTTGCAATAGCAAGTGGGATGGGAGGGAGGGGGACAGGAGTGCTGCTGGTGGGAGCAGCGACAATTCCTTCCCAGGAATATTTATTTTTGAGAGGTGCTGCTGAAAAGGTCAAAGCAAGACCCTGATTTTGGTGGGTGGTGGGGTGGCTGTGATGACACGTGGCAGATTTGTCCTTCCCTGGCATCTCCTGGGATGCAATCCCAGCTCAGTCCAGCTGGAATTCTTCCCTGGCAGGGTGGGAAGGCCCTGGAATGGATTTCCCAGAGAAGCTGTGGCTGCCCCTGGATGCATCCAAGGCCAGGCTGGATGGGGCTTGGAGCAACCTGGGATGGTGGAAAGTGTCAGGGTTGGAACTGGATGATCTTTAAGGTCCCTTCCAACCCAAACCATTCCATAATTCTATGAGCCTGTGATCTCAGTGACAGCAATAATTTGGAATCCAGGCATCCAATGTGTTGTATTCGCAGGGATGCCCCGACAAAGGCAGGAATGATGCATCTGACTGGATGAGGCACTGAGAGCTGCCTGGCTTGTCAGGCAGGTGAGGGATGCAGTGGGCAGCCCGTGGGGCTCCCCCAGCCCTGCTGCTGGCCTGGCTGGAGCAGGACTCACTGCGGGAGGTGATGTACTCGGGGGCCTTGCCAGGGCCCAGGGGCAGAGCTTCCTCGTAGTAATCCTCAGGAGGGGGAGTGGTGGGCAGAGGAGGAGCAGGATCCACAGGAACCTAGGGCAGAAACACCTCCAGCTTTAACCAAGGCAGCAGCAGGGGCAGGAGCCCCAGCAGGGCACAGGAAGGGTCCCACCCTGGCCATTGTCACCTCCCCACACAGAGCTGGCTTGGGGACAGCCAGGCACTTACAGGTTTGGCTGTCTGGCTCCCTGCCAGCTCCAAGCCAACGCTGGTGTCCCCCTCCTCCTCCTGCATGTCCTGCAGGTCCCGCAGGTCACAGTCTGCACGGAGCAAACAGAGGGTGAGGGGAGCAGGGAAGCAGAGCTGGACATCCCAGCTGTGCCCTGCAGGGATCTCCGCCCATGGCCTTCCCTGGGGAGGTGCTGGGAGATGGGAATCACTGCTAACCACAGCTGGAGCGTGGGTTCCTGTTGTTAACCTCTGGTTCCCTCATGGCCAGCCCCCAGACAGCTCCAAGGGAGCAGGAACAAGCACCCAGAGCGATGATGCCCACTCTGGACACAAGGATGTAGCTGTCACCCTTCTTCCAAAGGACCCCAGGACCAGCATGATCCCCCTGGGCACCCCTCCAGCTCAGCCACACGTACCAAACTCCTCAAAGAGGGACTCCACGAAGCTGGTGCCATTGCCCAGGGACGCTGTGTTGACGTACATGTAGTCCACATCCTTCCCTGGAATTGAGGGGGGGACACTGAGCCTGGGGCAGGCACTGCTGCCCCTCGTGCCCACAATCCCAGGGCCACAGAGCAGGGATGGAGGAACCCCCAGGGCTGCTGTGGCTCCCCCAGGAGGGCAGAACGGGGGCTCTGTGAAGGCCCAGGTGCGCAGTGCTGGCGGAAACCCCTGTGCTCAGCCCAGAGCCGGGCAGGAAGGGCTCTGGATGCAGCGTTTCCGCAGGGAGCAGCCCTCCCTCCTGCCCCCGGGGCACCGCTGACGCCAGCCCTGCTCCGGGGCAGGGAGGAGCTCAGAAGGGAAAGCAAAGTGCCCTGATGGGGCTGAGCAGGTGCTGGGCTCATCCCTGCCCTGCTGGGGACACCCAGTGCCTTTGGGAACAGGAGAGGGACACGGACCTGCAGGTGGCTGCAGCTTCTGCAGGATGGTGGACACAGCCAGCTTCTTCTCCTGCGTGGTGGCACTCAGGTACTCGTGGTCCAGCAGCTTGAGCAGAACGCTGAGCTCTGGCAGGAGCTGGTCCAGCACTGAGGGGAGCAGGAAAAATCCCATCAGCCAGGGGGTGTTGGGATGCTGGGGTTAAGACAAGGCAAAATGGGCTGGAACTCCAGCAAAGTCGGAGCTCTGGATGGGCAGAAAGCAAGAGCTGCAGTTGCTCCCAGTGCAGGATCCTCCTCTTGGCAGCCACCAAACACCCTCTCAGCACAGCTGGGGGGGCACACAGCTGGCTTTGGGTCTCCAGGGACAGCAACAGAGGCCAAGGGTCACTGCAGAGGCAGCTCGAACGTGCCGACTGATGGGGATGGCTCCAAGGAGGGGACACTGTGTGCCCCAGAGCGTGGGGACACCCTGGCTGGGCTGTAGCTGTCCCCACACTGCTCCTTGGCACAGCAGGGCAGCAGCAAGGGCTGGCACAGGGATCTCCCAGAGGAAGGGAAGGATCCTGAGGCACTGATGGGATCCTGATGTAAGGAACCTGGAGCCAAAAGCAGCACAATAAAAGCAGCACAATAAAAGCAGCTGGTGTTTAAAGGGTGAAGGGAGCCCAGCAGGAGCAGTGCCAGCCAAGATGAGCCCCTGGGCACAAAGACAACGTGCCAGCCCAAAATGCCACCGTGCCAGGACATGGGGCAGGATGTGGCTCACGGGGCTCTTCCTGCCTCCCCGCACTGCACAGACCTCCTGCTTCCCTCCCCAGTGCCAAGCTGAGCCTCAGCCCTTCTGGCCACAGCACCAGGGGGGACAGGGACTGTGCAGGCTCCTCCCTGCACTGGCTTTCCACAGCTCACCAAACCCCAGGCTGAGATGTCACCAGCAACCTCACGACTCCCAGGACACCCCAAACCCTGGGCTGAGGTGTCACCAGCATCTCCCACACTCTCAGGACATCCCAAACCCCAGGCTGTGGGGTCACCAGCACCCCCATCCCCTACTACATGTAGGACATGTCCCATCCCAGGCACCAGCTCTGTGTCAGGGCTCTGGGCCAGCCAGGGCCCAAAGCACAGCCTGGTTTCCATGAGCAGCGCCCCAGCAGGCAGGGAGGGGGCACAGGGACCCCCCTGGGGTGCCCAATGTGCCAGGGCTGCTGGCAGGGGCTGGGCTCAGCAGCAGTGCCCCGAGCTGGGCACACTCAGCACGGACACACAGCTCTGAAGGCGCCTTTGTTCCCCCAGCTGAGCTGTCCCCTCCGTCTCCCTTGTTAAACATCCTCCAAAATACAACGGGGGAGGGAGGCAGGGGCAGTGAAAGAGGCCTGTGATCCCAGGAGGGCACTGAGCACAGCCTGGGGGAGCACAGGGAGGCAAGGATTCATTTCCTATGCTCGTTAGGCTTCCAGGCTGAAGGAAATTAATGGGGGGGCTGCAGGAAGTGAGGGCAGCAGCACGGACAAGAGCTGGTGGGAGGGGGCTCAGGGCCCCAGAGCTGGCCCAGGGGACAGGGACACATCTCCTGTGCTGGGGTGGCCACTGGGGGCTCTGAGCCCGGGGACAGCACGACAGCAAAGGGCTCCTGGGGAGGAGGGCTGGGCTGTCACAGTGACCACAGGTGACACAGGGACCCTGTGTCCCCTGCTCTGGGACACCTCCAGATGGTGCTGGCAAATGGCTCCCACCTGCTGCTTTCTGCTGGGGCTCCTCCTGCACCCAAAATCGGTGGGACCACCCCCCTGCCCTGCACTGAGGCTTTGCACAGCCCAGCACAGGCAGGGACACCAGCAACGCCCTCCTCCACATCTGAGGCAGGGTGGGAGATGTCCACGAGCTCTCTGGGCCTGGGAAGGCCAGGACCCGTGGCAGCAGATGGATTTAGCATTAACCAACAGGCCTGGAGGGGCTGGGGGACCCAGGGTGACCCAGGGGACAGCAGCAGGACATGCTGCCATGCAGGACATGGGGACAGGGCTGCCCCATCCTGCCCTGGCTGCAGCACCAGGCAGGGTGCAGCACAGGAGCTGCATCCCCTGCAGCCCCCCTCTCCAGCCCAGCTCTATTTTTAGACCCCACAAGTGCTCCCCTGCTCAGGGAGCCTTTTCCCAGCACACAGATAAGGGCTGGACACAGGCTGCAGCTGCACAGCCTCCCTGGCTCTGCCCCAGCACAGCAGCACAAACCGGGTCCTGCTCCAGCAACCCGCA
>NW_005054308.1:10921497-10930210 GCF_000277835.1 Geospiza fortis | reverse complement strand
GGAGGAGGAGGAGGAGGAGGAGGAGGAAGAGTCTCTGGCCAAGCCAAAGCAGGAGTTTCCTGGTGTAGAGAGACACGGCTTTAGCAAGGGGAGAGATAACACAAGCCCATGGAGGTCTCACCCCCAGAAAAGCCCAGCCTGGAGTTTGAGAGAGCCCTGGGGAGGGGAGAGGCTGAATCACAGCTCTGAAATGTGGTGGGGGTGCTCAGGGACCCCATCCTGTGTTCCCAGCTCTGAAATGTGGTGGGGGTGCTCAGGGACCCCCATCCTGTGTTCCCAGCTCTGAAATGTGGTGGGGGTGCTCAGGGACCCCCATCCTGTGTTCCCAGCTCTGAAATGCGGTGGGGGTGCTCAGGGACCCCCATCCTGTGTTCACAGCTCTCCTGCCTCCGGCCACGCTTCCTCCCGCGCCAGGTGATGCCTGGGGCCGGGGGAAATCGGATGCTGGGAGTTAACAGCCATTGTTTGTAGCTAAAATAAAACCCAGGCACAACTAAATCCTTCCTGTTGGCAGGGCAGGGCGCTTGGCTGCTCTGCCTGCCAGCACAGGGATCCTCACAGCTGCCACCCCAGCAAACCAACCCTGAGAGCTCCTGGGGAGCCCCAAACAGGAGGGGACAGCACCCAGGGACACCCCAGCCCCAGGGGGAGCCCTGCAGGGAGGTGCCTGTGGCACAGACAGCCCCAGGGCTGCTCCCTGCAGCACACCAACCCTGCTCACCTGTGCACAGGTGGGTGTGGAGCCACCTGCAGAGCCCTGCAGTGCTGGGACGTGTCCCCAAGCCTTGCTGGGTGCCCCAGGATGGCATCACCAGAGGGGTGAGATGCTGGCAGCCCCCTCCAGCCCGGCACTGCTGCTCTCTGAGGAAGCCCATGGGCTCTTTGCTGAGCTCCCAGGGCAGCTCCTGTTCCCATCCCCATTCCAAGGAGGTTTCTTCCCACCAGGGAGGATGAAGTGCCTTGGTGAGGGTGGCTTGGTGATCACAGAATTGTTCCTTTGTGCAGGGGACAGCAGGACAGAGCTGCCTGCACCCACTGCTGCATCACTGCCCTGCCAAGGGGCAGGAGAGGGGCAGCACTGGGCCCCGGAGGGGACAGGAGCCTGCCAGGCTCTGCTCCCATCACCCAGCACCTGCTGGTGTGGGGCAAACTGGGATGGGCTGGGAGGGCCAGGAACAGCAGCATGGAAAATACCTCATCATCCTCCTCCTCCTCCTCCTCGTCCCAGCCTGTCCTGCTCCAGGCCTCGGGGGTTTCAGGAAAAGCCAACCATCAATGCTCACTCTTGAGCCCTGGCAGCATCCCCTGAGAGTGGAAGATTTGCTGAGGGGCCACTGGGTGCACATGAATCATCTCCTCCCTGCCAACAAGGGCCCCTTGAGCGGGGAGGATGGGGCAGCCTCTGCCTCTGCATCCAACAATTCAGCAGCACTGAGCACCCAGGGCTGGCTCCTGGCGCCCTGCCACCCTCCCTGGCCCCCAGCTGCCCCTCACTGGGGTAACTCCGTGACCCTGCTCCCAGGTTGGGTGCTGCAGCAGCCCTGGGTGCACAAGGCAAGCTCAGATCTCAAATCTCAGCACCTCCAGCACGCAGGCAGGGCAGCCATGCACAGCCCTGGGGCCCTCACCATGGCCTGGCAGTAACTGATATCCTCAGTGCTAGCCTTGGGAAATCAGTGCTGGGAGGTGAGTGTGGAACATGACTGCTTGAGGGGGCACGAAGCCCCCCAGTTCTGCCCCCAGAGCAGAGCAGCAGCTTCTGAAATAAAGAAGCAGCTCTGAAATAAAGAAACTGGTTTCATTTCCAGCTAAAGGCTATTCCTCATTTCTACTATTTACTTACACATATACTGAAAAACAGACAATCAAAAAGCCATCTTTTGTTCTGAAACTCTGGAATAGAGTGTCACTTATAGACACCAGCTAAAGGCTAACAAAATATGAAAAGTTTCTTTAATCATATCATTATGAAACTATCTATACTGGGAAGCATTTTTCTTGTTTTTTTGTTTGCAAAAAATTGTCATGGTAAGAGTTATATTCTTTCAACAAGAGGATTTCTTTCATTTTTCACTTATTGGTCTCTCTCATCTGTCTGAATTATCTTTCTGAATCTCCAGTGAGTAATTTTTTGCCAGCTTAATGAATAACATTGTCTTGCCACTGGATCAGATAAGTAAAGGGCTAAAGGATGAGCTAGATCCCTACAATGAGCCACTAAAATAACACAAGGGCTTGGAGGGCTCCTCCAACCTGGGAGAGGGGCACCAGAAGGGTTAAAAGCACAAAGGGTGCCCTGGCTGTGCCACCAGAAGGGTTGGAAAGCACAAAGGTGCCTGGCTGTGCCTGCTGTCCCTCCTCCATCAGTGCTGCAGACACCCCAGCCCTGGCAGCAGCTCTGGGGATCCTCTCCCAGCCCGGCTCCAGCGGCACCAGTTCACTCCAGCAGCGGCACCAGTTCACTCCAGCAGTGCCACCAGTTCACTCCAGCAGTGGCACCAGTTCACTCCAGCAGCAGCACCAGTTCACTCCAGCAGTGCCACCAGTTCACTCCAGCAGTGGCACAGAGCATCCTGGGCCTGTCCCAAGCCTCTGCCAGCTCAGGCTCCTCTCCCCAGGATAAACTCCCTGCACAGAGCTTTATCTCCTGGCCTTGCCCAGGAGGGACCAGCCCAGAGCTGCTCCCCCAGCCAGGCTCTCCCCAGTCCCCTGTCCCACCGTGTCTCTCTGCACAGAGGGGCTCTGAGCCCTCAGCACGCCCCAAAAACGGGAGAAGAGCTGTGGGACAGCCCTGGAGCCCCAGCTCTGCCCTGCACAGGGAGCTGCACACAAGCAGGACCGCAAACACCCCCTGTGAGCACAGCCCTGTCCGGAGGAGAGACAGCTCCTCACACCCTCCTCCCCTCCTGAAGGAGGAAACAGGAGCCCTGAATAGAGGGAGCTGCAATTACAGCTGATGGAGCGGGCAGAGGGCAGAGATTATCACCTGCGCGGGTGTCCCTGGCAGCTCACACACTGCAGCAACCATCACTCCGGGGGGCACAGAAGCCTCTTCCCTGAGTAATTACATGAAATGGGAACGAGGATTGAATGGGAACAAGGGTTAATTGGGATCCCACCCCGGCCCAAGGGAGTGGAGCAGTGCTGGGCTCCCCCCAGGCTGGGCTGGGGCTCTCCTGGCGGTGCCACACCCCGAGCAGAGCCTGTGGGTCTGAGATCTCCTCCTCAGCCCCTCACCTGGGCACCCCAGTGTGGGCAGTGCCCCCCAGCACAGCCATGGGGCACCAGAGGGACAGAGGCAGTGACACCACCCCTGGGACAGCCCCTGCAGGGCACGTCCTCCCTCACAGCAGCTCCTGAGTGCTGCAGGTAATGATTACCCGGTGATTAAATCACTAGGCAGCCAGCGACCCCCAGGGCTGGGGCAGGACCCCTCTGCAGGGGCTGTCCCCCCTTTTTTCCGCCTCCTGGAGAAGTTGTGGCTGTTTGCTTTAGCTCAACCAAAGCAAACTCCATCCCCCTGGCCTGGAGGCTGCAGCCACCCCCAGCCCAGAGGAGCAGGGAGTGGTTCCAGGGTCACCCCTCTCCCAGAGAAATGCTGAGCAAATAAAATCACCCAGGTGAGAGATCTGAGTGACCCTGCTGTGTCCCCAGAGAGGCACAGGGAGCCTCCACACTCTGCTCCTAACCCCAGCCATGAGGGGTTTCCAGCCCCAGCTCAACACAATCAGCTCTGGAAAATCACAAATTCTAAACCTGGAGCAGGTTTAGAACTCCCAGACTACATTTTAGAACTCAGTGCCAGGCCCAGACTACACTTCAGGACTCAGTGCCAGCCCCAGACTACATTTCAGTGCTCGGTGCCAGGCTCAGCAGGCTCATGGCAGGATGCTCCAGCCTGGGAGCTGGGCTCAGAGGCTGCTGGCTGGAAAACACATGTAAATAATGAATGAAAAGGAGAGGTTTGAGATGCCCTTTAAAGGAATAGTCAGGCAGGGGCGAGACCTGCTGAGTAATGTATAAAAAACAAGCTTCAGGCAGAGGAGAGATGTTAGGATTACTCAGGACCCAGAGTAAACTGTGTTCCCTCCAACCAAAATTTCGGTGTCGGCCTTTTCCAAACAAACTCCAGCACCAGGTTGGCCTGGGCTCCTCTCCAGAACTGGGAGAGGCCCTGGGATGGTGCCCCAGCCCTGTGCCCACCCTCTGTGGTGGGCAGAGCAGTGGGAAGCCTCCCTGGGTCACACCTTGCTGCCCGTGGGGACCCGGAGCTGTCACCAGCCCTTGGTGTCCTCCAAACAGCCTCCAGGAGAGCTGGAATTCCAGCTAAATGTGGGAACTCCAGCTAACTGCAGGGATTCAAGCTAATTGCAGGAATTGCAGCTAATTGCAGGGATTCTAGTGGGAAACCCCAATTCCCACCAGTCCATGCCACCACACAGGACTGGATCCAGCCCCTACATCCCCAAAATCTCCTCTGGTGGGGTGGAAAGCTCTCTGCACCCCAAGAGAGACTTCTCCACAGCCTGTGCATCCCCATTCCCCAAAGCCAAGGTCCAAAACGCCTTGGATGCAACTCCAAACCTGCAGGGGTGAGATGTGGGGAGGCCACCAGAGCTGGCACATCATCTTGGGAGGAAAAGTCACCCGGGGAGCTTGTGACAGGATCCTGAGCAGGAGAGCAGGATCCCAACCCTCACCTAGCAGGGCATGACCGGGGATTTGCTGGTTCTGCTTTCCTAAATCCCACTGCACCTCCCCAAATGCCTCCAACAGCAGGATGGGGATCCTTCTTTACAGAGCTGGTGGAGGAGAACCCACAGATGCCAGTGGGGGATATCCTGGCAGATAACCCACAGATGCCAGTGGGGAATATCCTGGGGCAGGGAGATGTGCCCAGCCCCCAGCCCTGGCATCCCGGCCGTGACCCCAGCAGTGCCCAGGAGTTCAGAGCTGTGCTGGACACAGTCCCCCTCCCTGCTGGGGGGGCTGGGACCCTCTCAGGGCCACCTCAGCCCCGTCCCCAAGTCCTGGGGCACAGCAGAGGGTCCCCGTGTGCGGGGCTGGGGCTGCCCCCGAGGACCCAGGGCCAGCAGGATGAGCGTTATTTTCTCAGCCCTTCCCTTTCCTTCCCTTGCATCAGGTGCAGCGGCAAGGCCACCATCGAGAGCATTTCCTACCCGGTTAACCCCTGCAGGGCCGGGTTGCAGGGGCAGGAGAACCGGGATGTCCCGGTGACAGGGTGTGAGCGACTGCTCCGGTGGCTCCAGCAGTGCTGGGACTGCTTCACCTGCTTTTCACTCCAGGACACCAAAACCTGCTCTCAAACCTGCTGCGACTCAAGTTCTATTCCTTGTTCTGTCCTTCACAACCACGGTTCTCCAAAATTTTGGACCACATAAAATGAGCAGCTGTTCCTCCATCACAAACTTGGGTGGGTTTAATGCTCAAAAAAAAAAAAAAAAAAAAAAAAAACCAACAAAAAACCCCCGGAGAAAGCCAAAGCCATTCTTCAAAGTGCTCCTTACACATCTCCTGCTAATTGGCAGCAATCAGAGCATACCAGCGTCTCCCCCAGCTCCCTCTTATCACTTCCAGGATCAAATGCACACGAAAACCACTTCAAAAAAAAAGAAAAAAAATTATTTCGAGCATGGAAACCCCTTGCAGCAAAGCTGTTTTTGTTCCAAACTGTTACGAAATGTCAGTGTTTCCCCTCGCCTGCCAAAGAGCCGCCTTTGATGCCATGGCAGGCTTTATCAGGAGCAGGAAAGGAAGGAGCTGCAGCGGGGGGAGGCTCTCGGAGGTTATTTTATCCTTCCCCACTGCAGATTGTCAGCCCAGAATGCCCCCGGGGACCTGAGCTCCCCAAATGCCGCTGCTTTCAGCACCAGGGGGTGATGACAGGCGCTGCTGCCTGCCAGGGTGCCCTCCCTGCTCTGTCACCTCCCGGGTGCCCTGGCTGGGGTGCCAGCCCCTTGTTTGTGCAGGGCTGGCACTGAAAGGTTTCCAGCCCCATTGTCTTGTCGCTGGCCTGGGACAGTGACATTTAATTGGTATTTTACAGGACAGAGAGCTGTGTCAGTAATTTTAAGGTTCCTTATACAGAGGAGGAGATGCGTTCCTCAGGAGGGAGTGTGAGCTGTGCCAGACTAGATAATACGGAAGGGTTAAGGGGTTAGGACAGGAGTCTGGGAAGCCAGAAACCACTTCAAGCCTCCACTCTGCTCCACTGTTATCTCCTGAACCCAGCAAGTGATTTGGCCACTGAGCAACAGGCAGAGCTTGGGTCGAGCCCAGTGCTCTGCTCTGAAAAGGCTTCCCACTGCTTGGGATGAGACAGCTCCTTCAAAACCTTCAACAAAGCTTTCCTGGGCAGGGAGAGGAACCTCCTGCGGGCCCGCGGGAGCTCTGCTGCACGGCAAAGGGCACGGCAGCCCCGCGGCTCAGCACGTTTGCACAGGAAAAGAGCATTTCCAGGTCAAGAGTGGGAAAGAGGCAGGTTTTCCAGGCGGTGCAGGCAGATAGGACAGTCCCCAGGGCTCCTGGCTGGGGGACACCATCCCACAGTGTCCCTCCCCTCTGCAGCTGCCCCTCCAGAGCTGCCGGGAGGCTTCACACCCATCCAGCCTCTCCCTGCTACGGCCAGCGCTGCACACAGCAGGAGATTGGAAAATCCAGAGGGGCAAACAACCTCAGCCCTTCATCAGCACCAGCATCCCACCTCCCAGCCTGTTTCAGCCACCTCAGCCCGTTCCCCACCTCCCCCGGGCCAGGAACAGGCGGTGGCCGATTTCCATGGAAGGAATGGCTGCAATGCAGAGCAGAGCTCGGCGCTAACAGCTGCCCCGGGCTGTGCTCCTCAGCGCCCAGAGCCTTCCTTGCAGGCAGGATCCCTGCTGCCAGCCGGGCAGCAATGACCCCGGCTCCCTCCCACCCGTCCTGCAGCCTCCCCATTCCTGTGGGCGAGCTGGAGCCAAGTTTATCCCCGACACATCTCCGCCGGCTCTGCTGGATTTAGAGCCCAGATAAGTTTGGGGCAGGACCTAAATTGTGGTGGCTCAAAAGGTCAGGGAAGAGGCACTAATGAGGGAGGAGAAGCCACGTGGGGGCACAGGCGTCTTCACACTTTGGGTTCTCCATCAGCACATCCTAAAACAGCTCTGCCAACAGCACCAATCGCCCAGTCAGACACCGGTGCAGAGCTGGGCCATGCTCTGGGTGCTGCCCAGCCTGCTGGGCACGAGAAAAAACTGGCAGGTGATAAAATCAGGATACAGCAGGGCCTGAGCAGAGCTCCAGGTGAAGGAAGGGGCTGCCAGAGAGCAGCCAGAGACTGGGAATGGGCACAGACCCCCCCTTTTACTGGGGAAGGGAACCTTCCCTCCACATCACAGCTCCCAGAGGGCTCCAGCTGCTCTGGCTTATGAGCAGGAGGGGCTGGTGGGGGGTTTCCATTAGCAAGGAGCCATCCAGGTGCCAACAGCAATTTGTCACAAGCACTCAAAACACAGCAGGCAGGCACCAACGAGGGGGATAAAACGGCTCTTCCCTGGCAGGGTCAACCTGTGGAGAGCCAAACCATGTCCAGACACTGCTCCCTCAGTTAGGCATCCCCTCTTCCCCTGCCATGAGGTCCTAGGTTTGATTTTTGGGGTGCAAACAGGGAATTTCCCATCAGCTCACACAGTGAGAATGGGGAAGCTGAGACCCTCTGTCCCCCCTGTCCCCAACAGTGATGTCCTCTGGAGGACAGCTCTGGCATCGAGTGACACTGGACAACACTCCCCCTCCTGCCACAGCTCCCTCCTTCAGAGCGGGCAAAGCCACCCTGGGCACAGCCACAGGGGATGGCTGTCCCTGTCCCCATCCCCGTCCCCTCCCGGGCTGCAGCCACCGACACCGAGCCTGTGTTTGCAGCGGTCCCAAACCCCTCGGAGCCGTTTCCAGTGCGGAAACGCCACCCCATCCTTTTCCATGGGCAAGGGGAGCTCTCGCCCTGCGGGTGTTGGTGGCGCTGCCCCGGGGCTCCCGAGCCGCCCTGGCACCCCAGCGTGCTCCTGCAGCCAGAGACGCCCCTGGCCGCTCTCTTATCGCTTCTGGCCGGTGCTTCTGCAGCACCTCCAAGGACAGGGCAAGGGCCAGCACCCCCGTGCTCCACCATGTCACCACCCGCAAGGAGCAATCCCCCCGCAAACCTCCCCGTGCTCCCTCCAGGGACCCAGCAGAGAGCCGGGACCTTCCCTGCAGAGCTGGCCCGAAGCCCCGGCAGGTTCATACACATCCCAGATCAAAGCCCCGGAGCTCGGCGGTGCCACAGGCTGCGGGCAGGAGCCCCACACGGGTGGGAAGGAGCTGCTCCCACCCAGCAGGGTGGGGATCGAGCCCTCCGCGGCTTTGGGAGACTCCCGGACAAGGAAACCTCTGAACCCCATCAGGGAGCGTCACCTCCCTCTCCACCACCACCACAATTTCCCCTAACAAGAGCTTACACCCCACAGCCTCCCTTGCAGGCTGCTGGTGGTTTACCCATCCCACCAGCGAAGAGAAACTGGTTCCAGTTGGTGCCCGGCCGGCCCGGCTGGAGCAGGGTCCCACAATGGATGCGCCCGCTCGGCTGGGACGGGATGCACGACCCGCGACTCGCTGCGCCTGGCACGGGCATCGCCGGGGCCCTCCGCGCTGTGCCCGGGGTGGGGGGGGGGGGGGTACG
>NW_005054308.1:10919166-10921427 GCF_000277835.1 Geospiza fortis | reverse complement strand
CCCCTCCTTCCCCCCCTCCCTCGCTCGGAGCGCGGCAGCGCCCAGCCCCGGCACGGCACGGCACGGCACGGCACCGGGGACAGCGCTGGGCTGGGGTCCCTGCCCGCCTGCATCCCCATCGGCACCCAGAGACCCCCCCGGGAAGGGCTGGGGCCGTGAGGGGATCACCTCCACCTGCCCGGTTTAGGGGGAAAACCCCGAATTCCCGCAGCCCGTAGCACGAACAGCTCCCCCTGAACCCTCACTGCTCGTTTCCCCCTCCCCAAAATCCCCTCGGTGGCTGCTCCCTCCTGAGCCCGGCGTGTCCCTGGCCATGCCACTGTCATTGTCCCTGCCCCGCACAGCCCTGCAGGGACAGCCTGTGGCACGTGTGGCAGTGCCCCAGGCGTGGCAGCAAGGACAGCGGCTGCTGGCGCTGCCAGGACAGTCCGGGCTGCAGCCGAGCCCTGAGGGGACAGCGCGGTGGGACAGAAATGTGATGAGCTTCCACACTTACCCAATTATCACCTTGGAGAGCAATAATTGACATATTAGCTGGGAATTAGCAACTGGCCTGGAGAATTTCCCCTTTTTGGGGCAATTTCAGCCCAGGAAACTCAGCTCCTCTCCTCTGGCCTCCCCCAGCTCCCAGCTGGAATATCCTGGAATACTCAGCCCTGGACAAACCTGAAGAGCAGCAACAGACTGCACAAGGCAGGGGGTGGCTTTGGCTGCTCCACTTAAGAGGGGCTGGGTTTGGGGATGGAAAGTGGCTGCTCTGGCACCTTGGGAGGATAAACTGGCTCAGGAGCAGCCCAGGCTTTGCAGGGAAAGGCACCAGCCCAGGAGGGATCGGGACCCAGGGTCCCCAGCACTTCCATCCCCTGCCCCAAACTCTGCATTTCAGATCCTGAAGTGCCCCCAGTCCTGGCCATGTGAAGGCAGGGACGGATTTAAGGAGTCTGGAGTGAGATCCCACTTTCCTGCTGTTGTGCCCAGGGCCTTTTCCACCCCAACTCCACAGCCCAGCTGAGCAGGAGGGGATAGGACACCCCAGTGCAGCCTCCATCCCAAACCCCTGCTCTCTGGAAAATCCTCGCCTCATGTCCCTGTGGAAACTGAAATATCAGGTGTGAATCCTCCCCCTCCCCTCGTGTCCCTGTGGAAACTGAAATATCAGGCGTGAATCCTCACCCTCCCCTCGTGTCCCTGTGGGGCAGCAGTGACAGACACCAAAGGGAGAGCCCGGGGATCCCCACAGAACTCAGGCTGGAAAAGGAAAGGAAACACAGAGCACCAAAGGATCTGCAAGACTCCAATTCACTCTCAGGGGTGCAGGGAGGGCCCCAGTGGCCCGTGCAGCCCCCAGAATCATACAGAGCTGCCATATAGAGATCTCTCTATGTATATATTTATAGGTATGTATATATTTATAGTGCCCTGGCTCAGAACAGCCGGGCCTGCTTCTTCAGCTCGTTCCTCTTCCACAGCGCCAGGCGGTCGAACTCGGCCATGGTCATGCCGAAGATCTGGTAGAATTCCTCCTGGGACAGGTGTCTCTGGGGAGAAACAGGAGGCTGGGCCAGAGCTGGGCACCTGCCAGGGGCTCTGAGGGCATCCCCTGCCCGCTGGGACAACGGGGTGACACGAGGCCAGCACTGCTCCCCTGGGAATGGGGGGGACCTGCCCCTCGTGGGCCCCTGCCACAGGCCCAGGGGGCCCTGTGACACTGCCCTGCCCCTCGTGTGCCCCTGCTAGAGGCACAGGGGACAGCAGGAGCCCTGTGACACTGCCCTGCCCCTCGTGTGCCCCTGCTAGAGGCACAGGGGACAGCAGGAGCCCTGTGACACTGCCCTGCCCCTGAGCAGACAGGGAGATGCTCCTCACACAGCCCCACACACCACGTGCCAGGGCCACCCCCATGGGATCAGGTCCCTCTGTGCCCTGGTTGTCCCCAGTGCCAAGGGCTCCTCTCACCTCTAACCGAGTCCTGTCCACGTCTTTGGGCAGCTGGTTCCTCCCCCTCGTCTTCACCAGGAGCAGCTCGTAGGGGTAAATCTGCACAGGGACAGGGACAGGGACCCTGTGGGGCAGCCACCAGACACTGGGGCACCCTTGGGAACGAGGGCAAGGCCTCCTGCTGTATTTAACAGGCTTTGGGTGGCACAGCTGCCTCCAGGGCTCGGCTGGGACAAGGAGAGGTGCGAGCTGCTCTCAGGGTGACTCTGATTCACCTCTGTGGTGGCTCTGGAACAACCTGCTCACTCTGCAAAAGCAGGAAT
>NW_005054308.1:10916198-10919153 GCF_000277835.1 Geospiza fortis | reverse complement strand
GGAAAACACCGGCACAACCCCCCTGCTCTGCTCCTCACCCAGGGGACAATTGTGCTCAGCAGCACCTGCAGGAGGGGACGGGCTCTGGTGTGAGCCCCGCGGTGCTGGGATGGGGCTGTCAGGTCCAGGCTGGAGCAGCACAAAGGCAGAGGGCTGAGCTTCCCTCTGAAGAGCCCGGGGACACACGGACACATCCCTGGGGCTCGGGCTGGTGGCCTCTCCTTGCAGCAGAAGGCTCTTACCTTGTACTCTGTGGGGAGAGCAGACAGACAGACAGACGTGAGCCACAGCTCTGCTGCCACCGCCCTGCCCCGAGGCTGCCTGGGGGGACCCCATCCCCCTGCAGAGCTGCCTGGGGAGGGGCTGGCAGCCCCTCAGTGTGTCCCCGGGATGCCCCAGTGTCCCCCCTCACCTCGCATGCCCCAGTTGACGGCGTTGGTGCTGTCGTAGTGGAACAGCTCGGCGCTGGGAGGCTGCGGAGGGACGGACAGATGGACAGAGAGAGAGGGGCTGTGAGAGAGAGAAAGGCTCCTCCAGACACCCCAGTGGCACCTCCCACGTCCCCGGGGGGGACACCGAGGTCCCCACCCAGCAGCAGGGAAAGCGAGGCACGGGGAGGTGAAGTGACAAGCCCAGAGCTCCTGATCCCAAACTACCCCCAGGATACAAAGCAAAGCTCTCCTGCTGGAAAGCAACACCAGCATCCCCCTGGAAACTGCCCTGTGGGAGTTTCAGGGCAGACACTGCCTGCACAGGGCACTTTGGACACTAATAAATAATGACTATTAATGATAATAACAATTTTGGATTGGCACAGGGCAGCGGTGACAGCAGGGATGCAGAGGAGGGGGAAACAGGATGGAAAGGGAGCACTGGGGGCTTGGAGGAGCCTGGGAGACTGGGGAAAGCCTGGGAGATAGAGAATGCCTGGGAGAAGAGATTTGGGAATGCTTGGGAGATTGGGGAATGCCTGGGAGATTGAGGAATGCCTGGCACAAGGGGGAAAGCCTGGCACAAGGGGGAATGCCTGGCACAAGGGGGAATGCCTGGCAGCAGCAGGAGGCGCTCACCCTGTGCAGCCCGTTCCTCCTGTAGGCAGGGAGGGAGGCTGACTTCGAGATGAGGGGATCTGCGAAGAAGGCACCAATTCCATCAGGGAAAAAGCAGCAATGACAGCCCAGGACAGCCCCCACCCTCTGCCCCTGTGCTCCCAGCTCTGTCTCCTTCCAGCTCCAGCTCATTTCCAGCCTGTGCTGATATTCCTCTCCCCTTTCCCGTGGCACCCTCCCACCCCACCCTTCAGAGCAGCCCATTCTCCTCTCCCAGCTCCCCCACTCATCCTCTCTGCCCTGCTCCAGCTCTGTCCTAACCCAGCCTTTCAGGGGCTCCTGTTGGCTTCCCTTCTCCCCTCCCAGGCCCCAGCAGCTCCTCCAGCCCAGCTCTGCATCCCAGGAGAAGCTGGGGAGGGCTCAGGGCAGGCACTCACCGCTGTCAGCCAGGTAATGGGTGCGGGGAGCTGCAGGGAGAGCAGAGCTGCTGTCAGGGCCCCATCCACGCACAGCTGCCCATCCCCAGCCCCACAGACCCTCCCTGGGGCTCCCTGGGGCTCCCTGAGCATCCCCAGCCAGCTCCACCAGGGCAGATGTGCCACGAGGAGGGGGAGCATGGAATGGACAGGGCCATCTGTGCTGCCAGGCTCTCAAGTGGCCCCAAGGGCAGGGCTGGGGCCCTGGGGCTCTGTCAGAAGAGCAGGGCGAGCAAGGCAGCCCTGGGGTGCCAACCCAGAGCAGGTGACAGCACCTGGGCATGGCTGTGCTGCCAGAGCCCCAAGGGACCCTCCAGCCATTCCAGGCTGCCCACTGGGCAGTGCCCCATCCCAGCTGGGGCACAGGGGATGGATGGGACCCTCCAGAGAGGAAAAGAGCCCAGCTCCCTGCCCAGCACCCCTCATCAGCCCTTTCCTCATCCCATTCCTCCCTCTCCGCCCTGCAAGCTTCCCGAGGGGCTGGTGGGACAGAGGGACAGAGGGACAGAGGGACAGAGGGACAGCCTTACAGCCATTGAGGGAGCCCTCGTAGCCCGCTGTGTGCAGGGCCTCCCTGCTGCTGGCCGAGCTGCGAGGGGGGGTCCAGGGGTCTGCGTAGGAGTTGGAGCGAGCCTTCATCTCCTCCCTCAGGATCAGCCTCCCGATGCCACTCTGGATCTGCCGGGGGGGAAAAGTCACCTGGCACCCTTCCTGTGCCTGCCCAGCCCTCCCTGGCACCCACAGGAGGGCACAGCATCCCCTGGCACCCTTCCTGTGCCTGCCCAGCCCTCCCTGGCACCCACAGGAGGGCACAGCATCCCCTGGCACCCTTCCTGTGCCTGCCCAGCCCTCCCTGGCACCCACAGAAGGGCACAGCATCCCCTGGCATGAGGATGAGCCGCTGGGCTGGGGGTGCCTCGGTAGGGGGATGCTGTCCCCTCCTTCAGAGCCCCTGATGAGGGTGGCCAGGAGGGGACAGATGGCCCAGGGCCATGGGCATGGTGATGGCACCTTCTAGGGTGGCTGAGCCTTCTCCCCAGAGGCAGCTGGGGACAGTTTGGTGCTGGCTGTGCCCAGCAGGGCTGGCACTCACCTTGTGCATGCCCCGGTCGTACCCGTCCTCCTCCCCACCTGAGGAGAACCTCCGGGCCCGGGGAGCTGCAGGGAGACACATCAGGGGTCAGATGGGGACAAAAGGGGGGCAGGCAGGGAGGGGGCAGTCCCCAGCTCCATGGGGACACATCAGGGGTCAGATGGGGACAAAAGGAGGGCAGGCAGGGAGGGGGCAGTCCCCAGCTCCATGGGGACAGTGGCTCCCAGACACTCCTTGGGTTTTGGGGTCACCTTTGGGGTATCTCAGCCCAACCCCACTTTTGTGTCCAGATCCAACTCAAAATGGGGTTTCCTCCCAGAAAACGTGGAGCAGGAAT
>NW_005054308.1:10915255-10916165 GCF_000277835.1 Geospiza fortis | reverse complement strand
AGGAATGGGTTTGCCCTTCTCCCAGCCCAAGGGGAATTTGTTACCTTTGGGTGAGCCCTGGAAGGACCAGTACTCAGACTCAGAGTGGTAGTAGGGGTCAGGGGAGTAGGCAGGGCTGTACTTGGATGACTGAGCAATGTCCTCGCTGGTTTTGCTCTTGGTGGCTGCAGAGGGGGTGTCTGCAGAAGGAGAGGGCAGAGCCAGGGTGAGGATCTGCAGAGACCCACCCCAAAGCAAGGCAGATCCTCTTCCCTCCCCAGGACTGCCAGGGATTTGTGTCTGGGCATGGAGCAGAGCTGGGAATAATCCGTTTTCCAACTGCTGACACCTCCTCCAGGGCGCTGAGGCAGACAGCGGGGACAGTGACAAGCAGAGGATGTCACTGATGTGGCTGGGAAGGGACCCAAATGGCTGAGAGCCCACGGCACCACAAGTGCTGGCTCCTGCACCGTGCTCATCCAGCGCCAGCAGTGCCACCAGGCCGTGCTGTGCTGTCCCCAGGAGGTGGCAGAGGGGATGGAGGAAGGCTCAGCCCCAGCAGTGCCACCAGGCCGTGCTGTGCTGTCCCCAGGAGGTGGCAGAGGGGATGGAGGAAGGCTCAGCCCCAGCAGGGACGGGGCTCTCTGGGTTCTGCCAGGGACAGGTGGCAGCAGAGGGGCTCTGGCAGGGCTGGCTCCTCATGGCAGGGACACACAGGGTGCTCAGGCTGGGGACAGCACACAGGGGAGCCCAGGGGGGAGCTCTGCTGCACCAGAGGCCAGGAGGGTGACAGGGGAAGGAGCAGCAGGGCCAGGAGGTGGCAGAGCCATGCCACAGCTCGGCAGGCACAGGGCACCCAGCAGTACTTACAGCAGCAGGAGCAGGCAGCAGCGGGCGGCGGGAGGTGGGCGGGAGGGAGGGGAGAGCAGCG
>NW_005054308.1:10914038-10915037 GCF_000277835.1 Geospiza fortis | reverse complement strand
AGAGAGAGGAGACACAGTTACTGCCCAGGGAGCTGCTGTCCCTCCGTGAGCAGGAGCAGGAGGGGACAGAGCCAGCCAGCCCCTCTGAGAGCCACCAGACACCGGGGGCCACCCAAACACCAAGGGCCACCAAACACCGAGGGCCACCCAAACACCCTCCCCAACCTGCAACACCCCCAGGCCTGTTTCACGCTGGAGCAGCCACCCTCGATGGGCTGCATTTTCTCCAGGGCTGCATTTTCTCCAGGGCTGCATTTTCAACTGCAAATTGATTTTTTCATCGCTTTTCCGAGGCTGCTCTGACTCCCTTATCCCAGCAAGGCCCTGCTCCCCCTCCCACAGCCATCCCTGGTGTCACTGGAGCCTTTGCTGCATCCCTCACAACTTTGCTGCTCCGAAGTCACAGCTGTCCCCTGCTGATCCCTCCCTGCTGCCCAGAGCAGGGGCAGGAGCATCCCACCAGAGCCCAGCCCCATCTCCCACCCAGCCCTGGGCACAGCTGTCCCCTCCCGGGGTGACACGGGGACAGGGACAGACAGACGGACCGTACCGTGCCGCTTGTAGATGGGTGGCTTCCTGTAGATGTTGCTCTCGCCAGCAGCTGGGGGGAGAAGAGAGAGAGAAAGGGAAGAAAGAAAGGAGGAGAGGGAGGTGAGTGCGGGCGTGCTGGGAGCGCACAGGACACGGGTCCTGCGGGTGCCACGTTCCCATCACAGAGACACCTCCGGGCCCTCCACTGTACCGGGAGTGCCCCGGGAGGGATCCGGGAATGCCCCGGGAATGCCCCGGGAGGGCTCCGGGAATGCACCGGGAATGCACCGGGAATGCCCCGGGAATGCCCCGGGAGGGCTCCGGGAATGCACCGGGAATGCACCGGGAATGCCCCGGGAATGCCCCGGGAGGGCTCCGGGAATGCACCGGGAATGCACCGGGAATGCCCCGGGAATGCCCCGGGAGGGCTCCGGGAATGCCCCGGGAGGGATCTGGGAGGGCGCCGGG
>NW_005054308.1:10910850-10913211 GCF_000277835.1 Geospiza fortis | reverse complement strand
TGGGGGAGGCAGGGATGGGGACAGGCTCTCACCAGGACACTCGTCTCGGTGTGGGAAACAGTGGAGGGAGGGCAGGGAGGAGGAAGAAGAGGGATGCTGCAAGGATCGAGCAGACTCCGGGCGGCTCTGGGACCTCCGGGTGGTGATGGGGAGGAGAAGGAGGAGGGTTCAAGGCGTAGGTCCTGTTTATGGATGGCCTCTCCCAGGGGTAGGTCCTGGCTCTAGGCAGGCGGCGGAGCTGGGCATGCGACACAGCGGGCACGGCACATGCGGGCATGCCACGGACACGGCTCCCCGGGCAGCGGGGCGCTGCCGAGCCTACCTGGGATGTGGAAATGCTTGGGCGCTTGGTATGAGGTTGGAGTGGAGGACCTCACATCTAACTGGCTATAGTAGGGGGAGCTGCGCCCGCTCTCGGTGCCTGCGCGGGGCCCAGCAGAAGCAGCCGTGAGTGACCGAGAGAGAGAACAAGAGGCAGAAGAAAATGGGTGTTAAATGCAGCGGTGTTAGAGCAGCGGCGGTGACCCGGGTGAGTTTGGGGTGACCGGGATGGGCTGGCGCTCCGGCAGTGGCGCTGATGGAGCGCGGGGCAGTTCCCGCATCCCCGGGATGCGGAGCACAGCCCGGTGCGGGGCTGGGAAAAGCCGAGCGTGCTGCAGAGGCAGTGAGGAGCCGCTGGCGGTGCAGAGGGGCTCTCGGTGAGCTCAGAGTGTTCCGGTCCTTCCTCCGCAGCCCCAGAGGACGGGAGACACAGCCCAGGCACGCTGTGCTCCCCGCCGGGGTGTGTGTATGCATGTGCGTGTGCAAGGAGCTCGGCGGGCACAAGCATCTCCTGCACGCCCCTCCCAGAGCCACCAGGGCAGCTGAGGGGTCTTCACCAGAGCTGGAGTCACCGGCCTCCCACCTCGTCCTGCCTGAGCCCCAAATTCCCCTTGGCCTCTCCTTGCTGCTCACAGGGGCACAAGCATCTCCTGCACATCCCTCCCAGAGCCGCCAGGGCAGCTGAGGGGTCTTCACCAGAGCTGGAGTCACCGGCCTCCCACCTCGTCCTGCCTGAGCCCCAAATTCCCCTTGGCCTCTCCTTGGTGCTCACAGGAGTTTGAGAACTAGGGGATGGGCAGAGCTGGGCACTGCTCCCACCATGGGCCAGCCCAGGCCTCCTGCTGCTGGCCAGATGAGGAAGTACAGAAGTCCCAGCGATGTTTTTGTGATCCTCTCTCCCCCTGGCGGCTGGGGCCGCAGCCCAAATCCTCACCTGAGCGGTAGAAGTGGTGGGGAGACCTGGGCATGGTGGGGGACATGCCCTGGCGGCTGTAGGTGGGCGAGTCGATGTAGCCGGGGCTGGAGGCTCGCCTCTGCCGCGGGTCAAAGCTCTCGTAGATGTCCTGGCGTGGGCAAGGTGTGGAGAGCGGGGTTAGAGCAGCAGGGGTGTCCCATGGCGAGTCCCAGCCTGGGGGTGCTGTGTGTGTGACACTGGCACTGGCTCTGAGTGTCCCCTGAGGCTGGAGGGGTCCCCAGCCTGCCCTGCCAAGGCACAGGCAGCACAGCCCGGGCTTTGGGAGCAGGTGACAGAGCTTTTGTGCCTGGAGATTGTCCCCTTCTTCCCTGGAACTTGTCCCCAGTTACTGGGGCTCCCTCCACGGGGCAGAAGCTGCACCCTGAGGCCATTCTGCCAGAAAGGGCTTTGACCCCGCTCTCCTTGGGGCCTGCAGGACACACAGCCCCCCTCCCCTGTCACCCCACACCTGGGGACAGCCACCAGCCCAGGGGGACGAGCAGCAGAGGCTCTGGGCAGGGGGACATCCTGGGGCAGCAGCAGGTGGCAGACCCAGTGCCCACAGGGACATTACCTGTGAGTATGGGGAGAGGGTCCCCAGGGACTGCAGGCAGCAGGAGGCAAAGTGAGGAGGAAAACAGAGAGAGAGAGAGAGAGACAGCACATGGTTATGAGGAGCAGGGACAGACTGGGGTGCCACAGCAGCTGGCTTACACTGGGGGTGCAGCCAGAGCTGAACTGGGCAGGGAGCCCTGGCCAGGAGAGGAACTGGCAGGAGCAATCAGCAGCTCTCAGACAGCTCTGTGCAGAGGGGGAGGCACACAGGGCCATGGCCACGCTGCCTGCACCGTCCTGGTGGGCTGCAGGACACCAGGCTTGTGGCAGAACCTCGGGGTGGGGATGGGAAAGGTGCTGCTGCCAAATCCTCTTGCAGCCCCCTTCAGGTGCCCCCTGTGTGAGCTCCTCTCCTTCCCTGGGCTCCCCCAGCAGGGCAGGCAGGACCTGCTGTGGCTGAGCCCCCCCTGCTCCCAGCCCTGCCGGAATGCACTGCCCAGCCCCTCCCGGGCTGCCGGGACAGCACGCAC
>NW_005054308.1:10897158-10910810 GCF_000277835.1 Geospiza fortis | reverse complement strand
TGCACTGCCCAGCCCTTCCCGGGCTGCAGGGACAGCACGCACAGGGCAGCCCTGCCCCAGCGGTGCCCCAGAGGTGCCCCAGAGGTGCCCCAGCGGTGCTGTTCTGGCTGCCTGCAGGATTGCCTGCCAGGGGCCATGCTCAGGGCAGTGAGGCTGCATTCCCTGCCCATCACTCCTCTCACACAGCCCTGAGCTCACTGGGATCTCTCTGACTCTACAGCAGCATCACTTCACCTCCATCACAGACCCTCCCCACGCCTCTGGGCCAGGCCCTGCCCCACTCCTGCCTCCCTGCACGGCTCCCCCTGGCATGGCCAAGCTCCCCAGAGCTGTGCCCAGCCTGGGGCCTGTTCCTGCCCCCCAGCAGGGCTCCTGCACCTCAGTAGCTCCCCATAGCTCTATCAGTACCTCCCCATAGCTATATCTCTCCAGCGTCTCGTCCGACGTGTATCTGTGATAGGGCTCGTAGGAAATGAGGTCAGGACGCTGCACCTCATAGATGGCTTTAATCTTGGGAAGAGCTGCCAGGTCTTTGTAATTAAGGATCTCATTATCCACTTTAGCCTGGGGAGAGGGAGAGACAGACACAGAGATGGAAAGGAAGAGGAGGAGAGAAGGGAGGGAGGCTGGAGCGCAGTGTGGAGCCAGCACAGGGCAGACAGAGCCCATTGTCACCCCAGCAGCAGGGACAGGTGAGAGGAGAGGCCTGAGAGGCAGCAGGGGAGGGCACAGGAGCTGGGAGGGCAGGACTGTGCTCCTCCTGTGCCCCTGAGTGCTCTTGAGCTGTGCCATGGCACTGGTGGCACAATGTGCTGCAGGGACAGGGGGACTTGGCCATGCTGTCCCCGAATTCTGGGCTTGTCCCACTGAAGAGCAGCTCTGGCAGCTGCTGCTGCCACCCCTGGGGAGGGGCAGGCTGGACTTACACAGATGACTCGGTTTGGGGAGCCAATGCTGGAGCCAGGGGGCGAGATGGAGGTTTCTGACGTCCTTCTGTGCTGTGGAGGCACAAACGGGGAGGGCGGGTGAGGGCAGGGCAAGGAGGGACCCCTGAGCAGGCAGATTGCTGGCTTGGGGCTGAATTTCACTGTCACAGCCCCAGCCCCAGCCAGCCACCATCCCCTGAGCAGCCTCAGGCAGCCACCCCAGGTGTGGGCACTGCCAGAACAGCCCAGCTCCAGCAGGGACTCGGGACAGTGGCGCCTGGGATGTGCCACCCCTCACCCTGGGACGTGCCACCCTCACCCCGGTGCCTACCTTCAGCTTCTTCTCTGCTCTGGCTGCCTGCTTGCAGATGGGGTGCCACACCTCAGAGCCTGCAGGGCAGCAAAGGGACAGTGCTGTCACCCCTGCCAGGGCCCAGCCAGGTGCCCCTGCCACGTCCCTGCCACCTCCAGCAGTGCCATGGGACTGAGTGTCTGTGATAAGGAATGGAGCAGGGCAGGGCCAAACCTCAGCTGGGACAGCAAACTCGGCTGGATTTGGGGTGGCCCAACCAGTTGCTGCTGGTTAAACTGGGGTGGCACCGAGCTGGGGACACCACAACACCCCCATCCTTTGGGCTGCAGTGAGCAGAGATTGGGCTGTGCCCAGGTGTGCAGGGAGAGCTCCCAGCTCAGGGGCAGGGCTCACGGAGAGCAGGGATTTGTGCACACAGCAGCTGGAGAGCAGTGGGAGGGGATCCCTGGCGCTGCTGCACACACAGACTCTTGCCAGGAGGCCAGGGCCTGGCCAGGATGTGCCAGGAGAACCCAAACCTGGCAAATGGCAGGAGAACCCAAACCCCCCAGCCCTGCTGTCACACTTTACCTGTCAGGTACATCTCCTCTCCCTCTGTGAACATCTGGTGGCAGCGCACACATCTGGCACAGGTGGGGTGGTAGTGCTTCCCTCCTGCCTGTGAGGAGAACAGAGAGGAGCCCTGAGCCAGGCAGGACACGCTGACCTGGCCTTGTCCCTGTCCCTGAGTGACCCTGCCAGCCCTCACAGTGACCAGGTGAGCAAACTGGGGTGGCCCTGGAGGCCTCCACATCCCACGGAGAAACCAGAGAGGGCTTCATCCCCACTGGAAACTTGCAGGACCTTCTGCTCTCCTTCACACCAGGACCTTCTGCTCTCCTCAAAACCTCCCACACCAAGCAGAGCCAGGGGTCCCAGAGCAGCAGGGCACTCACTCACCTCCAGGACCTGGCATTCACCTCCAGGACCTGGCACTCACTCACCTCCAGGACCCGGCACTCACTCACCTCCAGGACCCGGCACTCACTCACCTCCAGGACCCGGCACTCACTCACCTCCAGGACCTGGCACTCACTCACAGCCAGGACCCAGCACGCACTCACCTCCAGGACCTGGCACTCACCTCCAGGACCCAGCACTCACTCACCTCCAGGACCCAGCACTCACTCACCTCCAGGACCTGGCACTCACCTCCAGGACCCGGCACTCACTCACCTCCAGGACGCGGCCGCTGATGTAGCGGTCACAGGTCTCGCACTTGATGCCGAACTGGGCGTGGTAGTCGGACTCGCAGTAGGGGATGCCATCCCTGGGGAGAGGCACAGAGGGGTGGGTGCCAGGTGAGTGCCAGGTGAGTGCCAGGCCAGCCCCAGCCCCGAGGTGGCACTCACTTGCTGATGTACTCGCCGGTGAGGATGACCCCGCACGTTTGGCACTTGAAGCAGCTGACGTGCCACTGCTTCTCCAGGGCCAGCAGAGACTGGCCCTGCTTGATCTCCTCCTTGCAGCCAGCGCAGTCTGGGGGGACAGGAGGGGACGTGGGCACAGCAGGGACACCCCCAGCTGCTGTGTGACAGCCCTGGCAGTGCCCTCACCCCCAGGGGAAAGCCCTGCCCCGGAGGATGAGCCAGGGATGATGCTGTGTCACCATCATATTTGCTGAAAAATCCCTGTGCCCAGGATTTTCTCCTGGGAAGCTGAGAAGCCTCAGAGAAAAAAAAATGAAAGCAATAATTATCTGATTTGCTTCTCCTGTGTTTTGCTGGTCCAGATGTGTCAGGATTCTGGAAGGAGTCACGAGTTTTCATTAGTATCTCTCAGCCTTCTGTCTGTGTATTCTTTAGTATAGTTTAGTATAGTATTCTTTTATATAATATAGATCATAAAATAGTAAATTAGCCTTCTAAGAACATGGAGTCAGATTCATTCCTTCCTCCTCAGTCAGGGGAACCCTGAAAATACCACAATGCTGTTACAAACACCCTGCCCCTGAGGCAGCCTCGTGGGGATCATTTCACCGTGGCAATCTGTCACCTCTGCTTGTCCCCAGCACAGGAAAGCAGGGACCTCAGAGGTACCTCTGGCACCCAGCCCCAGCCCTGGGCTTCCCTCGGGGTGCCCAGTCTGAGCCAGGCCAGCTGGATATCAGGAACAAACTGTTATCTGAAGCAGTGCCTGGGCCCTGGAATGGTCAGCCCAGGAGGGGCTGGGTCACCGTCCCTGCCTGGGTTTCAAAGCCTGGGCCTGGCACCCAGTGCCAGCTGAGGAGGAGCTGCTGGGTCACAGCTTGGACTCGATGACCTCAGGGTGTTTTCCAGCCTGGTTCATTCTGTGCTGGGCTGTGGGAGGGCCCCATGGGCTGGCAGGTGCCCAAGGGTGAAGTGTCCGGCAGAGGAAGGGCTGTGCTGTCCGGCCGCGTCCGGCCCCGCTCCGGCCTCCCTTCCCTTCCTCCCCTGGCTCCCAGCAGGAAGCACACGGGCCTGGAGCCCTGACCTTGATTCCTCCTTGTCCTCCCCTCCCCTGGGCTCCAGGGCTGCCTGAGGGGGTTTTCTTTAACCCCGTCCCTGCCAGGGGGCAAGCAGGAGGAGCCAGCCCAGCCCAGCCCAGCCCGGGCTGCTGTGTCCCAAATCCCTGCCTGGAAGATTTCTGAGCCCTGCACAAAGGCAGGATCTGCTCCCTCCTTCGGGTCCTGCAGGGCTGGGGCTGCAGGGAGAGGCTCAGCACGCTGCTCCTGGGGATGCCTTCGCTGTGGAATGCAGCACAGCTCCCTGCCACCCTGCTGGTGGCACTGCCAGGGCCACCGGGGCCACCAGGGAGGGACAGGCTCTGTGTGCCTGCAGCTGCCCTAAATAGGGCGTGGTGTCCTCAGGTAACCCCAAGGCGTGGTGTCCTCAGATAACCCCACTGCAGCGCCGGGGAGGGGATGGGGAGGGAGAGGAAGGCGGGAGGGAGGCAGGGCCCGGCCTGAAGATGAGGGAATTCCTGTCCTTTGGCTCAGTCCAACCGTGCCACGTCCCCTCCACCGAGGCTGGGGAGGGAGGCAGCTTGGGGGGCTCACAGGGGGTCCATCAGCACCAGCCCTGCCACCATCATGGTGACTGGGTGACGAGGAGCGCGGGTGACACCCAGCCCTGGCTGCAGGACTCTCTGTCAGGCACTGAGCTCCAGGGCAGGAAGGGAAGGTCCTCCCAACCTGGGGTCAAAAGCAAGGCCAAACCCACCCTGAAGAGCTTGTCCATCACTCCAGCTGATTTTTAGGGCATCTCTGGGCTTCACCAGGGCAAGGAGATGAGCAGAAAAAACCTTTCAGTGCTTGCAGACCCAGCAAGGAGCACCAGTGCTGTCACAGCCCCAGGTGCATTCCCAGGGCAGCCACTCGGACACAACTGACTTGGAGCAGCTTGGACACAGCTCCAGAACCTCCCCATGAGCTCAGACAGCTCCTGCCAGGGCGGTGGCACCTGCCCAGGTCACCAGCAGGCCAGGGGTGTTCCCTGGGTGGAGCTGCAGGACTGCCCCGTCCCTCCTCCCACCCCTCGGTGGCACCGTGGCTCTGCAGGGCTGCAGGGTGACCCCAAACCTGCCCTGTCACCCCTGCAGGGACACGTGGCCCCTCTCGGTGCACCCAGCACAGCACAACTTACGGCTGGGCCCGTGGATCTTGATGGGCTTGGTGCTGAGCAGGGCGTGGGAGCAGTTCTGGCAGACGCAGTCCTTCCCGCTGAATGTCACCTTGTCCCCGATGGGGAACGGCTTCCTGCGGCCAGGGACACGTGGGGAGGGGTCAGCAGGGACCCCCGGGGGCTGCTCCTTCCCCTCAGAGGGGCCAGCAGCCCTCACTGACCTGCAGGTGCTGCAGACAAAGCACTTGGGGTGGTAGGTCCTGCCCAGGGCAGAGATGACCTCGCCGGTGATGAAGTCCCCACAGCTGTCACAGCGAGTCCCGTAGAGCTGCTGGTAGTCCTGGGTGCAGATGTACTCCTGGTTCTTGAAGAAGAAACCCGACTGGGCCAGGTCACAGCCGCACACTGCAGGGAGGACACGCAGCCATCAGGGCAGGTCCTTCTCCAGCCTCCTGCAGGCACCTCCAAGGGCTTCCCTTGCCTCCTGCAGGTATCTCACAGGGTTTGCTATCTCCAAGGGCTTCCCTTGCCTCCTGCAGGTATCTCACAGGGTTTGCTATCTCCAAGGGTTTCCCTTGCCTCCTGCAGGTATCTCACAGGGTTTCCCATCTCCAAGGGTTTCCCTTGCCTCCTGCAGGTATCTCACAGGGTTTGCTATCTCCAAGGGTTTCCCTTGTCTCCTGCAGGTATCTCACAGGGTTTCCTATCTCCAAGGGTTTCCCTTGCCTCCTGCAGGTATCTCACAGGGTTTCCTATCTCCAAGGGTTTCCCCAGGCTCCTGCAGGTATCTCACAGGGTTTCCTATCTCCAAGGGTTTCCCCAGGCTCCTGCAGGTATCTCACAGGGTTTCCCCCGGCCTTCTGCAGGCATCTATCTTGCAGGGCTTCCCTTGCTTCCTGCAGGCATCTCCCAAGGTTTCCTATATCCCAAGGTTTCCCTCTCCTCCTGCAGGCATCTCCCAGGCTTTCCCTTGCCTCCTGCAGGTATCTCCCAGGGTTTCCTATCTCCAAGGGTTTCTCCCTCACCTCCTGCAGGTATCTCCCAGGGTTTCCTATCTCCAAGGGTTTCCCTCTCCTCCTGCAGGTATCTCCCATGGTTTCCTATCTCCAAGGGTTTCCCTCTCCTCCTGCAGGTATCTCCCAAGGTTTCCTATCTCCCAGGGTTTCTCCAACCTCCTGCAGGTATTTCCCAGGGCTTCCCTTGCCTCCTGCAGGCATCTATCTCCCAGGCTTTCCCTCTCCTCCTGCAGGCATCAATCTTTGAGGATTTCTCCACCTCCCTGCAGGTTATCTCTGAGGTTTCCCCAGGCTCCTGCAGGCATCTCCCAGGGTTTCCGTGGCCAACCGAGCTCCGGGCTCGCCCAGCAGATGTCAGTGTCGGGCTGCGGGCCGGGGCCGCTCCCGAGGGATCCCGCCCCGGCCGGACCTGCTGCCCTGCCCGCGCCTCGGCCCCTCCGCGGGGTGAGGAGGGTGAGCGGTGTTGTCCCTGCCAGCCCCGTGCTGAGCCACCTGCAGTGCCACGGAGCCCTGCCCTGATGGGAGCAGCTCCTGGGAACGCTCGGAGCTCTCCCCGCTCGTTTTTCCACGTGTCCAGCCCTGCTGCGGGAAGTGTGGGTGGTGCACAGCCCATCACAGGAATCCGAGCAGACGCGGCCAGCCCTGGCCTCAGCATCATCTCCCTCCCACGGCCTCTCCAGCCAGAGGGGCCTGCAGAGCAGCAGAGCCTGGCACTGGGGTGGCACAGGGTGGGCACCATGCCCAGCCCGTCCTGCAAGGTGACACGGTGGGCAGGGGACCCCAGAGTGGCTGGGCACCCGCTGGCACAGCCCACCTTGGTCTGGGCTTGTCCCTCTGTGCTGTCCCTGGGTGGCAGGGGACAGCTGGAGCTGCAGGGCACAGGGAGCAGCCCCTGCCCTGGGCAGCACCCCCTGGCCCAGCTGCTGCCTGGAGCTGGGTGTCGCAGACAGCTTTTATGAAAAATCCTTTCTTTAAGATTTTTCCTCCTGAGAAGCTGAGAGGCCTCAGGAACAAAATGTAAACATTGATTATCTGCTGCTGTGGGATGCAACAGGTGGATCTGTGATTAGCTCATATTGGATGTTTCTAATTAATGGCCAATCACAGCCCAGCTGGCTCGGACAGAGAGTCCGAGACAGAACCTTTGTTATCATTCTTTGCTATTCTATCCTTAGCCAGCCTTCTGATGAAATCCTCTCTTCTATTCTTTTAGTATAGTTTTAATGTAATGTATATCATAAAATAATCAATCAGCCTTCTGAACCATGGAGCCAGATCCTTGTCTCTCCCCTCAACCTGGGACCCCTGTGAACACGATCACAGCTGGGGTACCCAGCAGGGAATTTGGGTCCCCCAAACACCCTGTCAGCAATGAGGGACAGGCCAGCAGCTCGGGGACAGCATCAGGAAGCAAATGCAAGGTAAACTGAGGCTGCTCTGTGCCCTGCTTGCTGTGGAACAGCTCATCCCTCACTCACTCCTGTGCCAGCTCAGCGGGGCTGGAGCCAGCCAGAGGTGGCAGGAGGTGAGAGCTGCGAGGGAAGGTGAGACAGGAGGATTTCCTCTCATTATTTATTCCCTTTCACTTGGAAATCGGGCAGTGAGCTCTGCCAGGCTCTCCCTGCTGGCTCCTGCTCCCTTTGGAGCTGTCTGAGCTCTTTGTCTGGATGCTCAGCTCCTGCTGGATCGCCCAGGCTGGGCTGGGGAAGGGCAGTGAGCTCAGCACGGGGCCCTGCAGCTGCAAGCCAGCCCTGAGGGCATCCTGGGACAGATCCCCCCTCCCAAAACCTGGGGCTGCCCCCCACACGGGGGACAGGGCTGCAGCAGGGTGGGGACAGTGTCACCTGCAGCCAGCCCCTGTGTTCTGGCAAGAGGGTGGCCAGGGGGATGGGGATCATGCTCGGCACAGAGAGCTTGGAAGAGGCCATTAAAGAGCCCTGGAATGGGGCATTTTACAGCCTGCAGGAGCTGGTTGAGAGCAGCTGCTCCCATAAAGGAGCTGAGCAGCAGCAGCAGCGCTGCACCATGAGCTTTACAGCCCTGCAGCTCTGCCCTGCTGCTCAGGAGCATCCAAAGAACCTCTCTGCTGCACTCCTGCCAGCCCTGGGGGCACCAGGTCCAGCTGCATGCCATGGGCAGGCGGCAGGGATGTCACAGGGATGTCACAGGGCTGTGCCACCCAACCCCAGCTCTGCCAGAGCTGCTCTGGGCATCTCCCCACCTCTCAGCCAGGCTGGCAGTGCCTCCTCCCCCTGCTCTGGGAGCAGCTGAAAGACACAGTGACCCCCCCAGACACAGCTGGACACCTTTGGGACCTGCAGGCTGCTCCAGGGAGGTGGCACTGCACACCCAGAGGTGCCACTGGCATCACTCAGGGAAGGCAGACGTGCCACACCACATCCCCCTGCAGCTGCCATCCCAGTGGGCCAGGCAGGTCTGTCCCAGGGCTGTGGGAGTCCTGGGCAGGAGCTTTTTGGGGAGCCTGGTCCTACCTTGGCAGGTGAAGCAGCGGATGTGGAAGTGGTTGCTCTGCACACGCACGACCTCGCCCTTGCAGGTGTCCCCACAGCGGTAGCACTGGATGGCAGAGGAGCTGCTCCCGGGGCTGTAGGGGCTCTGCTGGTAGGGAACTGCTGGCAGCAGCGGGGGAGAGCAGGAGGAGAGAGGAGAAGGCTCTGTTAGGATGTGGGACATGGCCGGGTGTCACTGCACTGAGCTCAGCCCGGCCGTGACAGGGCCAGCACTGAGGGACAGCACCCAGTGATGCCACATTCACATTTTATGAAAAATCCCTTCGCCAGGATTCTCTCCTGGGAAACTGGGAAACCTCGGAGAAAAATGAAAACAATAATTATCTGATGTGCTTCTCCTGTGTTTTGCTGCTCTGGAATGTGTTTGGAGATTGTTTACCCACAGGTGGTTGTTTCATTGGTTTCATGTGAATTGTTTTAAATTAATGACCAATCACTGTCAAGCTCTGGAAGGAGTAATGAGTTTTCATTATTATCTTTTAGCCTTCTGTCTGTATCCTTTGTGTATTCTTTAGAATAGTTTAGTATAGTATTCTTTAATAGAATATAGATAATAAAATAATAAATTAGCCTTCTATGAACATGGAGTCAGAATAATCATTTCCTTCCTATTTCTGGGAACCCCAGAAATACCAGACAGTGACTGTGAGATGGGAGCCCAGCCCTCTCTGGATTTGGGATTTCCCTGCCCACAAAAGAGGCTCCCAGGCCTGCAGTGCCAAACTCTGTCCCTGCAAGGACAGCCAGGTGACAGCACCACCCCAGAGCTGCCCAGGTGCTCTCCTGCCCCCAGAGCAGGTGCAGAGGACGCTGCAGGGACAGCCCTGGAGCTGCTGATCCTGAGCAAGCTCCGAGCTGGCAGCAGCTCAGGAATGAACTGCTGGGCTTTTGGAGCTTCTTGTTTGCTTAGGATGTGGAGGAAGGAGACATTTGTCAAGGAGCTTTCAAACACCACAGCAATGGAGTGCCTGGCCCTGGTGGGGCTGTCACCTCCTCAGCAAGGAGAGCAGCCCAGCCCCAGGGCTCCTTCAGGGCAGGGAGGTTCTGGGGGCTGCAGGCAGGGCAGGGCAGGAGCTGAATTCCTCCTGCTGCAGGCACTGCTCTGTCACGCTGGTTTTTTAAGATTTTCTAAGCCTTCTGATGTTCACATTCTTGTAGTGAACTTTCTCACACACTTTCTGTAAATAACTTGTTGTTTTGCATTCCTTTATAAAAGAGAAAAAACTTGATGAACTGTTGGTTTGACCAGTGTCATTGGAGAGGTGGCACTGTCACCCTCCAACCCACTGTCACTCCTGGAAAACTATAAATGTTGGGGGTCAGAAAAATAAACTTCCCTTTTTCTTCACCTTGAGAGCAGCGGTGTGCGCTTGTGTTCTTTCGTGTCCTACAGCGACACTGCTGGGCTTCACCTCCACTCCTCACCCCTCTGGGACACACAGGGGATGCCCAGCAGCCTCACCCCACGCTCCAGAATTCCCAAACACAGGGAGCAAACAGAGCAATTCCTGCTCTCCCTGCCCCTCCCAGGAGCGCTGGGGCTGGGCAGGAGCCCCAGCCAGGCTGACACCACGCCAAGCACCACAGGATTTATTTGCTGTAAGATTTCCGACAGGCAGTCACAATCTGGGCAGGTCAAGCAGCAAAAAGGAGGATTTCGACGGGCCAGAGCTTTTCTGACCCAGGGCTGAACTGCATTCCCAGGAACAGGAGAAGCAGCTGATTGAAAGGCAGCCTGTGAAGTGCCTGCAGAGCAGGGAGAGGGGCACAGGACAGAGGAGATCACTCATCAGAGGCTCCTCGCTCACCCAGGGGCAGATCAAGTGACAGGGAACAGAAACAGCCCATTATCAGCTTCAAAAGCCAGGCAGGAGAAGTCAAAATGACATTGAGACTGTGGCACAGCAAAATCCCATTCCCTGTGCCAAGGGCCCAGAGCCGCAGGGGCTGAACCTCCTGGAGCAGAGCTCCATCCCTGGAGCTGCTGGGAATGGGCTGTGAGGGAGCCCCCAGTGCCTCCTGCGCTGCTCAGACCCAGCCTTGACTTCCAGGAGCTGCTGGGATTTCCCTTCCCTGCAGGCCCAGAGCTCTCTGAGGCACTAAAGGACACCAAGTGCCAGCAGAGGAGTGACAAGGCCTGGAGCCAGCCCAGCAGAGACTAATTAATCTAGACCTAAATCACTCTGAGGCCCCAAAGAAAAGGAAGGGAGCAGGGACCCCCCACCCAAGAGCCAGCAGCCCTGGGAACAGGGATCCAGCACCTCCTGTCATGGTGACTGGTGTAATGGGCGCCCAGGAGCTCTGCAGCTGCCTGGAGGGGACCAAGAGGATTTCCCAAGGCTGGAATAAATCAGGGATGTTCTCCAGCAGAGCAAGAGTTACAGAGCTGAGCCTTCCTCCCACGCACCCACAGCTCACACCCTGGCCCAGAACACAGCCAAGCCCTGGGACACAGCCATGGAAATCCACAAAGCTGGGAGAGGAAAACAGCACAGAGGCAGGGGGGGAAGCCAGGAATTCATCCACACTGAAAGATTCACCACAAAGAAAGGGGGGAGACCAAAATAATAATAATAATAATAATAATAATAATAATAATAATAATAATAGTAATCTGTGTCGGAACACACAGGCATCACTTGGTGTGGGCTCCTGGTCTCCAGGGAAAACTTCCTGGTGTCCATAGCAACACATCCCAAGCCCTGGCTGCTCTGATGGAGAGGAGCAGAGGATGGCAGAGATGCTTTTAGCTGTGCTCCAGAGCTGGCTCTGAGCCACCTCTGCTGGCTGTGCCCGTGGGGACGGGTCAGGACCCGGCTCAGGGCACCCTCCTGCCCAGAGCTCCCCGGTTTGTGCTTCACCCCAGGCCAGGCTGGAACGGTGTGCAGGAACATTGGGGCATTGTGTGCTGCCCGCCTGGTGGCCCCGTGCAGGAAGTATTACCCAGCCCAGAGCCCCAGCACAGGGCCAGCTGAGCGGGGCAAAGCTCATTACACCAAATAATCCCCTAATAACGTAAATAGCATTAGTGGCCTCGCAGGCTGGGACGCAGCAGCCCTGCAGAGGGGGTGGGAGCTGCCCAAGGAATGCCATAATCTGCCCCCACTCTGCTCAGAGCTGCTTGGGGCCAACAATTCACGGGTTTGTGCTGCACTCTCAGCGCAAACCATGCCCAGGGCAGGGCTCCTGTGGGGCTGTGCCCGTGTCCTGGTGGGCTCTGGGCACAGCCAGGCAGGCAGTGCCACGGGGCTGCGTGGGCACTGGGCAGATTTGCCAGAGATCCGGATTAAGGTGGCACCTCCGGTCAGGGATTGCTGCCCTGGGGTCAGGCAGCGGTGCCCGTGCCCAGCCAGGGGTGAGCTGGGCAGGGGACAGCCCCCAAACACCCCCCAGGGCACAGGGGACAGCCCCAAACACCCCCCAGGACACAGGGGACAGGCCCCAAACACCCCCCAATGCACAGGGACCCTGCTCAAGGGCTGCTCCGAGCTCACAATCTGCAGTTCCCCTCTGCAATGCCCTCCTTGCCTTCAGGAGGGTCAAGGACCTTGTTTGGTTTCCTGAGCTCTTCCTGCCCCTGTCCAGCCTCCAGCAGGATGGGGAAATGCTGAACCTGTGGAACGCTCTGAGCACGTCAGGAGTGCAAGGATAACGGGATAATTTCCATTTGGAGGGGCTGCTGCTCACCCCCAACACAAATAGCAGGGCACAAGGAGCTCAGAACAAGCTCCTCCAGCAGCTTGAGCGCCCCCCAGGCAGCCCCAAACCCCACAGCCCCACATACCCGAGCACAGCAAACCAGGAACAGCTTTCCAAGAGCACCCAGAGGCATTTTTAAAGATCCATCCCTCCTTCCTTCCAGGGACCAGAGCAGGTGATGCTCCTTTCCCACCTATTTCCCTCTTCCAGCCCATTGGCCCTCCAGGAAGGTCTGTCAGGGACCAGCTGCTCCAGGTAGGTTTGGATCATTATCCACAGGGAACTGGAAATTCCCACCCAGGCCTGCTGCCAGCACGGCTGTAACACAGCATCTCCACAGGAAGATGGGCATGCCTGGCTTAATGAACAGTAATTAACATTCACACAATGCTGGGAGAGCCACAGGTGAAGGGGACTGTGGCAAAGCAAAGCATTCACCCTGAAATGGATAAGGAGAGGCAGTGCCACCATGGGAAACTGGGGTTGGTGGGTGCCAGGGGGGATGCAGAGACTGAGAGCTGGCACCTGCAGCAAAGGCGGGCCAGATGGGATGGATCCAGCCCTGGGCTGTGCAGGGAGGTGTGGGTGTCACCAGGGGATGGATCCAGCCCTGGGCTGTGCAGGGAGGTGTGGGTGTCACCAGGGGACGGATCCAGCCCCTGCAATGCTGGATGTCAGTGGATGCTGACAGGTGATGCTGGCAGGAATCTCCACAGCTCCGTGGGGCTGAACTCCCTTCCAGCAGCTCCCCAGTGCTCCCAGTGCTCCCCAGTGGCTCCCAGTGCAGCCTGGCAGCGAGCAGTGCCCACCCCATCCCCTGCAGGCTCCCTGGGGCTGGAAATCTCTTCTCAGACCCCCCTGCGGGTGGTGGCACCAGCGCGGCACGGGCTGGGGTGGGATGCGGCTCCAGCGGGGAGGGTGAGGAAAGCTGGGCATTCCCGGTGGGCACTCCGGGTGTGCAGTCCTGGTTTGTATTCCTGATGCGCGCTCCCGGTGTGCATTCCCGGTTTGCATTCCCGGTGGGCACTCCCGGTTTGCATTCCCGGTTTGTATTCCCGATGGATATTCCCGGTGGGCACTCCTGGTTTGCATCCCCGGTTTGCATTCCCGGTTTGTATTCCCAGTGGGAATTCCCGGTGGGCACTCCCGATGTACATTCCCGGTGTACATTCCCGATGTACATTCCCGGTGTGCATTCCCGATGGATATTCCCGGTGTGCATTCCCGGCTGGCACTCCCGGGAAGGGCCGGCTCAGGAAGGGGAAGCCCGGCCCGGCAGCCCCGGGGCTCAGGAGGGGCAGGAGTGGCCGGGAAGGAATTTGGCTGGAAGCGCTGGAGCGCCGGGAGCGGCCGGGCTGAACCAGCGGGGATGGGACGCACAGCGAGGCCAAAAATCCCCTCTGCTGGGATTGGGGACAGGGAGGGGACACTGCAGTGCTGGGGAAGGTGAAACAGGAAAGCCTTATCAATATGATTGCCTGGCAATAGATTCTGAGAATATGGAAACTCTAAGTGAGATTGAAATGAAAGCAAGCTTTGAGATC
>NW_005054308.1:10892119-10896823 GCF_000277835.1 Geospiza fortis | reverse complement strand
GCACCCTCTCTCTCTTCCCCTCTCATCCTCTCTCTCTCTCATCCTCTCTCCCCCTCTCTTCTCTCAGCCTGCTCTGAGCTGTGGCTGGCAGCTCCCAGCAGGGCCCTGCACTTGGCCCTTTGCAATAAACCCCAAGTTCCAAGCCCTGCATTCAGAGATCTCTGCTCTCCACCCATCCTGACCATCCTGACCCCCAACGCTCCTCCACTGCAGGACCCTGCACCCCAATCCCCTGCAGGGCACCCGGCTGGCTCTGTAGCCAGGATATTTTCTGAAAAATCCCTTTGCTAGGATTTTTCTCCTGAGAAGCTGAGAGGCCTCAGGAACAAAATGCAAACAATGATTATCTGCTGCTGTGGAATGCAACAGGTGCATCTGTGATTGGTCTCATGTGGTTGTTTTTCATGAATGGCCAATCACAGTCCAGCTGTCTCAGACTCTCTGGTCAGTCACAAGATTTTATTATCATTCCATTTCTTTTCCTTTCCTTTCAAGCCTTCTGATGAAATCCTCACTTCCATTCTTTGAGTACAGGTTTAATATATTATATACCATAAAATAATAAATCAAGCCTTCTGAAACACAGCGTCAGATCCTCATCTCTTCCCTCATCCTGGGACCCCTGTGAACACCCCCACAGGGCTCCAGGGTGAGGATTTCCCCTCAGGCAGAGCTGAGCCGTGTCCCAGGGGTGCTGGGAGGAAGGGTGGGAGCTCCAAGGCCACGGGATGTGGGTTTTTCTCATCAGCAGCAGGGCCAAAGGCTCCTGCCTGCTGTCCTGCCTGGCCAGGGCTTGGCTGCAGCCCCAAGAACGCCCTGGGAAGGAAGGGGAGGATGGGCTGGCAGGCAGTGATGCTGCTCCTTCAGCAGGCAGGACTGTGCCTTGTGGGGCTGCCCTGAGCCTGGCATGTGCCTGCTCCAGCACAAATCCCAATTAACCAGGCTGGAAAACACCTCTGAGTCCAAACCAGGTCCCTGCGAGGAGGGGACAGCAGCACACAGCTGGGTGAGGGACACAGGGAAGGCTCAAAGGCTCATCCAAATCTCCCCTGAGATAAAGGAAGGGCCCAGAGCTGGGTGAGAAACACAGGGAAGGCTCAGCCAAACCCCCTGAGGTAAAGGAAGGGCCCAGCAGTGGGGATGCTCAGCTCTGGAGGTGAACTGAGCCCTGCACAACCATCTCAGTGCTCAGGCACTGCTCCCATGGAGCTCACGCATATAAAATCCATTCCCAGCAAGCAGAAAATGCCAGATTCACCTCTGGACAAAAGATTTTCTCTCCTGATCCTTCTCCCCCAGTAAAATGCAGAAGTATCACGTGGTTCCTTATTTAATATTTACATTTTTAAGCCGGGGAGGGCTGACAGGGGATAGGAGGAGGCCGGTAGTGAGGGGAGAGCCTTGCAGTACTTCTGGCAATCACAAGTGGGATGGCACTAGTCCTAGTTTTATTGCAATTGCTGAAGTTGGGATCAGGCAGGCTGTTGGGTGGGTAAGTTGGGTAATATCTCACTGTCCTGTGTGTCATGCATTGGTCATACTGGAGAACAGGACAAGGGCAGAAGCAGCTGCTTGGGTTAGGAAGTACTTAGTGGCAGCTTCAATGGCTTGTGGGTGGTGGGATTTTGAGATTCATTTTGATTAATTTTGATTTTGAGCGCTCCTGATGGGCCGGGGACAGGTACCAGGGATCTGCAGTGGGACAATCTGAGCCTGCAGCAGCCCCAGCTGCTCCTCCAGGGCTGGCACTGAACCCCTGAGGCTGGGACAGTGCCCTGGGGGCACCGGGCAGTTCCCAAACCTGCCAGTCAGCTCAGAGTGTATTCCAGGCAGGATTAGAACCCCCTCCAGCCCATGCCAGCCCCTCCTGGCTCCCAGCAAAGCCATCTGTGGCTTACAGCTAAAAACCCTCCCCTGTCACAGCTCCTAATCCAGCCCTAGGCTTCCCTAATTAGATCAGCACCAATTATTGCCCCCACCTGGCTCACAGCGGCCCCTTGGCCCCCGCTGCTGCCACTGCCTGCGGGGGGACACAGAGGAGCCCTGGGTGACGTGAGGGTGGCACCAGGGAGCTGGAGGGGCAGTGCCACCATGGCAGAGGGCACGGGAGGCTGGGCCAGCACTGGCACCACACCAGGGAGGGAAGCAGGGAACCCCCTTCGCTGGCAGGTGCCACAGGTGCCCAAAAAGGTGCCAGAGCATGGTGAGGGCACGGCAGCACGTTGTGCCAGGGTGGGAGCTGGGTCACATGGGGACACGCTGCACAGACGGGAGGGAGGTCAGAAACACCCAGAGGAGATAAAGGAGAGAAGGAGAAAAATCAAGGGGATAGAAGGAAAAAAACATCCAAACCAAAACAAAACAAAAAACCCCAAAACCAACCAAACAAAAAAGCCCCAAAAAACAAAAACCCAAGAAAACCAAACCAAACAAACAAAAAAAAAAACAACCCAAAAGACCCAAACAAACAAAAAACACCCCAAAACAATCAACAAAAGAACAAAACAAAACCCCCAAAAACAAAAACCCAAAAAACCCAAACCAAACAAAAAAAAAACCCAAAACACCCAAACAAACAAAAAACACCCCAAAACAAACAAAAAAGAACAAAACAAAACCCCCAAAACCAAAAACCCAAACCAAGCAAAAAAAAAACCCCAAAAACCCAGACAAACAAACAAAAAACACCCCAAAACAAACAAAAAAGAACAAAACAAAAACCCCCCAAAAAGAAACAAACAAAAAGAAAAATAAAACAAAAAAAACCCAAAGCAAACAAAAAAAAACCAAACAAAAAAACCACCACAACAAAACAAACAAACAAACAAAAAATCAAAATAAAACAAACAAAACAAAACAAAAAACAACAACAACAACAAAAAAACCCCAAAAAACCCACCAAAAAACAAAGCCATGGCCCTGCCTGCAGAGCAGAATTTGCTCCTGGCTGCGTTTGTGGAAATTATTCTCCAAACGAGTGCGGAGGAAGCTGTGATTGTCCCCCAGGCTGGGCTGCTGCAGAGCTGCCCCTGCCTGCTGCAGGATGTTTACTCCCCACACCGGCAGCGCTGGGATGTGCCAGGGACACCCCAAACCCCCCTGGGGCTCAGAGCTGGCACCTCCTGCCTGCAGGAGCCCCCAGCCCTGGGGGATGTGGGATCGGATGGAAGCACTGGCTGCTGCTGGGATCTCCCCACATCCCCAAGGAAAAGAGGGAAAAGTTGCTTTTCTCGTTCTCAGAGCTGCGGGGAGATTGGAGGGCCTGAGTGCAGACAACAGGAAGGCACAGCAGGGCTGAGAGCCTCCCCAGCATGACAGCTGCACCTGGGCTGGGCAGGGCCAGGAACACGCTGAGTCCTGGGAATTCCACTGCATCCCAGGGATTCCTCTAAGTCCCGGGAATTCCACTGCATCCCAGGAATTCCACTGCATCCCAGGGGTTCCAATGCATCCCAGGAGTTCCTCTAAATTTCAGGAGTTCCTCTAAATCCTGGGAATTCCACTGCATCCCAGGGGTTCCAATGTATCCCAGGGGTTCCTCTAAATCCTGGGAATTCCACTGCATCCCAGGGGTTCCTCTAAGTCCCGGGAATTCCACTGCATCCCAGGAATTCTACTGCATCCCAGGGGTTCCAATGCATCCCAGGAGTTCCTCTAAATTTCAGGAGTTCCTCTAAATCCCAGGAATTCCACTGCATCCCAGGGGTTCCAATGTATTCCAGGGGTTCCTCTAAATCCTGGGAATTCCACTGCATCCCAGGGGTTCCTTTAAATCCTGGGAATTCCACTGCATCCCAGGGGTTCCAATGTATCCCAGGAGTTCCTCTAAATTTCAGGAGTTCCTCTAAATCCCAGGAATTCCACTGCATACCAGGAATTCTACTAAATCCTGGGAATTCCACTGCATCCCAGGGGTTCCTCTAAATCCTGGGAATTCCACTGCATCCCAGGGGGTCCTCTAAATTTCAGGAGTTCCTCTAAATCCCAGGAATTCCACTAAATCCCAGCAGTTTCACTGTATCCCAGGAATTTCACTGTGTCCCAGGAGTTCCACTGTGCCCCAGGAATTCCATTGTATCCTGAGAATTCCACTGTGTCCCAGGGGTTCCACTGCATCCCAGGAGTTCTCCTGCATCCCAGGAATTCCCCTGTATCCTGAGAATTCTACTGCATCCCAGGAGTTCCACTGTGTCCCAGGAATTCCTCTAAATCCCAGCAGTTCCACTGCGTCCCAGGGATTCCAAAGTATCCTCGGAGCACCAGGGACACAGATTCACCTCTGGACAAAAGATTTTCTCTCCTCATCCTTGCCCCCCAGTACAATGCAGAAGTATCACGCGGTTCCTTACTCAATATTTACATTTTTAAGCTGGGGAGGGCTGAGTGCTCCTGATGGGCTGAGGACAGGTGCCAGGGATCTGCAGCCCTGAGTTCCAGCAGGAACCTCCCTGGCTGGTCCAGCTGAAAAACCCCCCCCAAAAAAAACCCAAAGAGAAAGCAGCAAAGGGAATTTCTGAGGAAGGGGAAAGGCAAAGGAGCTGTCAGACGTGGCATGTCCTGCTGGGCACCGTGGAGGCAGCGCCAGGGTGGCCAGGACAGGAGGTGACACAATGGAAACATTCATTGCTGCTCACATGAGACAGGCAGGACAGAAAGGAGATTATTGCTGGCTGCTGCAGCAGGGATTTGCTGTTTGCTGCTGCT
>NW_005054308.1:10891582-10892085 GCF_000277835.1 Geospiza fortis | reverse complement strand
CTTTCACCTCCACCCACCAGCCCCGTGCATTTCGGGGCCGTTTCCCAAACATATGGCGCATCCATCAGAGACATAAAGGCTGCTATATTTAAAATATTACAAAAGAAAAGCCAGGAGCTGACTTTTTTTTTTTTTAAACTAGGCCAGCCTCTGAGAGAGGGAGAAATGTGGGGATTTAGGATTTTCTCTGCCAGATCAGAGCAGCAGCCCCGTGGGATGAGGCAGAGCCAGGCTGGCACCTCGCCACCCTGCAGCAGACTGTTGCTTCCAGAGTCTGGGAGCACTTTTGGGAGAAGGATCTGCCTGCTCTGTCCCTGCCTGCACCTCCAGGAGGCTGAGCCCAGCCCTGCTGAGCCCTGCTGAGGTGCAGAGCTCCAGAGCAGAGCGCTCTGAGTTCCTTCCTCCCTGGTTTCCTCCTGGGGACTGAGAACCTCCTGAATTCCCCCACTAATCTCTGTGTGTGCTCAGTGTGATATATGCTACAATATATATTATTATATAAT
>NW_005054308.1:10887248-10891255 GCF_000277835.1 Geospiza fortis | reverse complement strand
TATGTTACAGTATATATTATTATATTTTATTATATTATATATACAATAATTCATGCTACAAGAAATTAAAACCACAGCATTTTGTGTACCAAGCCAGTGTCGGGCAACGAGCAGAAATAGTAATATCCCTATGTGATAAGAATGGAGATTCCAACACCAGGAGGACACTGGCTCCAGGGATGGATATTTCAAGGGATATTTTTCATCTGCCAAGACCCCAGCAGGAGGTATTTGATTGGCATCATCAGAAGTTTATCCCAGGAAGTTTTCACCTGACAGGATTCCAGGAATTATCCACTGGGAAACACGGCAGCAAGAAAGAAAAAACTACAATAATGTGCTAAAATATGCTGAAGAAGGGCCTCCTTCCAGAGCCCAAAGGACTGTATAAAACAGACCCCAGAAATGACATTTTGGAGACCCACAGGGACTTTGTGCCATAGAGGCCAAATCCTGGGTATCCCCAACCCTGGCTCAGAGTCGAATCCCTTGTGGCTTTATCCAAATTTATACTTTGATAATTTAATACATTTCCTTAATTATTAAATTGGAGTATTCATTTATGACACCCAGCATGATTTATCTGCCAGGCAGACAAACTCCTGCCTGTTTTATAAAGCCAGGGGCTCCTCCAGGTCCTTTCTCCCTTTGCAGAGCGCAGAGCACTCCCTTGTTTTATTTTAAACCCTACTCCTGTCGGCATTGTAACTCCAACCTGGGAGTCTGCGTCAGAGCCAGGGAATGAGGGGTGGTGGATTGGCTATTTTTAACTCTTTCTACTCCGGGGAGCCAGCTGAAATCAAATCCCCATGCAGAGGCACTGCACGGATATTAACGCAATGGGAATTCGGGCTGGGGGCGACAGCTGGCACAGCAAGCCCTGGCGTCACCGAGGGGACAATGTCCCCAGAAATAGGCTGCAGGGCCGGGATATTTGTTACAGAGCCCTCTGAATGCCACCAGCACCGGGCAGTCCCATTCCAGGGGATGAGTTACAGCTCGGGCTGGGGGCAGAACTCCAGCAGGAGCTTCCTTGGCTGGTCCGGATTCCTCCGAGTGCTCCCAGAGCCTGGGAGGAGCTCACTGGGACAGCTGGGAGCTCTGTCAGAGCCAGGGTGGGCACTGCCACATCCGCCTGGAGCCCCCCAGCACAAGCCCACGCTGCAGCCCTGCCCTGTCCTGCTCCAGCTCTTTGATGTTTGGTGGATTTGTTGGTCCTCTGGAAAGTGAAGCCATAGACCCCAGGAATGCCACATCCCCCCGGAGCCCTCCTGAGCCAAACTCCTGCAGATTTTGGGGCTGGAAGAGGTGAAATCCACTCCTGCCCTCCCCTACCACAGAGCAACACCAAAATCCCTGTGCCAGGGACACAGCAGGATGGAGTGGTCACTTGGGGCAAAAATGAGGAGATAAAATAGATCAGTAAATATATAATACATACATTAAAAAAATACAATTAAAAAGATAAAATACAATTTAAAAATAAACACAATTGGAATAAAATTATAATTGAAATAAATAGAATTTTTTTTAAAAAGTAATCCCTCTAGCACTTTTTTGCCCAATGACCTGAAATCTCACTCTGTTGTAATTGCAAAGATTTAGAGAAAGAAATTTGGTCTCTTGTGCCCCATTCATTTGAGATACTAAGCTCTTGCAGACAGCCTGCTTTTCACAAATGGAAATAAAATAAATAAAAAATAAAATAAATAAAAGTAACAAAATAAAATAAAAAATTGAATAATAAATCAAAAGCAATAAAATAAACAAAATTAAATAAAAGATTAAAATAAATTTAATAAAATAAATGAAATAAAAGTAATAAAATAAATGAAATAAATTGCCCCAACAGCAAACAGAGCCCCGTTAATGGCTGGAATCTCCTTCCAGCTCCAAAGCAAGCTGGTGGCACCTTGTCCTGCTGGTCACCTCTCCCAGCAGGGTGTCCCCACCCTCTGAGCCCTGCACCTGCACTGAGGCTGCACAAGGCACCACAGTGGCCCGGGGGGGCCAGGACTGCCCCCAGCCCAGGGCAGGCTCAGTTTCTCCATTTCCACCCCAGGCAAGCACTGCTGAAAGCCCCAGGTGGGATTTGGCTTCCCCCCCTGGCTGGGACGGCCCAGGAGGAGCGAGGCTGTTCTGGGGTGCTCTGCCTTGGCAAACCCCACTCTGCTTTCAGGCTGTGTGGAAAGCAGAGCTGAGCTTGCCCAGCCCCTGACATCTGCCCCAGGCAAGCAGCAGCACACAGGCACAAGCAAATTTGGCAACTTGATGCCTGTTAAATGTGCTTTTAATTGAGATTTATAGGGGAACTCGCAATAGCAATTGATTATCAAAATCAGATTATTTATGGAGGTTTAGCAGCTATACAGGAGATTAATGCCGGTTGCAGAATAAATCCTCAGTAAATGTATGTTTCCCCAGTAATCAGCTAATAACACATCAACCTAATTATCTCCTGCAAGGGGGCCAGCAATTCTGACACACACTGCAAGGAGATATTGCCATCTGCAAATCGCCACCAGAAGGCCACGAGCAGCTCTGCCTCCACACCCCAGGGGCTCCCTGGGCTGCAGCAGCTCCTCTGTTTTCCTCAACTGGTGTTTGCTCATTAAAAAAATATTTACTGAAGGTTTCATTGGCATGTTTGTGGCAGCAGTGAAGCTGTGCCACGCAGCCAGCCCTGCACCCCAGCCCTTCCCTGAGCTGCTCAGGGCCACCCCACGCTGTCCCCCCCTCTGCCCAGATGGCCACAGGGATGTCCCCAGGGAATGGCATCCCTGGGAGGGGCAGGAGGGCGCCCTGTCCCTGCCATGGCCAGGCTGGGCACAGGAGCACTGCTGTGGGATGCAGAGATGCTCTGGCAGTCACCATGGCAACCCCAGTACACAGCCAGGAGAACAAAGCTGCCAGCAGAGAAACAGCAGAGGGAAGAGAAAAGGAAGGTGGGGAAAGGGGGGAAGGAAAAAAAGCAGGGAAGGCAAAAAGCCATGGAGCAAAAACGGGGCAGGAGGGAGCCATGGGGAGGGAAATCAGCTGTGCTGGAGGGTGGAGGCTGCTCCCCTTGGGATGACCCTGACACAGGCACCCTCTGAGTGCACCACTGGGACATCTGCTGTGTCCTGCCACTGTCCCAGCAGAGGATCCCTCCAGGACACGGCCTGTCCCCTGCCAGTGGGACTGTGACAGGAGGTGACAGTGCCAGAGAGCCCAGAGGAGCCTGGGGCATGCAGGGAGGGATGAAGGGATGGGGGATGGATGGATGGATGGATGGATGGATGGATGGATGGATGGATGGATGATGGATGGATGGATGGATGATGGATGGATGGATGGATGGATGGATGATGGATGGATGGATGGATGGATGGATGGATGGATGGATGATGGATGGATGGATGGATGGATGATGGATGGATGGATGGATGGATGGATGGATGGATGGATGATGGATGGATGGATGATGGATGGATGGATGGACGGACGGACCAGGTGATCCAGCAGCTCTCCCTGTCCCAGCACAGAGGGCTGGCTCAGTTCTGGGGCACAGCACAGCACACACATCACAGCAGCTCAGGCCTCTCCCGCTCTGCCCCAGTTCTGGGCCCAGGCACATTTCTCAGCCCAGCTGTGCCAGCTCTTTGTCCTGCTGCTTCCCAAGTGGAGCAGAGCTGCCTGAGCCCCCTAAAAGGCATCTTAGGGGTCAGAACACAAACAATAACCAATACCAAATCCACAGCAGTGGCTGGCTGTGAAAGGAGCCTGGAACCAGGGGAAAATAAAGTCCAGGATAATTCATGGCATGGCTCAGGGCAACCCTGAACCCCAGAGCAGGGCCAGGGTGGGAGGCAGAGGTGCAGCCACCAATCCCTTGGGCAGCAAGAACACATCCACACTCCCCACTCTCGCTTCTCCTCCCCACTTCAAAGGCAGAGAATCCAAAACCAGACGTCAGGGATGGCTAAGAAAGCAGCAGCTCCAACCTCTCTCAGCCGGAATGGAAAATA
>NW_005054308.1:10881314-10887238 GCF_000277835.1 Geospiza fortis | reverse complement strand
GGCTGTTTATCCTAAAGAAATAACAAATCCAGAGGGAAGATCCCCTGTGCAGAGCAGCCCTGCCTGCAGCTGAGCAGGAATCAGACACAGCCTCTTGCTGTGAGAACAAGAACGGGCACCCAGAGAGCTGGAGGAGGTCACAGGTCCATGGAAACCTGGCAGGAATGGCAGAAAAACAGAGAAAACACCCAGAAAAGGGCCTGGTGAGGCAGCTCAGCCATTTTAGCACAGAGGAGATAAAAGGAATCACTGAGGTGAGTGGCACAGGTGCCGAGGAGCTGCTGGGGCAGGGATGGGCACCCGGGAAGCTGCTGCAGTGGGAGAGGAATCTCCACGAGTAAAACCACAGCTCTGCACCAGTGTGACCCTCCCCAGGGGGCTCCACATCCCCCAGCCCCATCCTGAGCCTCCCATGGGGCATCTGGGGGTGCCCAGCAAGAGGGGCCACACCTGGAACTGTGAACCCCCCATGGCACACCAGGGGCTGGGCACATGGGCACCCGGGAAGCTGCTGCAGTGGGAGAGGAATCTCCACGAGTAAAACCACAGCTCTGCACCAGTGTGACCCTCCCCAGGGGGCTCCACATCCCCCAGCCCCATCCTGAGCCTCCCATGGGGCATCTGGGGGTGCCCAGCAAGAGGGGCCACACCTGGAACTGTGAACCCCCCATGGCACACCAGGGGCTGGGCACAGATGGGATCCACAGAATCCACAGAATCACAGAATTCACAGAGTCACACAGAAACCACAGGATGACACAGAGTCACACAGAAACCACAGGATGACACAGAATATCACAGAATCACAGAATCACACAGAAACCACAGAGGAAGGCAGAATGACAGAATCACACAGAATCACAGAATCACACAGAATTCACGGAATTCACGGAATAACACATAATCACAGAATGACACACAATCACAAAATAACACATAATCACAGAATTCACAGAATAACACACAATCACAAAATAACACACAATCACAGAATTCACAGAATCACACACAGAATCCCCAGGCTGGAAGAGACCTTCAAGACCATCAAAGCCAACCCAGCCCCAGCACCTCAACTCAACCCTGGCACCCAGTGCCACATCCAGGCTTTGTTAAACACACCCAGGGATGGGGACTCCACCACCTCCCTGGGCAGAACATTCCAGAACTTTATCACCCTTTCTGTAAAAAACCTTTTCCCTAACATCCAACCTAAATTTCCCTTGGTGCAGCTCCAGGCTGTGTGCTCTGGTTGTGTCAGTGCTGCTGGAGAAAGAGCCCAGCCCCAGGTGAGCACAGGCACCTTTCAGGAGCTGCAGAGTGATGGGGACACCCCTGAGTCTCCTTCCCACACTGGGGCTCCCCTTGGCTCTCCCACTCAGAATCCCAGGGCTGGGGGAGCTCTGGGCAGGCAGGGCTGGCTCTGCTGAGAGCCTCTGGTGCCTTTCCTGGGGCTGGGGAACAAGGGCCCTCCTTCCATGGGCAGGCTGCAGGCGAGGGGCCAAGCCCTGGCACGGCTCCTGCTGCTCCTGGGCACAGACTGAGTCCTGCTGGTGCCTTCAGGGGCTGCCTAGAACGGAGGCTGGACTGGTAAAGGAATAAGCTTGGGATTTATGAAAAGCCCTTCACAGGACACACCTTGGGCAGTGCCAGAGCCCGGCCCTGGCTCCACCCCAGATGGATCCTGGCCACGAGTTCCCACACTTTGATAAGTTTGGGTCCATTTCCATCCTGGGGTTCAGTGTCCAGTTCCAGCTCCAGGGGATGCAGTCCCACCCTCCCAGGTTGCTCCCCTCCATTCCCTGCTGTTTGCACTTTTGGGGCTGAAGCTGCAGCGGTGTCCTTGGTTGTGGGGCTGGAAAAGGATTGTTCTGTGGGGCTGAGCTGTGAGCAGAACTTGCTGACACTTTGTATGGAGTGCAGAGTTATAAACTAACACAGTCCAGAGTCTGGAAAATATGAAAGCTCAAACTTAAAGCATCACTTAAAACATGGGTGGGCTTAGCCCTCTCCATCCCACCTCCCCACGTGGAAATAAATTTATCTGTGCACGGGGGAGCACCAGAGACCCTCTGGACCCGAGCTGCGGGCACAGGAACTGGAGCATTCCTCGCTAACAAAGCCATTCATGCAGCTCAGCTCAGCTCAGCTCACCCACGCAGGGCACGGCTGCCTTCCCCGCTGAGCTGTCCCTCCCAAGCCGAAGCGACAGTCTGTCCCCAAGAGCCTCTGCATGCCACTTCGCCCAGCTCCTCATTAGCGACAATTAACGGGCAATCAATGGGCCCGGCAGAGCTGGCACTGTCCGGGAACAAGTCCCCTTTCAGAGGGGGAAAAATGAGCGTGGCCTTTGATGTGCTTTTGGTAAAGTGAGCCAAAACCTGCCTGACCAAATTGTGAATTGTGTCCCAGACTGGAGCCTTGCTGCCACCTGAGCAGCCCAGCAGGGAGAGAGGGCTGCGGCTGCTGCAGGGTCCCCATCCTGGTGTCCCCATCCAGGTGTCCCCATCCTGGGCCAGCTGCAGTGTCCCCATCCAGGTGTCCCCATCCAGGTGTCCCCATCCTGGCCAGCCCTCCTCCTGGACACCCAGGGGATGTTCCCAGCCAAAGTGACACCAGGGGTAGAATCATGGAATGGTTTGTGTTGGATGGGACCTTAAAGCTCATCTCATCCCACCCTCATGACAGGGACACCTCGCACTGCCCCAGGTGCTCCCAGCCCCCTCCAGCCTGGCCTTGGGCACTGCCAGGGATCCAGGGGCAGCCCCAGCTGTGCCAGGGTCTCCTCACCCTCCCAGGGAAGAATTCCATCCCAATATCCCATCTAACCTCACTCCCTGGCAGTGGGAAGCCATGCCCTGTATCCTGCCACTCCATCCCCTGGAAATTTTCTCTCTCCACATCTCTCCAGGCACTGCAAGGTCACAAGTGGGTGAGCCCAGAGCTCCTCTCCTCCAGGCTGGACGATCCCAGTGCTGGGAGCCCAGAGCAGGGTGCAGCCCTGCAGGTGAGCAGGAGGATGGACACTGCCCAGCCAGGAGGTGCTGCTGCCTCAGAGCCACCCCCAGGACCAGGCAGGGCCTCTGCAGCTCCACCGTTCCCTGGAGATGGGCACTGCCAACCCTCCACAGCCTCTGCTTCCCTGTCTAGCTGAGAGAGGGGAAAAAAAAAAGATTAAAAAAGGCAAGAAAGCAAAGGGAGATGGCCTGGATGTGACAGGCTGGTGGCTGTGACACAGGAGCCTCGTTAGCAGCGTTTTTTCCCTGCAGTTGGAGCAGGGGCAAAGCCAGGGAGAGTTTTCAGCTGCCTGCACCAAACCCAGGCTCCTGCACAGGGCTTTTCCTGCCAGGGGCAGAGCTGGGCTGGGCCTTGGCACCCAGGGGCTCAGCTGATGGCTCCTGCCACATCCCCAGGATGGCAAACTCCTGTCACCCCTCCTGCCACCCTTCCTGCAGCTCAAGGGGAGCATCTGAGCCTGCCAGGGGCTGAGTTTGGGGGGTTCACACCCCAAAGAGAGCTCACAGCGCCTCGTGCCACCCGATATTGGGGCCAGCCTGGGGCCAGGAGGGGATGTGGGGATCAGCATGGCCGCAGCAGACCCCAGCAGCTCTCCAGGGCATCCAGAGCAAGGAGCTGGCAGATCTCTCAGCTGACTAAGAGCCCTTTGTGCCCAGTGGCTGTGCTGTACCCGGGGAAGCCAAAGCAATTAGCATTTCTTGGAGACACTCTGGAAAACCCTCCCTGAGTGCTGGGGAAATGCCACAAGCTCAGCAAAGGGCCTGGAGCCTCCTCCCCTGCAGGGGGACGCTGTGCAGGCAGGGCAGAGCAGCACTGTCCCCCTGCAGGGCACTCCTGGGGGCTGTGCCCTCCTTCCTGAGCCCCCTGCCAGTGCCACCAGCCCGGGTGGTGCCCTGGGCATCACCAACTGCCAGGAGCACAGAGCCAGGCAGCTGCCAGCACCTTCCCCAGGGTGGGAAAGGGCACCTCAGAGAGATCCAGGAGAGACCCCATCCCTCAGCTGCAGCCTGCAGGGAGGGGAGGAGCAGGGATGAGCAGTTTGGGATGAGCAGTTTGGGATGAGCACTTTTTGGGGATGACAGGAGCACTTTTTGGGGGAGGGGATGAGCACTTTTTGGGGATGACCCAGGAGCAGCAGCTGCAGCTGGCCAAGGCACAGATTATTTTTAACAGCTACTTGTAGAATGCAGGGAGAGCCTGGGGGAGCCACAGCCCGAGCTGCTGCTCAGCCCAGCCCCGTCCCCAGCACGTGCAAGGCACAGATCCCCCAGGCAGGCTTTTTATAGGGTTTCCTGCTCCTGCTGGGCAGCAGCTCAGCGTGGCCGCCCCGTCCCCTCCCTCGGCAGCCACTCACATGCCGCGCACCAGAGTCTTTCCATTCCCTCCCGAGCTGTTTCCTCTTCTCTCCTTATTAGGGATCCACCCACCTATCCATCGTCTCATTCTCTCCCCCTCTGGGGCTATTTTTAAGATGCCATAAAAGCTTTCAACGGGGAGCATCCTCAGGGAGGCAGGGGATTTTATATGGAGCCCATCAGGAGGAGTCATCACCAATAACTCACCACACAGGCACTGCCTTTCCTTGGTGGTTTTTTTTTTTGAAAAGCAGGGGAGGGGAGAACATCCACACTCCGTCCCTCAGGGGAGGGGAGAACATCCACTCTCCATCCCTCAGCCAGCTCATCAGGCACCTCCTTTTGCAGAGGAGAAGGACCAGCCCAGCCCTCTCCTCTCCTGGTGGGACAGCAGTGCAAGGGCCCTGGGGGTGGATGGAGGGATGGTTTTGCTCCCTGAGCCCAAGCTGGGATCACCCAGAGCTGCCAGCAGACCAAGGATGGCCCTGTTGAGAGGGGGCTGAGCTCTCCCTGTGTGCCCACACGCCTGGAACTGCTCCTGGGCTCATGGTCAAAAGGGGGGGGAGATTCCAGCCAAATTACCTCCAAAGGCACAGCCTGGACAGACAGAAGGACCAAGAGCTCCCTGCTCTCACAGGCACAGCCTGGACAGACAGACAGAAGGACCAAGGGCTCCCTGATGCCCACAGGCACTGCATCAGCCCCACAATCCCCTCTTTGCCCCCCTCAATCTGGTTATTCCCTGTGGGATAGCTGCCACCCTCTTCTGTCCCAAAGCCTGGCCACAAACGCAAAGGACACCCCACCCGTGCCACCTGCAGCCTGGCACAGCCTGGCAAGAGCCTAAAGCAGGCTGGCACATCTGGGGAAGGATGCTCACAGTGCCAGCCGGGTGTGGGCACAGTGACCCCAGTGCCAGCCGGCTGTGGGCACGGGGGGCCCTGCAGGTGCCGCAGCTCCTGCTGTGCCTCAGGAAGGGGTTCCACGCTCAGCTTTGCTCCCCTGCTCCTCTGAAGCTTTGAGGGATTTGTTCAGGGGGTGCAGCAAAGCCACCCTGGGCCACCCACCCACCCTGTGGGAGCCTCTGTGGCTGCCCTGGCAGCAGCTGGCACTGGGAGATGCCCACACGTCCCAGCAAGGGCCTCTGAGGCAGGCCCACACCCAGCCAGTCCCCAGGGGGATTCAGGAATTGCTCCCATTCTGCAGCAAGAGCAATCCCTGGAAGTGTCCAAGGCCAGCTTGGGCAGGGCCTGCTCTGTGCAAGGGGGCCCTGCCATGCCAGGGGGTGCTACAAGAGCTTGGAGGTCCCTTCCAGCCCTGGGCATCCTGAAATTCCATTAAAAGATTCCACAAAAAATTCCACAAAAAATTCCGCAAAAAATCCCACCAAAAATCCCACCAAAAATCCCACCAAAAAATCCCACCAAAAATCCCACAAAAAAATCCCACAAAAAAATCCACAAAAACAAGAAATCCAGAAAAAATAAAGATAAAAAAAATCCAAAAATTTTTTTTTAAAATCCAAAAAATATTCCAAAAATATTCCAACAGATC
>NW_005054308.1:10874966-10881261 GCF_000277835.1 Geospiza fortis | reverse complement strand
GACGCCCCCAAAAGTCCCAAATTGTCCCCAAAAAGTCCCAAAAAAAGTCCTAAAAATGGATCCCCCAAAAATCCCCCAAAAATCCCCCCAAAATCCCCCCAAAATCCCCCCAAAATTCCCCCAAAATCCCCCAAAGGGCTGGCAGCTCAGCACAGCTGGGATGTTGGGAAGGACAGGCAAGGGGCTCTCCCAAGTGAGGTGTTTCTGGGGGGGCTGTTCCTCAGGGCCTCGCAGGGGATTTGGGAGCCCTGCTCTACCTCTGGCTGTGTGATCCTCCTGGCAAACAGTCACACAGCTCCCTGCTCTGAGCACAGGTCAAACCTGGAGCTCAAACCCAGCCTGGGTTGAGGAAAGGTTTTTGAGGCTGGCATTGGCACCAGCAGAGCTTCTCCTGCTCCCCAGCTCTCCAAATGTGCCACTTGTTGCCAAGAACATCCAGACGCCACAGGGATGGCTCCAAACCTCAAGCACCTGCTCCCCAGAGAAACCTTCCCACAAAGAACTCCCCAGCTCTGAGCCTTCCCCAAGGCTCAGCAAGAAGCTGATTCAAAATGGAAGTGGAGTAAAAAATCCATGAACAGAAAAACCAGGTGATCCTTGGGGCTCTGCAGACCTTGCCAGGCCAGCAAGGGTAAGAAGAAAGGAAGGTCAGACAGGCTGGCTCAGGAAAGCACAGCAGCAGCAGCAGCAGCTCCTTTTCCTTGCTGCTCCCCGCCCCAGGCAGTGCAGAAAGCTCATCAATTCCCAGGCCAGGGCTCATGGCTGATACTGATAAAGCATCCACAAAACTGCACCTGAGCTGAAAAATGCACCCAGAAACGGGGACCTATCAACCACCCGAGCCACCAGCAGATAAATGGCACCTGTGAGCTGAGTTTGCTCCTGGGAGAGATCACTTTGGGCCTGATAAACCTTTCCTGAGAGCCAGGAGTGCCCATGGGCTGTGGGGCTCAGGGCATCCCAGGAGTGCCCATGGGCTGTGGGGCTCAGGGCATCCCAGCTGCTCTGCTCCCCCAGGGATGCACGGAGCCCCCTGACCCCAGAGGTGCTGGGCACAGGAGGACTTGGCACAGCCAAAATCCCTGCTCCAGGCCCTGCCAGCCTTGCCCACAGCCACAATCCCTGCTCCAATCCCTGCCAGCCTTGCCCACAGCCACAATCCCTGCTCCAATCCCTGCCAGCCTTGCCCACAGCCAAAATCCCCAAGCCTGAGCCACCTGTTCCTTCCCTCCACATCCTGCAGAACTCCCCATTGTTCCTCAGCCCAGCTCCTGCCATGACCACTCCACCCCCAGATGCTTTCTGGAGGTTCTGCAGCGCTCCCAGCTCAGGCTCTGATGTATTTCAGAACTAAAAATACCAAGCGAGGTGTTCCCAGAGCTTCGTGATGGCCCCGGCACGACGGGGCTGCAGGGTCTGCCAGGAACTGGGTGGGATTTTCCTCCCTCCTTCCCAGCAAAGGCAGCAGCACAGGGACTCCTGTCCCCAGCCCAGCCTGCTGGCACCCCAAAGGCTGTTATCCTGCTCAAGCAGGGCCAGTTGATGATTAGAAAATGCGCTTTTTGTTTGAGAGGAGCACGCCAGGCCCTTGGAAGAATTCAGTGGCTCCCATTGACCTTCCAGCACGCGCTCCACGGGCCTGCAGGGCTCCATGGCTCCTGCTCTCCCAAGGGCCAGCTGCCAGGAAAGAGGGTTTGAAAGAGCCTGGGGGAGAGGACAGAGCCCATCCACCAGCCCAGGCACAGAGCTGCTGCCTGGGATTGGAATTCTCTGGCAGCAAAGCAAATGCAATGGGTGATTGTCCCTCTGCTAGGCTGCCCAGGAAAACAGGGAGTGATTTGTGTCTGCTTGTTTGCCAGGGCGCTGAGAGCACTGAAATGCAGGCAGGCAGTCTGGGAGTTCCTCTTGGTGCCCAGAATCTGGAAAACTCCCTGCTCATGACATCACCAGGCTGATCCCTTGGGTTCCCTGCATCTCTGACCATGGGAAACCCTCCCAGCGGGGTGGGGACACCTGGTGGATCACCTGCCCCAGGAGCAGAGCTGCAGCTCCCAGAGATGGGCAGCACCACGGGATTCCTCTTTAATTACACAGGCCCTTAATGGAGTTTGCTGGTAAACACCTTGGAGCCACATGTGCCTGCAGATTACGGGGTAATCACGCTTAGAGGATCACGATCTGAGAGAAGCATGATTGAGGGAGGACAAAAATAACCAGGCAAACATGCTGCATGCACCAGGGTCTGTCAGGAAACCTCCCTTCCCAAATGCTTCCCTGCCCAGCCTGTCCTCTCAGAGCAGGGGCAGGAATCTGAGAGGTGCCAGGGGTGGGGATGGCACTTTGCACTTGGCACACCAAACCTGCTTTGGGAGCTCTCCGTGCTCCCCAGGCTCCCACTGCTCCAAGGATGGGGAAAATGGCTCAGCCCACCCTGAGCTGGTTTGCCATCACATTCTGGCCCTGTGTTTCCCACCTTGGGGACAGGAGGGAGTCTGGAAGATGCCAGGTGTGTGAGCCAGCCCCATCACCCTGTGCCACACTGATCCAGAGCTGCCCAACCCAGAGCTGGCCAGGGTGGCACCTCCAGGGGCTGGCATGTCCTGGGTGGGAGCCAGAACAAGCAGGGGCACCTTGCTGCTGCCCAAGGCAGTGCCCAGGTGGCACAGCACAGGGGCACGCTGATCCTGCCCAAGGCAGTGCCCAGGGGGCACAGCACAGGGGCACCTTGCTGCTGCCCAAGGCAGTGCCCAGGGGGCACAGCACAGGGGCACACTGATCCTGCCCAAAGCAGTGCCCAGGCTGGCACAGCACAGGGGCACGCTGATCGTGCCCAAAGCAGTGCCCAGGCTGGCACAGCACAGGGGCACACTGATCGTGCCCAAAGCAGTGCCCAGGCTGGCACAGCCCCCCTGCCACCCCAGCAGGGAGGGATGATGTGCAGATCCCACGGGGTGACTCACAGCCAGCACTCCAGGGACCTGCAGCACCCAGCCCTGCTGGCTCCCTGCAGAGCAGCAGAAGGGATCCTTCCCACTCCCTTCAGAGGCTGAAATCCTCGGGGCAGGGGCAGCTTTAACCCTTTCAGCACAAACACAGCAGCAGGCACGCCAGGCTCCCTGCCCAGGCTCCCAGGGAGGTGCTGGCTGCAGGCAGAGCACATTCCAGGGGCTGGTTTAGGGGTGTTGTCTTGGCCAAGGGTTTGTCCTACAGGCTCCAGCTGCCGTGGGAATGCCAAGCAGCAGCACGGACCTGTTTGCTAAGCACAGCTACCTGTTTGCTAAGGTAGGGATCCATTTGTAAGCAATTAGTGAGTGGCAGTGATAGCCTAATGAATGTAAACACCAGCACTGTGCCCTCCAAGCCCTCTCTGCACGCCTGCCACCCCAGGAGCAGAGGCCACCTGCCCACCCTTCCACCCTCAGGGCCACCTGAGCTCCTCTGCAGCCCCAGGACAGGAATTTACCCCTGACATCAAAGTGCTTTTATCACCCCAAACACACAATTTTCATCTGGCTTTGCCTTCATCATGGGACAGCTGATGGCACGGTGACGCCCAAATCCAGGCTGCAAACCACCCCTGTCCCCTCAGCAGGGCTCCTGTGTGCTGTGCATGGAGCATCTCCAGGGATAAACCCAGCAGATCCTGCCCAGAGCTCCCGGAGGCCTCTCAGATTTGCTCAGCAGCGTGGCTCAGGGCCAGCCATGGCCCACAGCCACAGGTTTCCTGCCTCACATCAGCCTCAGGCAGGGGAGAAGCGTGAACAAAATGCACCCAGAGAAGTGGGAAGCAGCGGTGGGAGTTCACAGATCAGATGGTGGCATTCTGTCCTCAGCTGTGCATCTCCTTGCTTTGCCAGGCCTGAAATTTTAGCCCTGCAGGCACACCTGGGCATCATAAATTTGTGCACAATCTGGCTTCTTCAGCCCTTGTCCTGGGGGGAAAAACAGCCAAAAAAAAAAAAAAATCAAAGCAGCAGTGCTGCCCATGCTGGGAGGGCTGGGAAGTGGCACCAAACTCCAGCGAGCCCCTGGCCACCAGCAGAGGGGTAAAAGCCATGGTAGGTCAGTGCCAGGGGCATCACGGGGGTCAAACAGAGGTGGCACTGGCACAAGGCTGCCAGGATTTGGGTTTTGTGCCTCGTGGATGGATTGGAGGGCTAGAGGCTGGGGAGGGATGCCCAGAGCTGGGTGAGGCAGTTCTTGGCAGCGTTCACAGCACTCCCAGAAGGAGCTGATGGCAGAGATGGCCCCACAGCCCAGCCTGGCTCACAGAGTGAGCTGGGACAGAAGTGAAGCAGCATTTGGGCATCCAAGGCCTGCTCAGAGCACTCCAGCTGCTGGGAGAGCAGTGGGAGCCCAAGAGGGCAGAGCCAGCCCCCAGCAGCGTTTGCACAGCCCTGGGGTGCTCCCAAGGCACCCAAAAATCACCAACCCCCAGCACCCTGAGCGAGCAGGAGTTGCCAAGCCTTGACTACAACACGTGGCTACTTCTAATGGGGTAATGGCAACTTGGGCAAGGACTGCAGAGCCCCCCAAAGGGCTTGGCAGAGCTTTGGCACTAATGAGTGATGTGCCCAGGGCCACAGAGCTGGGCAGGGCCAGAGGAGCAGCTCCCAAGGACTCCTGGCTGTGCCCAGGGGCCTCCCCTGTGTGGCAGGGCAGAGCAGGGGGCACAGAGCAGGGGGATTTAGCTCCCTGGCACCTCCATGGGCAAAGCAGGGGCAGGCAGCAGGGTTTAGGGCAGGCAGCAGGGTTTGGATCCCTGGCACCTCCATGGGCAGAGCAGGAGGGTTTGGATCCCTGGCACCTCCATGGGCAGAGCAGGAGGGTTTGGATCCCTGGCACCTCTCTGGGTGTGGGAGGCCGCAGCTGAAGGAGTTTTGCAGCACCATCAGATAGCTGGAACACAGCAGTGCCATAAACAGCCCTTATCTCCAGCAGCAGCCCAGGCTGCTATTAAGAGCTGGGAAGGAATCCCAAAAGGAACCAACAGGCGTTTGTCAGAATTGGCCCGGAGGAAGCTCAGCGGTCCCACCTGACCGGGGAGGCCCGTGATCCCAGCAGGGCTGAGCAGCAGACCTGAGCTGCTCCCCCGGAGGAGCAGAGGGAGGACCCTTTGTTATCAGGCATCCTGCAGGCTCGGAAAGGATCAGTCCCTATTGTTTCCCACCCCGGCAGCGCCAGCCCCGCTGCCCCGCGAGGAGGGGGCTCGCTCCTGCCCCAGGTGTGGCTCGGGCAGAGGTCACCTGCAAAGTTTCCTCGCCTCTGACACAGCCCAACAGAGCTGGAATCACCTGTTCTGTTGGCTCGCAGCATGCCAAGGCATTTTTCACGGTGTTTTGCTCGGGAACCACCCCAAGCCCTCGGATTGAGAAACCTCAGCACGCCAGTGCAATGGAGAAGTTGTTGCTCTGCTGTTCAGTGCCTGGGGGAGGGCTCCGCTCCTCACACAGCTCCAGGAGCCACAGCAGGGGCAGGGGGGCTTCCCTGGAGGGGTTAGGCCAGCAGGAAGCCCCTCAGGTGCCCATCAACACCAACTCCTTCACCAGGGACCTAAAGACGGGGATCAAAGCCGTGCCAGCGAGGTGGGCACAGCTGTCACACAGCACGTCAGGTAGGAAAAAAAAATTGATTGTGACTTGCTCGGCCCTGATCAATCTTCCCAGACTTTCCAGCAAGGGCACAGAACCCAAAGTGAGCAGCCTGGTGCCAGTTCTCATCTTATGCAGCACATTTCCGAGCTCTGCTTCTTTAGAGATTCATCCACAGCGCATGAGTGCCTCCGTCCCTGTCTCACACGCACAATAGCAACACCCACATCCCCAGCTGCAGAAGGCTTGGGGGCTTTTTTTTTCCCCCCAGGATTGCACCTGTGCTTTGCTCAGGTTTCTGGGTCTCTCCTCACCCTTCTCCTCCTCCCCTCACATCCATTTCTGCCCAGGCAGAGGCAGCAGCAAGTGAGGCTGTGCCCGTCACAGCGCTCCTGGCTGCCTCTCACCATGTTGCGTATCGACATTTCAGTCGATGCTCTGCCCTCCAAAACCCCAGAAATCCAAGCCAAGAAAAGTACTCCGTGGAGATAAGCACCGCGGCTCAGCCCACATCAAACACAGCCGAGCCAGAGCCTGTCAGAAAGCAGGCGAGCAAAAGGCAGGCAGGAAAATAACCCCAAATCCATCCCACTGGGCTTGTCAGCGCTGCTATGACATTTTCTTTCCAATTCCTCCCAGCCAGCTCGGTGCGGTATCAGCCCCATTCCCTCAGCCAAGGCGAGAGGACGCCGTACTCACTGCTA
>NW_005054308.1:10872776-10874205 GCF_000277835.1 Geospiza fortis | reverse complement strand
GTGCCCACAGCCCAGCCCAGCTTTGCCCAGCCCAGCTTTGCCCAGCCCAGCCCAGCCCAGCCCAGCTTTGCCCTGCCCTGCCCTTCCAGCTGCCCTGCCCCGCCCTGCCCTCAGTCCTGCCCACAGCCCAGCCCTGCCCTGCCCTGTTTTCAGCCCCTGCCCTGCCCTCAGCCCCGCCTGCAGCCCCCGAGCCCCCTGGCCGGTCCCTCCTTGCCACAGGGCTCCTGCCCAGCCCTGGGTGCCGCTGCTGCCTGCCCTGTGCTGTTTGCTGTCCAGCTGAGCATCCCAGAAATGCTGTCCCGGGACAGAGGGATGTGGTTTATGCAGTAAACTGGATTTCCTCCCGTGCCAAGATTCCCTCCTGCAGCTGTCCAGGCTGGCACCCTGGCTCTGCTGGCAGCCCGGGTGTCTGTCCCATGCCAGGATCGGGAAGGGAGCTGAGGGTGTTGGCAGGGCTGTGGGACAGAGAGGGGCCCTTCCCTCGGGATCAGAGCAGCCTGCAAGGCTCCAAAGCCCTGAGCCCCCTGTTTCGTGGCTGAAACACTCTCAGTCAGAACAGAGCCATGCCCAGGCTGCTCCCCAGGTGCCCACAGAGCCGGGCTGTGCCCTGCCCAGCGTGCTGCCCTCCCAGGCTGTGATCCTCGCTGTGATTGCAGGATCTGAGCTCAGCCCTGCCATAACGAGAGAGGTTTGCCATGCAGCGTGGCAGGCGCTGTGTCCCTGCACTGCTGGGGCTGCAGAGCTGCTCAGAGCCCCTCTGCCTTCCCTTCCTCTCGCTGCTTCATCTGCAGCAGCTGCTGGCGGTGACGTGACAAGACAGGTAGCACTGAGCTGTGCTGGGGCTGCCAGCTCCCTGCAAGCCCTGCTGCCTGTCCCCTCTGGCTGTCCCCTCCCCTGAGGCGGCAGGGAAGAGCAGGACGAGCAGTGGGAGCGGGAGCCTGGAGGTTCCTGCAGGGCTGGGGGGAGCAGAGCTGCTGATACAGGAAAGGTTGAGAGACGCTGTTTACAGGAGCATGTAGTGACAGGACAGGAGGGAGTGGCTTTAGAGGAGGGTTAGATTAGATATCGGGAAGAAATTCCTCCCTGTGAGGGTGGGGAGGCCCTGGCACAGGGTGCCCAGAGAAGCTGTGGCTGCCCCATCCCTGGAGGCGTCCAAGGCCAGGCTGGATGGGGCTCAGAGCCACCTGGGCTAATGGAAGATGTCCCTGGCCATGGATGATCTTTATGATCCCTTCTAGCCCAGGCCATTCTATAATTCTGTGGTGATTCTATGGCACAGCACGGTGGGATGGCTCAGGCTGCACTTGCCCTTCTGTGAAGTTTCCTGTCCAGGTGTGCTCTCCTCAGGGAAGGTCCCCATCCCAGCCAGACTGTCATGAATGGTGTCAATGACCCCATCTGAGGAGTCCATAAAGCAGCCAGGACATGA
>NW_005054308.1:10865241-10872687 GCF_000277835.1 Geospiza fortis | reverse complement strand
TTGTTAACTTGCTGCCTTTGGAACAACTTGGACTCTGCAGCACAGACAGGCTGGGGTTGCAGAGGGCTGCACAGGAGCATGGGGTGCTCTGGTGGAGCTCAGGGGGCACCGGTGCAGAACCCTTGCATCCCCTCCCCAGCTGGGTGGTGCCAGAGGCGCTCTGTGGGGAAGGGGAGAGGGCACTGCCAGGTGGGCAGGGCGCTCCCTGCAGTGGCATCTGTGAGTTTTGGTGCTGGGGAGGTGGCAGCAAGGCGCTGTGACCCTTGGTCACCCCCCCAGCTCAGCCAGCAGCTCCTGGGCGCTGCTCCGAGCCCCTCAGCACCAGCGCTGCCGTCCCAGGGCGTTTTGGAAATCCCATTTCCTTTCCTTTGTCTGAGGGAACTGCCTGCGAAAGCTGCCGCGAGAGGATGTTGGGGATGCCTGAGACAGGAGTCAGAGAGGAGGAAATGTCAGGATGTTAAGGCAGCCTCCTTTCATCCCTTTGTGTCTGTGCGCTGCAACATGAATTTTCACAGCAATTATTGGACGTGTTTTTCCCACAAGGCTCCTGCTCCGTTCAGCACCTGCAGGTCCCACAGAGCTCAGGCTGTGCAGAGGAAGGGGAACCCTGCACCCTGCAGCGAGAAGGGACAACACAGGAGTGATGGAGATAAAATGACAGAGGAGAAAAAGGTGCAAATTTCATTTAATTTTCCTTCCCTGGACACTGAGATTTTTATCCCTCCTCCATAAGATGCTGAGAGTCGCCTGAACCAGACTTCCCCCAGCTGCTCAGTCCCTGTGTTCCTGCCTGATCCCAGCTGGAGAGCTGGGAGTTGCTGGTTGCACGTGGAACCACGGGGAGCTGGGCTCAGGCACATCCTGTGCCACACCTGCACCAGGAATGGTGACAAATCAGCCTCGGTACCTCTCCATGTGTCTCTGCCGCGTTTCCATGTCAGGCTGTGCTCAGCTGCTGTCCCTGGGAAGGGATTTTGGTTCCCGGGGCTGGAGGGGCAGCCCCAGGGAAGGGGATCCCTCCTCAGTGCCGTGGGACAGATGAGGAATGGTGAGGCTGCAAGGAGAATTTCGGATCGCAGGCCCCCGAGCTGGGACAGACAGTCAGGAGAGTAAAAGGATCACACAAACACCCTGTCCTGGAGGCACGGGGATGGTCCGTCAGCAGCCTCTGGCGTTTCTGGTTTGTTCGGAGCTGGATCATCCCTTCCAGCACACCTGGACACCGCCCGCACATCCCTGCTTGCAGCACCAGCTCCCAGCGCTCTCCCCACGCTTTCCCAGCCCCTTCCCTTCCACCGGGAGTCATTTGTGTGCACAGCCTTTGCTGCCGGACTCCGAGAATCCCCGGCGGGCTGGAGATGCCTCTGCCGGGGATGGCAGCTGCAGCGCCCATGTGTCCGTCTGTCCCTGCGGCTCCAGCTGGCCAAACGCGGCCCTGCCAGCCCAGCCCCCGGCTCAGCCCCTGCCCAGCACAGCCTCTCGTGTCTCCAGGATGATCTGAGTGCAAAGAGCAGCGGGAATGCCCTTGGGGACAGCCCCACGCCCCGCACGGAGCACTGGGCAGGCTGCGCACAGGCGCGGCTGACTCATCACAAGCTGGTGACATTTTCCAAAAAAAGCCTCCAAGTCCGGGGCTGTGATGTTCCCAAAAGGCAGCAGAGGAGCCTAAGGGGGCTGCAGACCCCATTCTACCACGGCACATGGGCTGTGGCATGGCAGGGAGGAAATTCTGCCTCGCTGGGCAGTTCCCATGCGTTTTCCTTGTCCCTGGTTGCCCTGGGAGGTGGCATCTGGCAGGGGTAGGGTCAGGCGTGGGCAGATGCTGCTGCCCCCTGCCCAGTGCAAAGCCAGGCACTCCTGGTGATGGCAGAATTATTTCCCACGTGATGGAGATGAACATTTTAATTTGTGAGTCCCTGGACCACAGAGCAACTGGGAGCAGAGGCATGAACTGGGCAGTGGGGCCCTGGTGCAAAGGTCCCCCCTCATCCTCCTCATCCTCCTCCTCCTCACAGCCACCACCAAGGCATTTGCCAGTGGTTTGGCTTTCTCCCAGTTTCCCCAGCAGCCCTTCCCCACATCAGTAGGAGGAGACACAGCCTGGCAGAGGCAGATGTTCCCTGGGCTGCCTGCATTCAAGTGATAATCAAATGATAGATTATTTTCAAGCAAACTCTCATTTTCAGCATTAATTTTAGTGCGGTGCAAAGAGAGGCAGTGAAAAGAGCACCCAGGCAGTGGAGGATGGGTGGGATCTGGATGTGCTCCAGGGAAAGCTGATGCACCACAGCCCATCTGTACCTGCAGCCATCCTGCAAAGCTGCCAAGGGAGGGCTCCATCCTCTGGCTCCTGCATCCGCCTTCTTTCTTATCCTCACCAAGGCTGCCTCTGGGTCAAATGCAACAAACATTCCCCAACCAGCAGCAGGTGAGTCAAAGCAAGTCCTGCAGAAGCTCTGCACGTCAGGAATGTTCACATTCCCTCCTGAAAGACCTGGACGGCAGGAGAGGAAAGGTGCTGCATGGCCTGGACTGATGCAGGGGTGATGGCAAAGGTTTAAGGGCATTGTAAGTCAGTGTTTTTCCTAAAACCTGTGAATCTTTCACCCTGGAGTGCTCTGGGAAAGGAGGAGCAGTTGTTGTGTCACACAGCAGGGCTGGGGCCCCCAGGCTCTGTCAGGAATTATTGCCCGAGCTGGGGCTGCTTCATTTCCCTGTCCCATTTGCCTGTGTGTGACACAGAGGGACCCTTTGTGGGCACAGCCACCCTGCTGAGCCCAGCTGGCAGCTCCTGCCTGGCACAGGGAGCTCAGTTCCAGCTGCAGCCTGGATCCCTGCCCTGCTCTCACCCCACTGGAGCGCAGGGGAAGTCGGGGTTCATTTTAGTTTTCTCTCTGAAGTTGCCCTGGAGCACTGAAAGCTGCCGGCAGAAGGAATTCCTCCCCTTGGGCTGGGATCAGGAGATGCTCATGGACAGCCTTGCCCAGCATGAACCATCTGTGGGAAGCCCAGCTCTGGGGTCTGTGCACTCCTGGAATTCCTCCCACCTTCCAGAGCTCCTCAGGGAGCACCCCCTGCTCAGGATGACCTGGGAAATGCTGCTGATTTCTCATTGCTGCAGTGGGGTTGTCACAACAACTCAGTTTTCCTTTTCTTCATCAAATTATTCCATGGGAAAACCAGGAATCAGGGTGATTCTGGGGGAATTTAGGGCACCTCCAGGAACTGGAGCTCAGGCCAGGTCTCCAGATCCTCAGGAGGAGGCCAAATGCTGTAATTAAGGAGAGCTAATTTCTTTTTCCACTTCTGAGCTGCAGAATGGCTCGCCCCAGGTAAGCAGCAGGTTATCTCTTTTCTAGGAAATCTCACTCTCTCTTTTTTTTTTTTTTTGTTCCTCAGTCTAAAAATGGAATGCAGACCCTGAAAATAAATTCCCAGAGAACACCACTGTGCAAACATCCCAGGCTTTGATTCAAAGTGTTTGGATTAATTAGCTTAAACTGAAAGCTTTCATTCTGATTTCAGCCTCGGCTTTATGGACAAAAAATTAAAGCAGCAAAGCTTTGGAAGTTGAAAAATCAAAATGTTCCAGCCTGGAAATATCAAAACAAGATGCTGAGCCTCGCTGAACTGCTTTGTTGCTTTCTAAAAGGAAATGGCATCAAGACCAACACCTTTACAAGAAGCTTGGATCATTAAGCACTTCAAAAAAAAAACCCTAGTTCAGCATAAGCAATTAATTTCTTAATTAGATTTTCTCTTTTTCTTCCAGAGGGAAGTCTAAAAATATTGATTTTTTCCATTTTATCCCAAGATTTCTTTAAATATGATCCCCTCACTGGATGGTTAAGCTGGAGCTTGAGCTGTGGGAATTACATGGGGTGGTTCATTTAAATTCACTTTGTCATCTTTCCTTCTCCTTGTCCTGTTTATTTCTGTTCCAGTGGCAAAACAACACCAGGGTAAGAGCAGAGGATAATACAGAAAATAGAGACTGGAAGGGAAATTGAATATGAACATGAACTTGAACATGAACATGAAATATTTTGGAAATCTCATTTTCTAGAGGTGAAACACATTTCCTTGGGAAGCCTCTTGGAGGAGAACAGCCTTGATGTTTGGAGCAGTTTTCCTGCTGGTTTTCAGCCAGCTCCATCCAAAGCAGCGCCTGGATGAAGCTCAGCTGGACATTCCCATCAGCATTACCTGACCTGGGGTGTCTTTAACTCAGAACCATAAAACCCCAGCTGGAATTGCACGTGGCTGTGCTGAACACTGAGGCACACGCAGCTGGGAGCTCCCAAAATCCCTGGGAGAAGGTTCCAGAGGGTTATTTTCCTGGAGATGCCCTCCAGACCCAGCTCCTGTGTCCCTGCTGCTGCTCCCCTATTTTGGAGCTTTGCCTCGTTTTTCCTGATGATCCCAATTCTGCAGCTCCACAGGGCTTGGGGTTTTTTTGCCAGCCTGTGGAGCTGCTGGGGCTGGGGACAGCAGGGATGGGGACAGCAGGGATGGGACAGCAGGGATGGGGACAGCAGGGTTGGGACAGCAGGGTTGGGGAAAGCGGGGTTGGGACAGCAGGGTTGGGGCAGCAGGGGTGGGGACAGCAGGGTTGGGATGACAAGAAATGCCCACCAGCCAACTAGGCAGAGAATGAAACTGCAGCCAAGCCGAGGGTGCTGTCACCCAAGAGGACTGGGGTGGCTCCTGGGGTGGGGGACAGCAGGGATGGGACAGCAGGGCTGGGGACAGCAGGGATGGGGACAGCAGGGATGGGGACAGCAGGGATGGGACAGCAGGGCTGCAATCGCGTTTTCCCCATGCTGGGACGCAGCGGAGCGGTTCCTGCTGCCATCTAATGGCTCTGACTATGAACACCCGGCAGGGAGGGCCCGGCTCAGCCAGCGCTGCTGGCTGGGGAGTCCCTGAGCTCTCCCGAGGGCTGCAGGAGGTCACACCGAGCCCAAACCACGGCACGATGTCCCTGAGGGGACGCTGGGCACGGGGGGAAGGGCAGGGACAGACATTCCTATTGCAAAGTTCAGCACAAGCTCCTTTGGGATGATGCTTCTGGTGCCAGCAGCTCTGCCCTTCCTGGGGCAGGGTGAATGCCCCTCTCACTCTGAAATGCATGGATGTAGGAATATCCTGAGCTGCCAGGACCTGTAGGATCAGCAGTGCAACTCCTCACCCTGCACAGCCCCAAAATCCCACCCCAGGCATCCCTGGAGCTCTGTCCAAACCCTCCTGGAGCTCTGACAGCCTCGGGGCCGTGCCCATTCCCTGGGGAGCCTGGGCAGTGCCAGCACCCTCCTCTGGTCCTCCCTTCCTCCTTCCCATGCCCCATGCATGGTCTCACTTCCCTGGCTGTGTCTGGGACAGTCTGGAGGCTGCCCTGGCTGTGGCACTGAGCTGCTGCCCTGCAGTGATGGTGCCTGGAGCAGGGAGGGTTCCTGGGATTCACAGCCCAGTGCCAGGGAGGAGACCTCAAACCACAGCTCCTGGTGTGGCAAAGGCTCCAGACCCACACGGATCCATCCAACACACACTGAGCCAGTTTTCCCATTTTCCACGTTTCCCATTTTCCACTTTTCCAGTTTTCCCATTTTCCTGGTTTCCCATTTTCCAGTTTTCCCATTTTCCACTTTTCCAGTTTTGCCATTTTCCACTTTTCCTGTTTTCCCATTTTCCACTTTTCCAGTTTTGCCATTTTCCAGTTTTGCCATTTTCCACTTTTCCAGTTTTGCCATTTTCCAGTTTTCCTGTTTTCCCATTTTCCACTTTTCCAGTTTTGCCATTTTCCAGTTTTGCCATTTCCCACTTTTGCAGTTTTCCAGTTTTGCAGTTTTCCAGGAGGGTTCATTTCCTCCCCTGGCTGAAAACAATGCGAGAGGAGCAGGACTCAGCATTTCTGAACACGAAGCGCTGAGTTCAGCTCAGTTCAGCCCCAGAGCCCTCTTAACCCTTTAGCTGTGGGATGGAGCACAATTCCCAGGGCAGCAGCAGCAGTATCTTTGGATTGCCTTGTGTTGAGAGAAGTCAGAAAGGGTTTGGAGGTGGAAGAAAATTCCCGAGGGAGGGCCATCGATGAGGAGAAAGATCTGAAAGCCAGGCCAGTCTGGCTGCACTCCGGGGCTGGCCACACCAGTTTGGCTGTGAAAGCCCTGAGATTTCCATGTGTCCTCAGCCACACACGAACCCCCTCATTCCCCAGTGCCCCAGCTGCCAAAAAAAGCTGGGAAAATGCTGTCCCAAGGCCACCCAGGGATGGAGGGACACGAGGCAGGTTCTCCAGGTGAGCAGCCCGAGGGGTCCTGGATTCCTGGAGAACCTGGAGGGGGCAGGTGCTTATCGCTGCTCCGTGCCATTTGCACAGGGTGACAGCGAAAGCAGAGCTCTGGAATGAGGAAATGTCCCCGAGGAATTGTCCCCTGTGCTCCTGCCAGCGTCCCAGCCCTCCCCCACTGGGATTTCAGAGGGAGTAAGGAAAGCTCTGCTCCATCTCACACCAAAGTGGGTACCAAAGGATCAAACCACGAACCAAGAGTTCCTTTGGCCTCAAACAAAACCTTTCATCTTTTTTTTGTTTGCTTTTTCCTCCAGCGAAGCTGGCTCTGGGCTGACTTCCTTTGCTTTCAGCTTCAGTGTGGAATAACAAGCTGAAAAGCCACGAGGCTTCGTTTTTGAACCTGCCGAGGAATGGCCGACTTCAGAAGGAGCAGAAACGTGGGGAAAGCTCCGTGTTAACTGTTTAATCGCTTCCACATCGGGAAAGCTCGGTGTTAACTGTTCCATCCCTTCCACATCGGGAAAGCTCGGTGTTAACTATTTAATCGCTCCCACATTAGGAAAGCTCGGTGTTAACTGTTTGGGGAAAGCTCGGTGTTAACTGTTCCATCCCTTCCACATCGGGAAATCTCAGTGTTAACTGTTCCATCCCTTCCAAGAGGAAAAACCTCCCCGTGATTGCCCTGCCGCGGACTTTAGCCCCAATACTGCTGGGTGCACAGATCTCTTGTTCTGTGCGCCTGTATTTGCATTTTGCGAGGGGGGTCGGAGCTGGGATTCCCGAGGGAATGCCTGTCCCGGCATTCTGCTGCCGCACAGCCCCAAGGACGGCGAGCGGGAAGGTGAGGCCGCCAGAGGCTGCTCCTGCCAGGGGGGGGAGATCCCTGCGCTTGGCACGGGCACACGGTGCCCATGGAGCCTCCCTGGAATTGTTTCCTGCCCAGCCGGGCGAAGGAGGCGCCGGGGAATTGCGGGAGCCGCAGTTTCTAACCCAGCCCTGGGTAACTCATTGACCTCTGCTGGGAAGCGGAGGTTCCCAGGATGATAAGGAGCTCTTGGAAGGAATTCCTCCCCTCGTGTGAGGGAGTGGCAGCGCTGGGCACGCTCGCAAACACGTCCGCAGCCCCGGCAGCACAGCAGCGTTCCCTCGGGGCTCGG
>NW_005054308.1:10864863-10865231 GCF_000277835.1 Geospiza fortis | reverse complement strand
CCCCGGCTGGGCAAAGCCAGCCGGGAGCTGGTGCAGGTGGCTGGAGCGATCCAGAGCCTCTGGAATCCCAGGCTGGAGCGATCCAGAGCCTCTGGAATTCCTGGCTGGATCCAGCCCCTCTGGAATTCTGGGCTGGAGCGATCCAGAGCCTCTGGAATTCCAGACTGGAGCGCCGGAGTTCGGGGCTTTGGCGCTGCCTGGGTCAGGGGCTCAGGGATGGGCACGGAGGGAGGGACAGGAGGGTTTGGGTGCTTTGGGAACCGACAGGAGAAATGGGTTTGGGAAAGGGGGTTTGGTGCCAGGGCTGGGTGTCAGCCCTGCAGAGCTCTGCGGTTTGTGGCAGGGCTGTCCCCGCGCCGAGGGGGCCT
>NW_005054308.1:10862744-10864813 GCF_000277835.1 Geospiza fortis | reverse complement strand
GAGCCGAGGGTGCCTGCACAGCCACTCTCACTCCATTCTGCGCCCAGGGCAGGGAAAAGTGGCTGACAGTGGGATTGCAGAGGGAGCAGAGCCCTTGGAGAGCAAGCACAGGCAGAGAACCCCCTCTGGAACAGGCTGAGATGCCAGGAAATACTCCAAACTTATCCCTGGCTTTTCCAGGGAGGCCAGGCTGCAGCAGCAATGAGGGCTCTCCAGGGCAGTTCCAGGATTTGTTGGGAAGCAGAAGTGTAGGAAGTGGAGTGAGAGGTTTTCAGCTTGCTGGCCAAAAGGCAAATTCCAGCTCAGGTCAAACAGGAGGTGACACCTTTGCTTGTGCAGGGATGGGTTTGGTTGCTAAATTGTCAAGGTAGACTTGAAAACAAAAAGACATTTCACAACCACAAAGGAAGACATTTGTTTTTAAAATATTAAAATATTAATATTAAAATATTAAATCCTCCCATTTTGTTGCTTTAAAAAACAATCCCCTGTGTAGAAGAAATTGATGCTAATTGGTGAGCAGGAACTGATAAAAGCAAAAAGCTTTGTTTATAAACACTGCCCTGCTCGAGTTTTGAACACTTGGACTGCATGGACCCAAAGCAGCAAGACCTCTTGTGTAAAGGTGTGCCTGAATCCACCACAGAATTCCATTTGTGTGCTCTGAGCACAGGCAGGCTGCATTCCCCCTCTGGTTCCTGCACCTGGCTCAGCTGGGGGAGGATTTTAGCTGTGCAGCTCCCAGGGTTGGTGAGCAGGGACCAGGCTCTGCCTTTGCCCAGGGGGAGCAGCGCTGGCCCGGCCCAGCACTGCCCTTCCTGCTCTGGGTGCAGAGCTCTGGGCTCAGCAGCAGGATGGAGGGGATGCTCCCTTCTCCAGGCTGGTATTTTGGGATGTGGATGAGGAATCCCCACTCCTGCAGCTGCTCTGAGTGTGCCCCGAGCACCTCTCAGTGCAGCCCTCCCTGCACAGGTTGGTTTGCCTTCCCTTTTGTGTGGAAGCTGCCAGCCCCATGCAGGTGGGTTCCATCCTGCCATTCCCACAGCCGGGCACTGCTCAGGCTTTGCTCTAGGGGCACTGCAGTTGTGCCAGGCGTGGGAATCTGTCTGCTGAGAAATTCCCTCTCTGGGTCATGGAATCACAGAGATCACTAGATCTGGGTTAAAAGGGACTTTAAAATTTCCCTCTGTTGGTGGGCTGGAGCCCCTTCCACTGCACCAGTGTGCTCACAGCCTCATCCAGCCTGGCCTAATTATTCCCTCCTATAATAATTCATATAATAATGAATCCCTGGATCAATTAACATATAATAATTAATAAATTAATACATTGATTAATTAATATATAATAATTAATATATAATTAATATATAATCAATTAATATAATAATTAATATAATAATCAATCCCTGGGTTAATTATTCCCTCCTCTGGAGAAGTCCAAGGCACTGCCATGGTTTGGGATGCAGCCTGGCAGAGGCAGCAATGCTCCTGGAGCATCCCCAGCACACAAATCCCTGCAGTGGTGGCACTGCCTGGTTGCTGCAGTAAAAACCCATCCCTAAAACCCCTCAAAACCTGCAAGTCCTCTCCCTAAACCCTTTTGGGTTTTGTTTTGCAGGTGCTGTGTTGCTGCTGGCCAACGATGCTCTGCAGACCCCTCCCAGCTCAGTGAGCCCTCCCAGGCACCCCAAATCCCGACCCTGAGGGCTGCGGAAGCTCTGAGGATGTGAGTGAGGAGGGAATGAGGCTCACCCTCATCCTGGGATGCCCAGGGGATCCTGCAGGGCAGCCAGCCCCTTCCTGCTGCTGTTGGAGCTGGGGTTTGGAGTGCCCGGGCTGCAGAACTCACCTGGCTGTGGGTGCCAGAGATGCCCGTGGTGCTGCCAGCTGCCCCCACGGTGACACAGGAGAAGCAACAGGCAGGAAGGAGGAGCAGGATCACAGCCAGCCCTGCATGGAGGATGCTGGATGGGGCCCAGCTGGACATCCCCAAAGGTGAGGGAGCAGCTCTGCTCTGGGAATGGGGCAGAGCGGCTGGGAGCTGGGGCAGGCTTGGCAGAGCGAGAG
>NW_005054308.1:10862155-10862717 GCF_000277835.1 Geospiza fortis | reverse complement strand
ACTACCCTCCGGGAGGCAGAGTGCACGAAAGGAGGCTCAGGGGGCCCTGCTGGCTCTGCACAGCTCCTGCCAGGAGGGGACAGCCGGGGGGATTGGGCTCTGCTCCCAGGGAACAGGGACAGGAGGAGGGGAACGGTCCCACATTGCACCAAGGAGGGGTTGGGTTGGATATCAGGGAGAATCTCTCCATGGAAATGCTCGGCAAGCGCTGGCACAGCCCATCCAGGGTGGAGTCCCCATTTGAAGGACACAGATGTGGCACTTAGGGACACGGTCTAGGGGTGGCCTTGGCACCATCAGGTGTGTGGCCAGACCTGATGCCCTAAAGGCCTTTCCAAAGCTAACTGATGCCCTTAAAGGCATTTCCAAAGCTAACTGATGCCCTTAAAGGCATTTCCAAAGCTAACTGATGCCCTTAAAGGCATTTCCAAAGCTAACTGATGCCCTTAAAGGCCTTTCCAGAGCCAGCTGCTGCAGTGACTCCCTCCTGTGCCCCCCCTGAGGCCGTGCCCGCCGCCCCCGCGGTGGCAGTGCCCTCTCCAAGGGGACATTGTGCATTGTG
>NW_005054308.1:10839233-10861981 GCF_000277835.1 Geospiza fortis | reverse complement strand
CGTGGGGCTGCAGGGCTCCTGCCCAGGGCTGGGAGCCTTGGGGACACCCTGGCACTGAGCACTGGCCCCTCTGGCCACCTGCCTTTCCTCTGGGATGGCTCCTGGTGCTCTCTCCTCTTGGATTGGGGCGTGCAGGGAGTGAGGCAGGACGTTTTGGCCAGGGAGGGGACAGGGTGACTCAGGGATTGGTTTATTCCCATGCTGTTGGTGATTCCCCTCCCTGCCCAGGAGCCCTCCAAGCACAGCCCGTGGGTGCTGGCATCCCCCAGGGCACCATCCCTGCTCCAGGGTGTCCCAGTGAGCTGGGACATGGCTCAGGGCCAGCCAGGGCCAGAGGGTGCCCTGAGCACCAGCCCTGCAGCCAGGAGTGCAGCCCTGAGTGCGGGGACCTGGCTGGGGCTGGAGCTGTTTGCTGCCCACTGGTACAAAATATTTTGGCACCGAGGAGGCCAGTGAGTCACTGGCACGGCTGGGAACAATTCCCCAGCTGCAGTTTCAATTGGTCTCTTGAAAAAAAAAAAGCTCCCAGTTCCCTTTCTGAGCGTGGCTCAAATGAAAATAAACACTGAACCCGCGAGAGCGGCCGGAGTGAGCCCTGGGGACCCATGGACGGGCTCTGTGCTGCTGCAGGCAGAGGTGGCACGAGCAGCGTCCCACCTGCCACCTCCTGTGGCACATCCCAGGGACACCGCTCAGGCCGGGAGAATCCTGCCAGGGATGTGGACGCCTCTGCCCCCCCTCCAGGTGAGGAGTGTGAGTCCTGCTGGCCCCGCCCGCCCGAGCTCCTGCCCCACGGGGACCGCCTGCACCGCCGGGGACAATGGTGGGACACGGACACGGCACCGGGGACACAGCTCCAGGACATGGCAACAGGTACCCATCCATGGGACATGGCATCAGGGATCCCTCCCCAGGGAATGGCATCAGGTACCCAACAACAGGGCATGGCACCAGGGACCCATCCCCAGGGCATGGCACCAGGGACCCATCCCCATCCCCAGGGCATGGCAACACATACCCAACCACAGGGAATGACATCAGGTACCCATCCCCAGGGAATGGCGTTATGGACTCATCTCCGTCCCCAGGGAATGGCACCAGGTACCCACCCCATCCCCTGGGAATGGCAACAGGTACCCCACCACAGGGAATGGCACCAGGGACACATCCCCAGGACATGGCAACAGGTCCCCAACCCTATCCCCAGGACATGGCATCAGGGACCCAGTCACAGGGACTGGCATCAGGGACCCATCAGGGACCCATCCCCAGGGAATGACATCAGGGACCCATCTCCAGGGAATGGTATCAGGGACCCATCAGGGACCCATCCCCAGGGAATGACATCAGGGACCCATCCCCAGGGAATGGCATCAGGGACATATCCATTGGAAATGGCACCAGGGATCCGTCCCCGGGGCATGGCAACAGGTACCCAACCACAGGGAATGGAATCAGGGACCCATCCCCATCCCTAGGGAATAGCATCAGTTACCCATCTTCAGGGAATGGCACCAGGGACACATCCCCATCCCCACCCCCACAGAATGGCACCAGGTACCCCCCCCAGGCCCTGCCCGGCTCTGTGGGCACAGAGAAGGGAGGAGGGCAGCCAGGAGTGGAGCAATGGCAGGAGCCAGCTCAGATTTAGCTCTGCCTCTGCCTCCCTTCACTTCCCCTTCTCCATTTCCTCATGTGGAGCTGCCACACGAAATGTTAAGACTTTGCTCAATGTAGACCCTTTTCTTTCAAAGCAAAACTTATTCATGGCCTGTCCAGCCTTGGGCTGCTCTTTTCTACTTGTCAGCTCTACATGAGAATTCTATTTCTTTGCATAAGAATTCTATTTCTGCATGCAAATATCAGTTTATTTGAGTGGCTGGCAAAGTTGGCTCAGTAAAAAGAGCCGTAGAGCAGAGTTCTGGTCAAAGAAGTGACTTTAAAAAGCTTCTGGACATTCCAGCTCTGCATCTCCAGGTACAGGTTTATCTTACAAATCCTGTTTGATTGCTGACAAAAATTGGGGTTTAATCTGGTTATCCCTCCACTGCCAATGCAGCTGTGGAAGTGCAGGGCTGGAGTTGTGTGTGCCTCAGCTTTCATTAACATAATTAGCGGCTCACATAGCAGGCCCTGAATCCTTTATGGCAATAACTGATGATGTGTGGAGCAGGGAGAAAGCTGATTGGGTTTTGGATACTCAGCAGAGCAGGCAGGGGAGAAAAATCTCATTTAGATTTTCAAATTTTTGAACGAAGAGTTTTGCAAGGCCTTGGCTCTCCTGTGCTGGGGAGTTGAGGTCTCCTCCAAAAAAAATCTTTTCTGGGGATTCACCCTTTTAACAGATCTGCTCATCTGAGGGTCTGGCCAGGAGAAAGGAGGGAAATCCCCTCACTCCACTGCAGCACTGGGAAAAAAGCCCAACATCAAGGGAGTGATGGAGTCAGACCCCATCACTCCCATGGATCTCTCCAACCTTGAGCACGACTTGAGGCTGGTTCCAGAGCTACACAGTCCTCAGTAGATGTGCAGGAGCTCTCAGCCGAGGCAGGACATCCCAGAGCTCTGCAGAGCATTTCCAGCAGCTCTGCTGTTCCCTCCTCTCCAGGTAAGGCTGGGCTGGCAGAGAGGAGCAGCCCCGCTCCCGAGGCAGGACACGGCTCCCCGGAGCCCCCGGTGGTGCTGCTGGCTCTCAGGGACACCCTTCCCCCAGGTAAGGAGCTCCTGGGGCACCTCCCAGGTTCCCTGGTTCCTGCAGTGCCTCGGGTCTCACCTTGGTGCTGAGGAACGAGGATGGGCTGGGCTTGTGCTGTGTGAGCATCACAGCCAGGCTGCATGTGCAAACCCAGGGCACACAGGGAATATTCCTCTGTCTGCTCTGGGTGCCCTGACCCCAGGGGAGCACTGACTTTGACTCTCATTCGTGGAGAAGTGTCCTCATTCAAGATAGACTGGAACCCACAAAAGTGTGAAATAGATTATAGAGAGCAGTGTAGGTGTGTCACTTGGCGGGAAATTGAGGTTTTGGGATTTTTAGTGTGTTGTGGATGGAAGCAAGATGGAGGGCACAGGGGGTCATCCTGGGGTTCTTCTTCATGCTTCTTCTTCCTTCTTCTCCATGGGTTTGGGCGGCATTTTGTAATTGGGCAGAAAAATCTTCATTGTGGGCTCTGTGAGATCAGTTATTGGGTTAAAAGGGAAATAATCTAGGTGTCAGTTCTTAATTGGATAGTTTAGTCTTAAAAGACTTTGTACCAAGAGATTGTTGGCCATTTTGTGCCTTCTAATGAAAAGTTGCAGAACTCACAGTGGTGAGACTGTTTTACTGATAAGAAACAGCACCTGAGTCTGAACATAAACTATCATCTCAAGTGCCTTCAATCCAGCCCCAGAGAAACCCACAGCTGGGTTTCTGGTGGCCCTGGCAGGGCGGCAGGGGTGGCTCTGTGTGGCAGGGGTGGCTCTGGGTGCCACAGAGCTCCTCCTCCCCTCCCACCCTCCTCTTTTCCCTTCCAAGAGCTCTCTCTCTCCTTTTCCGTGGAGAGCCGCTCCTGCGGGCGCCGCAATGCCCAGCTCCAGGAGGCTGCCAGGAGGAGGCTGTGGGCTCTGGAGAGCGATGACAGAAGTGTCTGTGCCCTGTTCAAGGTACAAACCCCGTGCCAGCCTGCTGGCATGCTCCTGGAATGGCGGGAGGTGTGCTGGGGTGCCAAACCCAGCTGAGGGGTTCCTCCAAGGCCACTGCAGGGGGCTCTGGAGGGGACTGGAATGATGGGGAAGATGAACTTGATGGCAAGTGAGAGGCAAAGCTGAGCCTTGTGTTGTTTTGGGGGATCTGAGCCTAAATAGGAATTCACAGGGCTGAGATCACCAAATCCATGTCCCTGCTGGAGGGGACAGCTCTGGACCGGCACAGAGTTCTCAGGCTGGGTTTTATACCAACAAATCCCAGCTACAGAGAGGATGCCTGGACTGAACTCGCCTTGCCTGTTGGATTTCACGGCTCCAGGAGGGTCCCTTGATGCTGCTTTGTGTCCCCTGTGCAGGAGCTGTCAGCCAGGCTGGTCTGTACACAGGCACACGAGGATCGCTTCCTCCTCACCTTCAAAACCCCAGAGGAAGTCTGGAAGTTTTCCACCTATCTGACTTTAGGTAACGTTTCCAAGGTCTATACAGACACCATGAGGAGGGTTTTTGGAGAAGGCATTGCCTGACACAGAACTGCAATGTTCAGGGTGGACAGTGAGAAATGAATTAGAAAACTTTGCAAGTTGTTGTTTGTGAAATCTCTGTTTGGATCAGGGAGAATCGGGAGGATTCCTTCTGGGAAATTTTGGAGACAAAATTAGAAGCTTTTGCCTTACATTTGGAAATCCCCAAGACCCTTCCTGCTGTCCAGAGAGGGAGGTGCTGATCCTGATGCCCCTCTTGGCTTCTCAGGGTACGTGGGGACCTGCCTGGAGCAGCTGCTCTTTGCCCAGGACTTCTGGCTGGACTGTGCCCTGGTGGAGGACACAGAGCTCAGGGTCACCGTGGATGAGGAGCACCTGGCCACCATCTACATGGATCTGCTCCTCCAGGAAGGTGTGATGGGAATGCACATGGGGGAATTCCTGAAAATGCCCCAGCAGGGCTGGGCTGGAGCCCCTGGTACACTGATCCCACCTCTGACTCTCTCTCCGCAGGGAACTTCTTCTGCAGGGCAGTGCCTGGTGTCTGCAAGCTGGAGCAGGAGGGAGAGGAGGATCTGCAGCTCTGCAGGAATGAGCTGGTCCATGTGAAGAGTGCTGGACAGGATTCCAGATGGGAAGGAATGTCCCTGCTGACAGGGCAGCGAGGTGTGGTGCCCGTGACTGCTCTGGAGCCAATAGCTCACCCCTTTTACCAGTAAGTGCTGAAAGAAAGGGCTCAAACCAGGATTCTTTCCTGATCCTGGTGCATGACTGGCACCAAGGCTGGCTGGGAAACTCCTCTTGCTCCTGGCAAAGGGCAAGAGCCTCACAATTCTGTGAGGATATTTCCAGGAGGACCCATTAGGCATAAAGACTGGAATTAGTGCATCCTCTGTCAATGGGACACAGCAAGGACATTCTCCTACTTCAGATGTGGTTTTTGTAAGGTATTGATTGAGGTCATACATGAGATTATCTCTGGTTAACAGATGAAGAAGTGGCAGAAAAGATTCAGGCAATGCCAGCCAAAGTGGGGCTTCACACTGGTCACCTGGCTGAGCCTTTTACTTGGAGAAACCTTTCCTAAAGATTGCAAATTTATCCTGCTCCTCCCCTGTGGTGTGACAGCATCCCTGGGCTGGCCTGAGCTCAGGAGTGCTCACCAGGACCACTGAGGTCCCTTCTGCCTTGCAGGTGGTTCCTGAGGAATTATTCTGTGAGCTTTGGCCTCTCCCAGGAGATCAGTGGGACGAGCTCTGGGGCCATTGGTGAGTGACACCTGTGCACTGTCCCAGGCTGGGCACAAAACCTGGGTTTGGCCACAAATAGCCCCAAATCCATCTGTTCTTCTGGGACTGACCCTACCACAGGGGCTCTGAGGGAATGCTGCATCTCTGGACCCTCTGGAATGCAGATCAGAACTTGCAAACCATGTTCTGAGGAACACAGAGAGCAGAGAGCTGCTGGTGACGCCCTCCTGTCCTACTTCAATTTTATGTTTCTTTTCATTCTTTCAGAGTGAGGTTTCAAACCATGAGGTTCCCCTTGTGCTCACATGAAAGCTGTGCCCTCCATCCAGCCCTTAACCCCAGCCCAGTCCAGTTCAGAGCAAGCTGGACACAGGAGGTCCCTGCAGCTGTGACTTTGCCATGTAGGGATGGACATTGGCACTGTCCAGGATTTCACTCCTGGCAGAGTTGAGATAGGGCAGTGTCTGTGAAAATCCATATTTCCAGTCACCTTCCAGGCTGCAGCTCGAGAGGGGTGGAGTTCATCCATCCCTCTTTTATTTTGTACTATAACCCACTTCTCAAGGAGAAAAGGCAGAGAGCTGGACCCAAGATCACAATAAATCTTAGGGAAGAGAGGGGCAGCCCTCTGCAGCTGGAATCATGGCCTCTCCCTGCCCAGATCTCTTCCAGTGAAGAAGTTTTAGCAGGAATTCCACTGAAATTCCCTTTTTTGCCTTGGTTTCCCAGTCAGAGGCAGGTGCATCGCCACCAAGGACCACAGAGGAGCAGCGTGGGATGAGCTGAGCTTCTCCAAAGGAGACCCCATAGAAATCATTGGATTCTTCATCCCTGGGCTGCCCTGGTTTGTGGGCAGATCCCTCAGCACCAGGAGCATCGGCTTCGTTCCCACCCGGCACGTAAACCCCCAGGCTTGCAAACCTCTGTGAGTTTATTTAAATTAAATTCTGGAGAAAAGGGAGGGGAGGCTCCAAATCCCACCTCAAGGCTGTGTGAGAGCCTGGGGCAGGTGATTTCCCTTGCAGGACCTTCACAGAGGATGGGTTTGAGGTGTGAGCAGAAGCTTTGGCCAGGCTCTGCTGCAGCCCAGACACAAAAATTGCATTTCACCTGCCTTAGGTGATTCTTGGAGAGGAACAGATCCAGCCCTGGGCTAATTCCTGCAAGCTGGCTTCCCAGTTTGTCCTAGAAATGTCTTCAGTTCGTAGCTCTGAGGGGCTGGGAGCCTGGCAAGGGTGGGGAGAGCATTCTCTGCCCAGGACACAAATCCTGTTCTCCTTCCTCCTGCCCTGGGTGTGGAGGCAGAACTGGCACAGAGCAGAATTCCACACCCTCCCAAGGACACGGGGAGAGCTGTCCAGGGAGGGAGGGTGCTAAATCCCACCCTGACTCAGCAGCTGTCTCTGGTGGTGGTTTCCATTTGATGCCCATCCCAAGAGTGTGGGTAGGAGGACAAGGTTTTAACCAAGGTCTGCTGGGCTTTCCCCTCTCAGAGTCACTCCAGGTGAGTTGTAGCACTTTTCTCTGACACCCCAGAAGGGACAGAACAGATCAGGTGGTGTCCTGTGGCTTCTGGATTCCAAACCAGACCAATAGGTCCTTTCCTCTGGTGCCTTTCTGTTCCTTCATGGAGAACCTGGATGGTGAAGGTGTCCAGAATCCTGTGTTCATCTGCAACACACCTTCTGTTGTGGGAGGAAGAGAAAGGATGGGGAAACTTCCCTTCCCATCCCATCCCATCCCATCCCATCCCATCCCATCCCATCCCATCCCATCCCATCCCATCCCATCCCATCCCACTCACCCCACAGGCCAGCTGCAGTGTCAGGGGCTGGGCACACGCTGACTCTTTTCTCCTGCCCCACCCCAGGGGAAAGGGCTTTGTGTTCCTGAGTGAAGAGGAGAAGTCCCCAGTGCTGCACATCCCCTGCAATGGTGACGAGGAGCACTTTGCCACCCTCCTGGGGGACCTGGCACACACTGACATCACCTCTGTGTACAGGCTGGGTGAGTGTCCCCTCTCTTTATATCCCAGTCCCTGCATCCCCAGGGAGAGCTGGGCAGGCCTGGAGAGCCCCAAGACCATGGGAATGCAGTGGAGGCAACTTCTGGGGTGGAGGCAGCACAAACCTGTCTGTGGTGGTGTTCACAGGGGTCCCAGGACCAGGGAAGAGATGAGAAGCTTGACTCCATGTTTCAGAAAACGGATTTATTATTTTTTTATATATCTTATATTAAAACTATACTAAAAGAATAGAAGAAAGGATTTCATCAGAAGGCTTGAATGAAATGAAAAAGAAAGGAATGATAATAAAATCTTGTCACTGACTGAGACAGTCCAGACAGCTGGACTGTGATTGGCCGTTAATTAAAAACAACCACATGAGACCAATCACAGATGCACCTGTTGCATTCCACAGCAGCAGATAATCAATGTTTACATTTCATTTCTAAGGCCTCTCAGCTTCTCAGGAGAAAAAACCCTAACGAAAGGATTTTTCATAAAATGTGTCTGTGACACCCATGCTCAGCCTGGTGATGGAGGCTGGAGGTATTCTCAGGAGGTGACCCAGCCATGCTGGAGTCTGTAGGGACCTTCTCTGCTGCCAGGGCAGCTCCTGAGCTGGGATTCACCCTGGCAGGTGCTGCTCTCCACTGAGCTGTCCACTGGCCTGCAGGACCAGGGATGGGGTTTCTGGGGGCTCTCGCTTTCTCTGTTCTGGCTGGGTGGCTTTGGGACTTCAGCTGATTTCTGCACATTGACACTGACCAAGGATTTGGGGTTTGTGTTCTGTTTGTCTCTTTGTACAGCTGGGTTTGAACCCACAGCCGTGTTCCCACAAGTGCCACCAGGTGAGTATGAGGAGGGGACAGAGGGGGAGGGTTTGGTGATGGCTTCTGAGGGTGAATTTGGACAGGAGGAAACATCAGAGAATGGTTTGAGTTGGGAAAAACCTTAAAGGTCATCCTTCCATGGTGAGGGACACCTTCCACCTTCCCAGGTTTCTCCAAGCCCTGTCCAACCTGCCCTTGGACAATTCCATGGGTGGGGCAGCCACAGGGAAGAATTTCCTCCTGATCCCACTGTGGTTTCCCTGTCCCTTCCAGAGGCTGCTCTCCATGGCAGTAAAGAAATCCAGGTGCTCCAGTCTTGGGAGGAGATCAATGACTGGGCTACCAGCAGCACCTCAGAGCTGTCCAGCCCAGGCAGTGAAACAGCCCCTGCCACACTGGAAGATGTTCTCCTGGAGAAGCTGGACGACTTGGATTATCCCAAATTCTTCATCAACCTCAACACTGGCCACATGGAGGATGCTGATGTCTTTGACCCCATATTGACCTTCCTCAACCAAGACAGTTTCATGCCCAGTTTCCAAAGCTTTTATGATCTCAGCTTTTCCTTTCTCCACTCCACTTTTTATGGTTTCTCTGATGAGGAGGAACTGGTCCTGTACCTTGAGACTTCCCGGAACTGGGCCAAGAGGACTCGTTCAGTTTGGGCTCACGTCAGGCTCTGTTTCCTCTTGGGTAAGCTCTGCACCAAAAAGCTCAAGCTCTCCCAGGCCCGGGTGTACTTTGAGGAAGCCATGAATGTCCTGGACAGGGGCTTTGGGGACCTGCCCCTGCTGGCAGCGCTGCACGGGAGCCTCGCCTCCATCTACCTGAAGCAGAACATGAAGCACAAGTTCTCCTCCCTGCTGGGGAAGACAGTGACCCTGCTCGTGTGCCTGCCTGGCCGCTCCTTCAGCTCGGAGAACGAGCTGGAGCTCCTCACCTATATCCTGAGGGAATCCATCGCCGTGGGCAATGCCCCGCTGGAGGCCCGGATCTGCTTCCTCATTGTCAAGCTCTTCCTGCAGCTGGGCAGGACCGAGGAGGTGCTGCCCTTTTTGGAGCATCTCCAGTGTCTCAGCACCACCTGGCTCAGCCCAGGCAGCTGTGCTGGGCCCCTGGATGCCACTGCCACACTGGGCTACCTCTATGACAAGAAGTGCCTGCCGAACATCGCGCTGGCCTCCATCAGGTCCTTCGTTCCCAGTGGCACCAAGGGCACACCGACCCCCATCTGGCGAGCCGGCTTCATCTTCCAAAGTGCTTCCAAGCTCCTGGGGGGGCAGCAGCTGGACAGGAGCAACATCCCAGCAGTGGCTTGCGTGTACCTCAAGCAGGCTCTGCAGTTCTGCTGCCAGGGCAGGGCCGTGCCCATGCAGAGGACACTCTGCACCATCCTGTCCAGGACGTATCTCCAGCACGGCCTGCTGGACGGAGCCATTCCCTACGCAGCCAGGGCTGCAGCTCTGGCCAGACTGCTGGGGGAGGAGGAGGCGTTTGAGTCCTCGCTGTGCCTGGCCTGGCTGTTCGTGCTGCAGCGGCAGCCGGGCCCTGCACAACCTGCTGGCCATGGCCCTCGCCGCCCAGGGCCGCCTCCAGGAGGCCGCTGAGAACTTCCTGAGGGCCCTGCACAAGGCCAAGGAGGCGGGGAGCTGCAGGAACCAGGCCGTGGCCCTGGCGAACCTGGGCCAGCTGAGCCTGTCGTGCGGGGCCGCCCAGCTGGCCGAGCTGTACCTGCTGTGGGCAGTGCGGCTCTACAGCGAGCTCCAGGGCCGCAGAGAGATGGACACGGAGCTGGCACAGGTGCTGCTGTGGCTGGCACAGGCCATGATGGACAGGCAGAGGGTGGAAGATGCCAAATTGTGCTATGAGCTGGCGCTGGGGTTTGCTCTGAAGTGGCAGAACCTGAGGAGTGAGTATCGAGGGGAGCCGGGCAGTGTTTGACCCCGCCAGGTCCCCAGTGCTGTCCCCTGAGCTGTCCTTCTCCCTTTCCCTGTCCCACACAGGTCAGCTGTCCCCTGAGCTGTCCTTCTCCCTTTCCCTGTCCCACACAGGTCAGCTGTCCCCTGAGCTGTCCTTCTCCCTTTCCCTGTCCCACACAGGTCAGCTGCACGTCACGGAGCGTCTGTGCCATTTCTACAGCAGAGTGTGCCCCGAGCTGCAGGCCTGCATCACCTACCACGAGCACTGGGCATCCCTGGCACGGCAGCTGCAGGTCAGGGAGCTGGAGGCCAGTGCCAGGCAGGCCCTCAGCCAGCTCTACCAGGCTCTGGGCACACCTCAGTGAGTGCCTGGGCTGTGGGATGCTGCCAGAGTGTGCTGGCTTTCCTGGGGTGTCCCTTGAGCAGGGTGGTGGTGGCTCCATCTGCCCCACAGCTCAGGTTCTGAGATTTATGAGCTGTCACTGTGCTCTGAGAGGGAGCAGCTCAATGTCAACCAGAGCTGGGCAAACGTTGTCCCAGACAGAGCTGGAGTGTGGCCAAACACAGTTTTCCAGGACACATCCAGGCTTCAGCAGAGTGACAGGGAATTCATTGCTTCCTTTGGAAGCTTATCCCAATGATTAATCACCCCTCCCCAGCAAGAACAGGCTCCTTATCTGCTCTTTGAGTAGGTCTGGTTTCAGCCTCCAGCTGCCAAGGCTGCCCTTCCTATATCTGCTGTGATATTGTCCCCAGGGAGGGACTGAAAACCCACAGGAGGTGCTTAAAACCAGTATTAGCTCACCTTTAATCCCTGCCTAACACTGTGTGGGCCTGGGCCTGGGAGAGGAGAGGAGAGGAGAGGAGAGGAGAGGAGAAGGGAAGCTGGGACAGGCCACAGAAGGCAATCAGATCAAAGAGTGGAGAGGCAGTTCCCAGTCCCAGAAGGACATATGGGCAGGGCTGTCCCCAGCTGGGATGTTCACCTCCCCAGGCAGGTCAGGGTGAGTGCAGGGGGAAGGTATTCAGGGAGCAGATGCCTGTCATGTGAACGGTGCTATTTAGGATCACAAAGCACCCCATTGCCTGGGCTCTCAGGGCAGCTGGGGCCTGCCTGCCAGCAGGAGAGACACCAAGCAAACAAACTGCCCTGGCCACTGCTGCCTCTCCCTTCCCCACAGCTGAGTCCATGTCCCCCCCTCTGGCTCATGCCACTGCCTGGCCCTGCGTCCTCCAGTTACCAGGGGCTGGAAAAGGGGTTTGGACATGTAGCCAGAGATCTCACAAGGGACAAACACCAGGCAGAGGTGTGGGTTTGGGTGCCAGGTGCTGTCTGGGACATGTAGGTACAAGCATTCCCTGCCTGTGCTCCCATGTGGAGCTGGGAGTGACTTTGGGACTTGGTTTAGGCAGATTGGGTTTGGAGGTGACCTGGATGAAGCCCTCTTAGTCACCCAGGGGTGAGGAATAGCCTGAGTGGGACCACTGGTGTTCTGAATTGTCCTAAGGTGGCCAAATGGCCACCAAACCTGAGCATTAAAGCATGGAGATGTCCATGATCCTTCTGTCAGAGGTGACCATGTCCTTTTGCCCCCAGGCTTTGGTAACTCCAGGAGGAGAGGGCAGGGGGTCAGTGCCATGGGGAGGTGGCCTGGGGACAGCTCTGTGACTCCTCTGAGGTGGCTTTTTGCCTGTTGCCATCACAGGGCTCTGAGACAATCCCTGGACTGCACCAAGCAGAGCCTGAGGATCTTCATCGACCTGCAGGAGGCTGTGAAGGCAGCAGAAGCCTGGCTGCAGGCAGGAAAGCTCTACTACCTTCTGCAGGAGGATGAGCTGGTGGAAATGTACTTCCAGGTACTGGGGAGGTGGCTGGAGCTGTGCCTTACATTCCCATTCCCTTTTGGGGCTGGGAAACCTGGAAGGGAAAGTTCTGAGCACTGTAAACCTGCTGCTGGAAGGAGGAGCTCTTGCCTTACCCTCAGGCACTGAATTTCCTCCCTCTCTTTCCATCCACTGAGTTTAGAGGATTTGGGGGTGAAAAGAAGTGAGCTAGTTGAGTCAGAAAGTGATGTGGGAGTGCCAAAAGAAGCTGGAGGTGCCAAGTGAGCAGTTCCCATTGAAATATCCATAAATAAGGGACAAGTGCCAGGGAAGCCGTTGGAGTGGAAGACTTCTGGCACCTCTCCATCTCCAGCATTATTTTATCAGCTGAGCTGCAAAGTGGAAGAGCAACTCCTAAAATTTGAGGTTTATTTAATCGCACCAATGTCTCTGCCTTTCCAAATGTCACTCCAGCCCCTTTTCCCTTCCAGGCAGCCATCCAGACTGCTCTGAAAGGGGACAACTTCTCCTTGGCCATGGACCTTTATGAGAAAGCAGGTGACACCTTCTTCAATGGCAGCCGGAACAGGGCCCGGGCAGTGGAGTTTTACAGGGTATGGAGCCCCCTGAGCATTCCGTCCCTGTGTCCCCACTGTGGTGGCTGGGGAGGCTTTGCCCCGAGGATGGAGGGTGCAGAGGGATGGGGTGATCCCAAGGGTGCCAGAGTGGGAGGCTTGGAGCAAAAAAGGTTTGCAAAACACCCCAGAGATCATTTGGGATTGGGAATGGGCTCCTTCCATTACAAATCCTGGTGATGTTAAGCATGAGCTGGTCACTCCTGGGTACACCCAGTCAGAATTCCAGGCACCCAAGGAAGGGCAGGGATGTGAGGCTCAGGCTTTAAGAGCCATTGGGATTTAAAACTCATTTTCAAGGGACTAAAACCTAAACCTGCAGTGCCCATCCCCGGCTTTAGTCCCTGTCCTGCTGCTCTGTCACCCCTCCCAGGCAGTGCTGACCCTCCAGGAACATCCTGAGCTCACCATTCTCTCTCCTTAGGGAGGAGCTGTGCCCTTGGCCAGGAAACTCAAGGCCACCCAGACAGAGCTGAGGCTGTTCAACAAGCTGGCAGAGCTGCAGATCAGCCTGCAGGGCTATGAGAAGGCTCTGGAGTTTGCCACGCTGGCAGCCAGGCTCAGCCTCAGGGTTGGTGAGTGATTGACACCCAAAAGTAACTGGGAGTTACTGGGAGTTACTGGGCAGTGGGTGATTTTTGGGGGAGCCACTGAATCTTGTGGATGAGAACAAGATCCATGTGAAAAGGGAATCTCCTGCTTTCCTAACACTGCTGGACCTGCTCTTACCCAAAGTCAGGACAGCTTTTTGAGGCCACTTCTGCTTTTTTCAGCTGTGTGACAGCAGAGAGTTTGTGTTACCCCAGAGCACAGGAAGTCTGGTGAAAGCACAGGACTCAGCAGTTCCTCTCTGCCCTGCTTGTGCTAAAAACCTCACCCCTTCCCATTACAGAAATAGTTTGGATGGGCAAAATGCCAGCTTAAATGTCTGGGATGGGACCAGTCTTATACCAACCCCTTCCAGCACCCAAAAAAATTCCCTGGCTGGATGATACTCCTGGGCCAATCTGTCCAGCTGTGGCATCAACCACCCTGCCCACGGCTCTGCTTTCTCTCAGAGGTATCCATGCCCCAGGATACTGAGAAAATGCATCCAGAGTGGCTCAGCAGGGCTGGGGATGGATTGAGCTGGATCAGCAACTTTTCCAGGAGATCCGTGGCAGGAGCTGGTTAATTCCATCCACCTCTTTTCCAGGGGATCAGCTGCAGGAGCTGGTTGATTCCACCTCTCTTTCCCAGGGGATCAGATCCCATCCCTCTCTTTCCCAGGGGATCCATGGCAGGAGCTGGTTGATCCCACCCCTCTATTTTCCAGGAAATCCATGGCAGGAGCTGGTTAATTCCACACACCTTTTTCCAGATCCAGGGCAGGAGCTGGTTGATTCTACTCACCTCTTTTCCAGGAGATCCTTAGCAGGAGGTTGATGCCACCTCTCTCTTTCCCAGGGTATCAGATCCCACCCCTCTCTTTCTCAGGGGATCCATGGAAGGAGCTGGTTGATCCCATCTCTCTTTCAGCTGCAGGAGCTGGTTGATCCCATCTCTCTTTCCCAGGGGATCAGCTGCAGGAGCTGGTTGCCTTCCACCGCCTGGCCAGAGCCTATGACTTGCTGCACATGCACGAGATGGCCGAGGATTGCTACCTGAAGACCCTGGCCATGCGTCCCCCCGTGCTGCAGAGCTCAGCAGAGGCTCTGTACTACTGCAAGGTCTACTGGCACCTGGGCAACCTGGCCCTGCACAAGCTGAAGGTAAGAGAGGAGCCCTCCCGTGGTGCTGTGCCTTGGATGGGGGGCTGAGGGTGAAGGTCACATCTGCTTTTGAAGGGGGAAGGGAATTTGGGAAGAAGTGCTGGCACTTAGCACCATTCCAGTGAAATCAGGGCCCCCAGGCTCTGCTCCAGCTCCCTCCTGCCCCATGAACTCCAGGGAAGTGTTGTTATAGAGCACAACACAGAACAAAGTACCACGACTCCGTCAGAAGGGTGCAAGAGAGATTTATTACAGCAAACATGTTGCTTTTGTACTTTTTCAAGATATTTACATTCATTCAACATACACATTCACTGCCCATTGGTTATAGGAAAGAAACAAAGTTCTCAGTGGGTGACCAAGGAGCCAGGTCATTCTGTGAGCCAGCTAGAGTCTGTATCTCTTAACTTTCTCTCCTTCATCACATCTCCATGGTGAAAACCTTGGTGTCTTCCCCAGGAGAGATATGGGGCTTTCCTTTATCTTCAGGAGGCCTTTGCTGGCTCACAAGAACAGCACAGAATGTCTTTCCTACAGTGAAACCCCTTCCTAACTCCTGTCCTGTGTTTTCTCTCAGGATGAACAGGATGCAGCCTCCTACTTCCAGCTGGCCCTGGCTGCAGCCACCGAGCTGGGGGACCAGGAGCTGCAGGCCCAGCTCCGTGCCAAGCTGGCTGCCATCCCTGGAGCCCCAGGGGGACCTGAGGGCACCCCAGGCTGTGCCACAGAGCGGCCCCGGTGGCTGAGCCAAGGTGGCCACGTGGTGTGACCCGTGTGCCACCCTGGGGACACCAGTGGAGCCATCCAGCAGCACCATGCAAGGTCTGTGTGCCCGCCAGGACCGGCCCAGGAGGCTCCTGCACCACGTCCTGAGGGGCTGCAGGGGTTTGGGCTCCTCCTCCCAAGCACTTGGGACCCTGTCCTTGTGTTCCAGGAGAGGGCTGTGCCCAGAGCGGAGGTGGCACAGCCAGGACAGGGTGGTACAGCAGTGGTGCTGGAGCTGGGGGTGCAGCAGGGCTGAGCTCCTGGGGGTTCAGGAGTGCCCTGCCAGGATGGGGACTGAGTGCTGCCATGTGCCTGTCCCCACAGCTGCCCCACACCTTGCAGCAGCTCAGCCCGACCCAAACCTGTTTGGAATAGCAGCTCCTTTATTTACACCTGGTTTTTATCCTCATCTGCTCCATGAGGTCTGTGCTGGCATCTCTGCCAAGCCCCTCTCCTGTAAAAAGCACCACCAAAGCTTTTGGCAGCGAGGGACAGAATTAGGGAGGTGAGGAGGAATAAAGGGGCTGGTCCAGCCTCATCTGAGGGCAGAAAAAACTGCTCAGGGGGAGGCAGAGCCCATCCTGACCCCAGCCCTGCCACCCAACCTCCGGGTCCGGAGCAGGAGCACAGGAACGGGGAGCTGCTGCATTCCCCATCCCTGGAGGTGTCAAAACGTGGATGTGGCATTTGGGGACACGGGTTAGTGCTGGGGAACGGTCGGGCTCGATGACCTTGGAGGGATTTCCCGACCTTGGAGGGATTTCCCGACCTTGGAGGGATTCCCCCACCCGAGCAGATCGCAGGCACAGGAGGATGCGCAGCTCTGCTGCTCAGCCCGGCTCGCCAGCAGAGAGCAATAAATGCCCATTTTTGCAGCGGGAGCAAAGCCCGAGCCCGGCTCTGGAGCACGGGGAAGGAGGAGAGCTTTTCCCAGCTGATCTCTTTGCTTTGGCAACCAGCGGCCATCTGGGCTTCACAGCCAGACCCCGCTCCCAGTTCCTCCATCTCCCTGCCCGTGCTGCCCTGCTCAGATTGTTAAATACAGAATATTTATTTCCTCCCTCCCTGCTCTCTACAAACACCGAGTTCAGCTTCCTCCTGCAGTCCCTTCGAGGCGTTTGTCACCGGAGCAATGGTTATTTACCTCTTGTTTACCGAGCATTGCTGCAGCGCTGCCGAGCAGCCTCACACCCAGCCCCGAGCAGGGGATTCTCCATCCTGGCTGAGATCAGGGCTCCCCAAAACCTCCCTGCCCACCCCACCTGATGGGCTGCCTGTCCTCAGTGCAGCTGGCTGGTGCTCACCATGCCAGGGCAGGATATTTTCTGCAGTTTTTCAGTCAGTTCTCCTTTTTCTTTTGGTCTAGATGGTCTGTAAGGACCATTCCAACCCCTCAGCATCCTCTGGATCTTCTCACACGTGGGGAAAAGCAGGGTGTCACACCTTTGTGCCAGGAGGAAGATGGACAGGTGGAAATCAGGGTGTGGAGAGGAGCTGGGATGGCTCTGGAAGCCCTGAGGGCTTTGTTTAAACACTCAAGCTCAGTGTCTGAGCTGGCCTGACTCAGCTGAACTCCAGGAGTCAGAGACTCTGGAGCTGCTTTGGAACCAAATGTGTCCTCCTTAAATCACCCCAAAACAAATTTGTGGTGCCTGCAGGGGGAAAAAGTCTTCCTCCTTGGGAGCATCCTGTAAAGTATCATTTTCCCTGCCCCTCACCTGCCTGCCTGCTCCCAAATGCACTGATGAGCAGGATGAGAGCTCAGGGGGGCCTGGGCTAATTAAAATTCACAATACAGTGCAATTAAAAGCTGTTGTTAATGTGCACCAAGTCCTGGGTCGGTGCCCAAGGAAAGACGAGGATATTCCATCCCTCCAGCCACCAGGTTTTTGTGGGCAGAGAAATGTGGGGACTTTGTGCCAGAGGAGGTCACCAGGTGGTGGCTCAGCTCCTGCAGCTCCTGTCCTCCTCCTCCTGCCCAGGCTGGGGACGTTGTCCCTCCTTCCTGGGGCATTCTGTGGGACACTGCAGGAGGGCTGCAGAGCCTGGCCAGGGCTGTGCTGCTGCTCCAGGAGAAGGCTCTGGAGGGAAGAGAAGGAATGTGGGAACACAGGAATTATCCTGCAGAAAGCATCGACCACAGCGTCCTGCCCCGACAGCGCAGAAATAGGGGAAAGGGAAGGGATGGATCAAATCTCCTGTGACACCAGCAGGGCCATGGCTCGTGACTCCTGCCCCAGCCACATGTGACTGCCTGCTCCATGCCCAGACCAGGAGTTTTCCTTCCTCCCTGCAGCCAGACAGGCTGGAAATAGGCCTGGAGGGAGCCACGTGCAGCAGCACAAGCTGCTCAGAGCAGCACCTTCCTTCCCAGAGCTTCCAGAGGGTGCTGGGAGCTGCAGGGACATCCCTGCTTTGGATTTGCTGCTCCAGTCCTTGCCCAGTTTGGCCTTCCAGCACTCCCAGCCCTGGCACTGTGATGCCCTGTTTGTTTGATGCCTCAGGGGGCCATTTAAGGCCTGGAGTAATGAGGGGCAGCATTTCTCTCCCATATGTTCATTCTTGGACAGTGGAAATACCACGACAGGAATAATTCTTGCATCATCTGAGCTCTGCTGTGAGCCTCCCGTGGAATGGGGAGAAAGGAAATGCTGACAAATGGAGATGCAGATATGGACAGAGGGCTGGGTTTATTTGGATTTTCGTGGAAATGACTCGTTCCTGCAGAAATACAGCACCCAACAATAACAGTTGTTATCAGCAGACATTTTTTCATCATTCCTTCGTGGCACACTGGTGCAAACTGGGCTGGAGGGGAGACCTGGCGTGGAGGAGCAGCGAGGCTGAGGCAGAGATAAACCTGGAGCTCAGCTTATCTCAGAGGCGGCTGCTCCTCTCTGGGCAGCATCTCCTGCTGTTGCCTGGCTCAGTAATGAGGAGTTGGTAAACACCAGCTGTTCTGCTCAGCAGAGCTGGGGGGAGTGTGTAAACTGGGTAATTTAGATTAAAAATCATTTATTTGCACAGCAACCTGCTTGTTCAGTGATAATTGGGCTCATAAATATGTATGGGGGAGGAGGAGCAGGGGCTGAGGCTGAGCCAGAGCCAGGAGTCACCCACTGAGGCTGCAGGGGCTTGAATAAACTCTCCATCTGTGCACGGGGGTGTGCTGGGATGGAAACACCTGGAACAGGCCTGGAATTCCTGCGGTGCCACTGGGCCTGCCCTGAGAGCTCACCTTGTCCTGGGGGAGGGCAGAAGGGGCACAGGAGCAGCAGGGAAGTGACTCTGGATGTGGAATAGATGGAAAAATAATTCCCAGCAGGGATTGGAAACTCCTTGTGCTGAGGTGACACACCTGGAGCTGTCACCTCTGCTGGCACTGCCCTGTCACCTGAGTGTCCCTGGCACTCCTCACCTGGGATGGGCATTGCCAGGGAGAGAATCCCTGTGGGCATGGAGAGTAAACTGGTAAAATGGGGCAGAGAACACAACCCAAGCATCCAGCTGGTGAAACCCCAGTGCCAGGGACATGTGGATGTGGCTCTGCTTGGTGCCAGGGGATGGGGACAGCTCCCTGCTCCTGCCTTGTCCTGGGAAGGAAAGGGAAATGGGGCTCCCAGGGAAGCTGCTCAGAGCTCCTCACAGAGGGAAACAGGCAGCAAAGAGGCAGGAATAAGGCAGGAAAACTGGCAAGAAATAGGCAGGAAAACTGGCAGGAAAGAGGGAGGAAAGACGCAGGAAAACTGGGAGGAAACGGGTGGGAAACAAGCAGGGAAAATTGGGAGGAAATAGGCAGATAACAGGCAGGAAACCTGGCAGGAAAGAGGCAGGAAAGCTGGGAGGAAAGAGGGAGGAAAACTGTGATGAAACTGTCAGGAAAACTGGGAGGAAATAGGTGGGAAATACACAGGAAATAGGCAGGAAAAAGGTGGGGAAACTGGGAGGAAAGAGGTAGAATAGAGGCAGGAAAGCTGTCAAGAGACTGTCAGGAAAACTGGGAGGAAATAGGTGGGAAATATGCAGGAAATGGGCAGGAAACAGGCAGGAAATAGGCAGGGAAAAGGCAGGAAAACTGTCAGGAAATAAGCAGGAAAGCTGAGAGGAAAGAGGAAGGAAAACTGTCAGGAAATAGGCAGGAAAGCTGGGAGGAAAACTGGCATAAGAGCCTCTTCTCCCCACAGCACTGGGGCCAAGTGTAGGAAGCAGCACGAGTGCCAGCAATTCCTGTCACACTGCAGGAGAGGGAGGGAAATTAAAAACACTCCACATTTGGCCGTGGAGACTCTTGGAATGCAGTCCAGGAATCAGGATGAATTCACAGAAATGAGCTCCTGAGCAGCAGATGGGTTTTGAGGAAGGAAGAATAAATCCTTACATAACCAAACTCCCTCTGTGCTCTGGTTATGGACTGCTTGTTTTCTTTTGCTGTTTTGTTTGGGGTTTTTTCCTTTCTTTTGCACCTGCTCTGACCGTGGCACTGGGGCCACACAAGAGCACAAACCCACATTGGTTATAAATTCCATATCTGCAGGATTTATGGGCTGGCTGTGGGGTTTAATCCTCCCTGGAACACCCTCAGCTCCTTGCAGCTGATTGTTTAATGGCAGCACGATTTTTCCTTCCCCTGTCTGAGATTTAAGCCAGGCTTGATCCCAAAGTATTCCTACAATATAAATCAGGTTAAAAAAACCCTTCCCTCCATTGCTTTGGAAAAGATTTCATGAATTCCTACATGACTCCAGAGCATCAGGAGTCTCTCCCAGATTTCCCTGACCCATCAGCTGGGTTTTGCTGGTTTTATCTCATGGTGTGGCACAAGGCTGAGCTGTGAGCTCTGTGCTGGCTGTGCTGGGGCCGAGCCCTGAGGGGCAGGGAGGCACCCAAGGGAAGCCAAACCTGGCACCTTCAGAGCCATCTCTGTCTCCTGTGCCTGTAGCACACCTATTTTGGGAGTTATTTGGTACCCCAGAAGATTTGGAGTGGTGTCCCTGTCCTTCCTTCTCTCAGTCCTTTCTTCCTGCACCACCTGAACTCCTCCTTACAGATCCTCTGCTGGCCTTGAGAGATTTTCTTCTGAAATCTTCTTGCTGCTGCTTTGATAAACTCCCAGCCACGAGCTGCTTTGTTCTCAATTCCTTTCCAAACCTGCCCTAAAAACTGGCACAAACTACTTTTGTGATGCATCCCTCTTCTCCCTCTGGATTCACCTCCAGCTGGAAATCCCTTGATCTTCTTGTATTTCCACCTGGAAGGATACAACAGCCTAAGGGACACCGAGGAAAGTCTCTGTTGGACACTCTGCAAATCCTACCGGAGCTGTGGTGATTCATTTTTTGGCAGGAGGCTCTTGCCTGTGTGTGGAATCCAGCAGGTGATGCCCCAGCAGCTGGAAATCCCACCCAATTTCTGCCCTGCTCACGCTTTTTATTTTTGGGCGGCCGAGGTGCTGCCAACACCCTCTGGCCCAAACCCGCGCGAGTGCAGGAGTGCAGGGCGCGGGTGTGAGAGAAACTCGGCGCTAATTAACAGCTCGTTAACATTTCCAGCTCTCCGGGCTAAAGGTCTGTACCCCGAGCATCCTCCCAGCACCGCAGCTCTGAGCACTCCCAGCCCGTCCCTGCCAAACCGCAGCTGCCGTTCCTGTGGGATTCAGGGAAACGAGTTCTTTCCTTTTCCGTGCCCTCAAACAAGGGCGAGAAGCTTGGCTGACAGAAAAAATAAACACGAACCACGATGGGGACGTGGATGCGGTGGGAGTGCCTGTCCTCCCCTCCTCGGTGAGAGGAACAGCAGATTTGTCTTTCCAAACCAGCTGTGGGGCTGCTGGGAGATAAAACCAGCACTGGGAGATAAAAGAAACAATGGGAAGGATTCCACTGATTGATGAATGGAAAAAGAGATTTGCTTTTACTAATCAACTTTAGGTTTGCTGATAAACGAAATTAGACATTGAGAGATGAAAGGAACAAGGAAGAAGAAAATCCCCGAAACTCTGTGAGTTAAAAATGAAAAGGCAAGGTTATACATTAGTCAGGATTTGAGGAAGAGATCAGCATTGGGCAGTGAAGAAGGGGTTGATGGACAGAAATCTGGAGGGGTTAAGGGGTTAAAAAGGGAAAGCCTCCACTGTGAGGGGGCTGAGCACATGGTGGGGAAAATCTTTTGCTCCCAGCACCGTAACCTTTTTTCTTTATTCAGCGTTCTGTTGTATTTTTGATAAGGTTTAATAAACCTTCCTAAACTATTAAAAATGAGGAGCATTTCTCACCCTGGGCATCCCAGGAGCTGCAGGGAGGGGCAGCCCGGGCTGCTCAGCTCGCTGGAGCCCATTCCCTGCTGCCAGCACCTCCAAAACCCAGAGCCTGCCTGAGAGAAACACAGCCAGGGTGGGCAGGGGTTACCATGGCAAGGAGCTGCTCCCGGTCCCTGCATCACTTCCAGCCCAAGCTGGAGCCTGCAGAAATCCTGCAGAAATCACCCCCAGCAGCCAGAGCCGCTGCACACCCAGGCACACACCAGCTGAACCTGTTAATTCAGCTTTAATCACATGTTTATGAAAAAACAACCGATTAAAAAAGAAAACTGATATTCAGTGTCTGCCCAGGAGACAGGGATTGATTTTCTGTTCATTAGACAATCTATTATTATTATTATTATTATTATTATTATTATTATTATTATGCATCACTAGATTGAGTTTCACATACAAAAAGCGATGAAACCCAAAGGGATGAACATGAGATGCCTGTAACTTAATTTATGTGGAAGAGCTTTATTAGCTCCAAGCCTGGAACATTCCAGAAGAGTTTTAGCCACATCCCCCCAAAAAAGGGTTTAGAAAAGGCTGCATCTCACTGCCCTGAAGAAGGACACACTCCCAGAAAAGCAGCATCTCCTCCCACCCCTCCTTCCAGCAGTGGCCACTTGGGAATGCAGGAGAACCCCGGGGATTAAAGAATTTTGAGGGTTCCTGAGCGATTCTCGCTTTCCAGGTGCTCCCATTCCTGTGTTGGTTACTGCATCCCCTCCGAAATGCTGCCAGGGAAACGCCACACTCGGTGGCCCTGTGGTGTCACAGCCTCATCACGTCTCATTAGTTAATTAGAGCACAGCCGGAGCAGCCCCACAGAAGGTGTGAAAATGTTCAGTGCTGCCCTGGGTGACAGCCACGCCTGGGCCAGCCTGTCCCTGTCACCGGGCATCAGCAGGGAGGGACCAGAGGTGGCTGCTGGGGACATTCCGGGACAGCTCCGGTGGGAAAAACCTCTCCGTGCAATGGGAAAACGAGGCGGCGTTAATGAAACCAAAATAACAAAGAGAGGATCTCAGGGGAGGGAGAGAAAAGAGAAAATTCACATTTTTTCTTCCTTCCAGCAGGTGGAAGGGAACATCCCCAGAGCCCCCTGTGCCACACCCTGCCCATCCAGGGCACATTCCCAGGTTATTCCCGGCTTTTCCAGCCCTGGGATGCTGCCCTGGTCTGTGATTCCTGCGGGCTGGTTGTCCAGGGCAGCATTCCCAGGTTATTCCCGGCTTTTCCAGCCCTGGGATGCTGCCCGAGGTGCTGGGTGCCCAGGGCAGCATTCCCAGGTTATTC
>NW_005054308.1:10828336-10839068 GCF_000277835.1 Geospiza fortis | reverse complement strand
GATCCAATTCTTCCTTTCATTTATTTGCCAAACCCAGCGCTTCCCAATCTCTGCAGGCAACACAAGCAGAGAGCAAAGCCCCAGCTCTCGGCCCCACCAGCACTGGAGGAGAACATGAGGAAATCTGAATTTCTCGGCCCAAAGCAGCTGGAAAAGTGGAAGATTTGAATTTCCAGCAGTGCTCTCCTCCTGCAGCCCCACCACGGGCAGGGAAGAAAGGCAGGAGCGACTCCTCCATGGCAAATTCCCAGAATTTGCTTTTCCAGGTTGATTTTTAAAACCCCTCTGCTGGTTATTTACTGCTGAGCTCTACATTTAGGGAGTGTATTGTACCTGACTCATTTTATGGCCTGCCTTGCCTTTTATCTTGCCTGGCTATTAATTTAACCCAGCAAATCTCTGTGTTTGTCAGCTCTGATTCCTGGGGTACCACAGGACTTTGTTTGGAAATTGATTTGTGCTTCCTGATGCTTCAATAAAGCCATTTGGAATAAACACAGCTCTTCATTTCCCTGGCAGTACGTGGGGAACAGGCAGGAGCTGAGCACAAAAATAGACATTTATTTCACAAGTGGAGCAAGGGGAGGGCAACAGGGATGGGGCTGCCTCTAAATAAGGTGAAGATTGCAGGGCAAATGAACCTGGATTTATCCAGCAGGACCTGCTGGGTGCAATATTCTGTTTTTTTTGCTGTCTCCTGTGCCCAGGGAGGGAGCTCTGGTTCTCACTTGTCCTGGTATTTCCCACAGCAGGGACAGGGAGAGGGAGGCTCGATCAGGAATCCAGGGAAAACAAGGCAGAACTGGGAATGGGGTTGGTCCCTCACCTTTGGAGAGGTCCCAGACTCCCTGCTTCTTCTCCCCACTGCATGAATTCCAATTTTCCATGTCCTTTCTCTCCATTCCCTTCTCACACCTGATTTCTCACCAGTCAGGAGCCCTCAGCGTGGCAGGAGAGGACAGGAGGGGTTAATCTGAAAGGGGTTAGTTTGAATTCTTTTTTTCAAATTTTTTTTTTATTTTCCAGCAATTTTCCCTCTCTGTTATCCTGCAGGATACCAAGGCTGCAGTTTGGGGAGTTCCTCATTCCCACCCTGCCCATGTTTTCGGGGGGATGGGGGAGGTTTGGCCAGGCTGGAAAGGACCTAAACCATCCTAAACTTCCACCACCCTTCAGCTGAGAGGGGAAATTTTATCATGAAACCAAAGAGAAGCTGAGCAGAGAAAGGAACTCAAGTGGCTGCTTTACCAAAATGCTCCATTTTTCTCTGAAATTAATTAGCTGAACCCTGACAAAACCTGTTATTAAAAAGGCACCCTTGTCTTTTTAATCATCTGAGCTGTTTATAAAGTGCAGCCAGAGGCTGGAAATCAAACCCTCTCCTCCAGCTCTTTTGTTCATCTCTATCTGGGGGGGGGAAATTCATTAAAAAATTACTGGCAGCCCTGAGCCAACGGCAACAGGCATCTCAAAAAGTCCTGTAATGAACAACTCTGTCAAATGGCCAAATAAAAGGGAAAATAGGACAGCAAACAACAACTTGGGCAGTTGGCTGCCAGCGGGGGCTGCAATTAGGAGCAGTGTGATTCACACCCCACGCTCGCCCACCACTGCTCTTTAGAGGATGATTCAAGGATTGCATCACGCCAGTTCCCTGGGACCTTCCTTTTGGCGCTGGAAAAAAGGCAAGAAGGCAGCTGGGCTGCTCTAAAGCTGCAAGTGCAACTGAAAATGGAAAAGCGAAGTTGTGCTGCTCCTTGCACGGTCCCAGGACAGCCCAGAGTTCTGGATGGGGTGGGCAGGGGTCCAGGGGAGGGGGCTGAGCCTGACCCTGGCATGGAGGGGGCAGAGGGATGGGGAGAGCATCCCCTGGTCCGGGGTGAGGAGGCACCAGGGGATCCGGGGGATGGAGCAGCTCTGCTGGGAGGGAAGGCTGGGATTGTTCACCTGGACAGGAGAGGCTTTGGGGGGACACAATTGTGGCCTCCCAGTGCCTGAAGGGGCTGCAGGAAACACAGAGAGAGAGGATTTACATGGGATGGAGGGACAGGACACAGGGAATGGCTGCCAGTGCCAGAGGGCAGGGTCAGGTGGGATGTTGGGAAGAATTCCTCCCTGTCAGGGTGGGGAGGGGCTGGGATGGAATCCCCAGAGCAGCTGTGGCTGCCCCTGGATCCCTGCAAGTGTCCAAGGATGGGGCTTGGAGCCACCTGGGACAGTGGAAGGTGTCACTGCCATGGCAGGGGTGGCACTGGATGATCTCTGAGGTCCCTCCCAGCCCATCCCAGCCAGGGACCCTCTGGTGCTGTGGTCTCTGTTATCAGCAGCCCTGAACCTGTGGGTTGTGCCCTGTGCCACCACAGGGCCCCACACCTACCCAGAACTGCCTCCTTCATGTTTCCAGGGCACTTTTCCACAGCTGCCATGCTGTGGGGACCCTTCCCTGGTGGCCCATGTCCTGTGTCACCCCCTGTGTGGTGACATGGCAGGAGTGGGCACTGCACCAATATTCACCTCTCTGCAAGCACAAGCTGCTGCTGCGAGTCACTCCAGATGATTCCCATCGATCCAGCCCCGTAAATGACTCAATCCAATGTTCTCCAAACCTCTGCTTAACTGGAAAACTTGATTGGATTTGCTGCTGGAGATTGGCTTGGTTTCAGTTACGTTCCTGGGGATATTTTTCCTTTCCGCATGGAACACAGTGTGGTTTTACAGGTGAGGAATTCCCTTGTGGCCTTTGCATGGAGCCCTGCAGCTCTGAAGGACTCACACCCCGTGTGACCATGCAGCTGGGACACCACCCCTGTCACCTCCAGGGTCCCCACAGCCACCACGGCAGAGCAGCTCCTGCAGCTCCTGCAGCTCCTGCAGCCCCTGCAGCTCCTGCAGCCTGGGCTGGCCCTGCCCAGGAAGGCCAGGCTGGAGCAGAGGGGACAGGACAGGTCCAGCAAAGGCAGAGGATCCCAAAATCCCTCTCTGCCTGTGGCTGGCATCCCTAGGGACAATAACAGTTGGACAGTGTGGTGCTTGTCCTGAGAGAGCTTCCTGCCTTACAGAGGAGTTCAGAAGACAAAATGCAGGAGGGGATGGAGTTGATGCTTCAGATTTCCTCTTGGCAGTGCTGGGAAGAAATCCCAAAAACCCCAGTGCAGTGCAGTGCTCTGCCTTCCAGATTCCCATTGGGAATCCATCCATCCATCCATCCATCCGTCATCCATCCATCCATCCATCCATCCATCCATCCATCCATCCATCCATCCATCCATCCATCCATCCATCCAGCCCCCCCTCCATCCCTCCCTCCATCCATCCATCCATCCATCCATCCATCCATCCATCCATCCATCCATCCATCCATCCATCCATCCATCATCCATCCATCATCCATCCATCATCCATCATCCATCCGTCCATCCATCCATCCATCCATCCATCCATCCATCCATCCATCCATCCATCCATCCATCCATCCATCCAAACACTGCCCATCACTCTGCACCTCACATTTACTGTTAAATAAAAATCTGTGCTGCTGCCTTTGGGTTTGTTTGCACCTTAATTAGGGCAGAGGAACCTCTCTAATCATTTTAATGACCACATTTTGGCAGTGGGGACCCAGAGCCTGCCCCAGCCTGAGCTCTGTGCCTGGGCAGCCAGCTGGGAACTGTGGAGATGTTCCTGCTCTCCAGTCTCTGTGCCTGAGACAAGCTGGACAAATCAAACTGACCTGCAGGTCCAGGGTTGCATCTGGTTGGGCTCACAGAGGTGAAATCCATTTTGGGATCTCTCTCAGTGCTGTCACTCTGCTGCCAGGATTTTAAGGGCACCTGTCAGGGATATTTTGGGAAGCAGAGGCTCCTGCCTGCTGCCCCTGTGCACAGAATTCCAGTCAAACGAGGTCTGCTGGAGCAGGGCTCAGGGGAAGCTGTGGTTTAGTGGGAAGCCAGGATGAGAAAGTGGCTTCTGAGCCCCCTGTCACACACAGGGCCAGCCTGGGCTCTGGGGCTGGGCTTTGGCCTCTTCTGTGCACCTTCCACCACTGTGGGGCCATCTGGAGCTTTGCCCAGCCCCAGGGACAGGGAGAGGACTTTCCCCAGGGATCTGCCAGGCTGGGAAGGGAAAGGAGCTCCACATCTGTCCCTCCCACACTGAAACAGCTCCTGGCTGCTGTGGGGCTTTAGTGCTGGCCAAGGCAGAACATCCCCACAGAAGCTCCCACCTGACCATTTGAGTTTCAGGGGTGGCTTTGGTGTCAAACCCACAGAGAGGCTGAAACCCCTGCACGGCCTGGGGGGTCCAGCCAGGGGCTGCCCACCCACAAGAGCTTTTTTTGGAACAAACTCATTTTTCATCTCCTTAATTAGGTCACAACTCCCCTGATTTTTGAGTGGCAGCACCTAAACTGACCGCAGGCACCTTGCCATGGGCAGCTGGGCTGTGGCTCCACGATGTGCTTGGAACATGCTCAGGAAAATGTGGGAAAAGCACCCACCAGAGGGACAGAGTGTGCTAAGCCAGAAACCACAGCAGAAGATGCAGCAGCAGGAGGAATCCTGGAGCTGCAGCAGGAGCCTGCTGTGATTTCTGTGCGCACTGAGCTCCTGGGGAGGGATGTGGGTGTGCTCTGCTGTGCAGTGAGCAAATCTGGCAGCCAGCAACACGTTTGCAGGATTGTGTTGCAATTAACGTGATTTCATGTCAGAGCCTCCTTATTGTCCTTGTCCCACTCTCTGCCTACAAGAATTCATCAGAGTAAAACTTTCTCTTCAGGAATCACAGAATTATGGGATGGTTTGGGTTGGGAGGGACTTTAAAAACCATCTCATTCCACGGGCAGGGTCACCTTTCTCTTCATCTTTTATTATCCCAGGTTATTCCAAGCCCAACCTGGCCTTGGACACCCAGGGATTCCCTGGCATGGGAGGAATGATCACTTCCATTAATTTCATTTATTTATGGCAGGATTGAAAGAACAGTTATTCAGTCCCAAATGATCCTCTTGCTTGTGAATTCTCTGCGTCAGCAGAAGCATTTGATGCTGCTGAAGGCTGCAGTAATCACTAAAAGACAGGAATCCATCTCCCACTGGGATTGATCCCTGTGCCTGGGCAGGGAATGCAGACACAGCTCTCTGGAAGGAGATTTCCCGCTCAGAACTGGTGATTTCTCTGTGGTTTGGTTAAAAGCCCTGAGGATGGAGGGAGCTGGGCAGAGCAGGGGTGTCAGTGCAGGGGCAGGTCACAGGCCAGCTGTGAGGGACACTTCTGTCATCACAGACACACCTGGCCAGGGCAGGAGGGAGTCAGGGGGCGTTAATCCTGAAAAGCAGATGGAAAATCAGCCCTGCAGTGAGCCTGGAGGGAATCCCAGCTGCAGGTGCAGGGCACCTGGTGAGTCAGGTTCTTTGTCTGCCCTGGAATAATCCCCTGAGAAGGGGCCCTGGGAGGTCTTGGGAGAGGATTCCAGGGAAAAGCAGAGCTTTGGGATCTCTGGAGAGCCTGGCTGTGTGAGAGCCCTGCAGGGGCTGGAGCAATGTGGGATTTACAGCATTTAAATGAGAAGGGAGAGCCAGTTTGGATTCAAGAAACACAAACCCCCCAAAAAAAAAACCAGGCAGAAGGGACATTTTCCAGGCACAAAACCCCCACCTCAGAGTCTTTCTGCTCCAGAAGAAAAGCCAGGCAATAAATACTGGGCAAAGCCATGAATAATAAATGTCATTATTGTCCCCAGTGCTGCCAGCTGTGAGCATCTTGCTCTGGACATGCTCCATCCCATCCAGCCTGGCCTTGGGCACTGCCAGGGATGCAGGGGCAGCCCCAGCTGCTCTGGGCACCTGTGCCAGGGCCTCACACCCTCACAGGGAAGGATTTTTTCCCTAACATTGAACCTAAATCTCCCAAGGGCTCCAGCTTGGCCCTTCATTTCCCCAGCTGGGGCAGAGTTGGTGTCTGAGCAAATCTGAGCCCTCTCTTGTGCACTTGGGGCTCCTTAATCCTCCCTGCCCTCAAGCAGCTCCAAAAATAGCTCTGAGCTCCCTCCAAGGGCAGCCTCCAGGACAGGTGATGCCCTGGAGGGGCTGCTTGGAGCCCTCTGGAATTTCTGTGCTGTTTTCCCAGCAGGAGCACCTGGGATGCAGCAGAGCCTGGGCTGGAGGTGGCACGATGGGAGAGCAAGGAGGGGTTCCCTCTCTCCCACCTGTCCTGCCAAAATTCTGCCAAAATCTTGTCCAAATCTTGTCCAAACCCTGCCAAAATCTTGTCAAAATCCTGCCAAAATCCTGACAGAATCTTGTCAAAACCTTGTCAAAATCTTGTCAAAATCATAACAAAATTCTGCCAAAATCCTGCCAAAATCTTGTCCAAATCCTGCCAAAATCTCGTTCAAATCCGGTCAAAATCTTGCCAAAATCTTGTCAGAATTCTGCCAAAATCTTGTCAAAATCCTGCCAAAATCTTGTCAAAATCCTGCCAATATCCAGTCAAAATCCTGCCAAAATCTTGTCAAAATCATAACAAAATTCTGACAAAATCCTGACAAAATCTTGTCCAAATCCTGCCAAAATCCTGTAAAAATCTTGTCAAAATCCCAAAAAAATCCTGCCAAAATCCTGCCGAAATCTTGTCCAAACCCTGCCAAAATCTTGTTAAAATCTTGTCCTAATCCTGTCAAAATCCTGCCAAAGTCTTGTCCAAATCCTGACAAAATCCTGACAAATCCTGACCAAATCCTGCCAAAATCTGCCCCGTTCCCAGCTTTCCATGGCATGTGGGATGTCTGTGGCTGGACCCCAGCTGGGATTCTCCCCCTCTTTACCAAAACCATCCAATTTTGCACAAGAACCCGCAGGAAACACCCGACTGCAGCCACAGCATGGAAGTGCCACTCCACCCTGCTTAGCCACAACTTGGGGATCAAAGAGCCTGAGTCCATCAAACCCATCTCTTTTCTCAAAAAAAAAAAAAAAAAAAAATTATTTCTGATTGCACTTTTTGGGGGGAGGCTTCTTAAACATAGAAAATTTAATTTTGGATTGACGCATTCATTGGGCTTTGCTTTGGGTGATAAAAGAAAAGTGGAGAATTTAATTTCCTCTTTGTTTGCTCTGTCCTGGAATGCACTTGTGGAGATGATGCCCAGGGTGTTCTCATTTCTCTCATTTCTCTCCCAGCCCCCTCCTTTGCTGTTTAAAACCCATCAAAGTCACAAAACTTGTGCAGCTGAGGAGGGGGGAAGGAAGTGGAGCAATGCTGGGTCAGCGCACTCCCCTCACCTCTGGAAAAGGGAACAAAGCCACCATGGGGCTGGGACTTCTTTGTTTTCCAGAAAGAAACATCTGAAATGACTTTTCAAAGCTGCCAAACAAAGCACAGACCCTTCCCCACGTCTGCTGGGTGTGGAATTCCTCCACAATTTTTTCTGATGTTTCTTGCAAGGCTCCAAACCCCAATGTCCAACTGGGGCAGCCCCAGCTGCTCTGGACACCCTGTGCCAGGGCCTGATACCCTCACAGGGAACAATTCCTTCCCAAAATCCAGCCTCAACTTCCCCTCTTCCTTGTACCCATCCCCTTCTGTGTGTCCCTGATGAAGAACCATCCTTTCCTTTGCTCCTCATTCCCTGAACCAGGGATCCCTCTGGGTGCTGCTGCTGCCTCTGGGATGTCCCCTCTGCCTGCTTTTATGCTCCTCATTATCCCTTCTTGGCCATTCAGATCCTGAGTTCCAGGACCAGCCTCTTTCCCACATTGCCTCTGTGACACTTGGGGCCACCAGGAGCCACCAGGAGCCACCTGGAGCTCCCTGTTCCATTGCCTGGTTGCCACTGCAAACACAGCTCGTGGTCACCTGCATCCCTGGATGCCCACCCAGCCTTTCCAGAGCCTTGGGCAGCCTTGGGAGGAAGATGAACCCTAAGAGCAGGCGCAGGCTGCAGGCAGAAGCTGCAGGAAGCAGTCAATGGCTAGCAGCACTGGGTAATTCCCTGCTTTTCCACTTTCCAGCCACAAGCAGCCCTGGATGCAGCATGGATGAAGCAGCAGCTGGGTGTTTATAATGTCCAGATTTATTTTGATGGGGTTTTTTTGTGCTTTAATGACCATCATTTCCATTTTTGTAATCTTCCTGGTTTTCGTTTCCTGCTGTCAGGTGACGGCCTGGGCTGCCACATTTCTATTTCCATCAGGAATTTCACTGACACAGAAAGCAAAGCAGAGCAGCCCCCATCACAGCCAAGACAAAACCTCAGCCTCTGGACTGTGCAATCCAAAGGTTCCTTCCCATTTCCATGGAGACCAATCCAGAGCATCTGGGAACTCAGCATTCTCCTCTAGCAATCAAAATGGTGGTAAATGACCAGCCTGGAATGGTTTAAATCAACATTTGCTGGGATTTGTGCCTTTTGAATGGAAATAAATGTGAATTCAGCTTGTGCCCCAGCAAGGAAAAGCCTCAGGAATTATATTGGGGTTAAGGCAGCAGGGAAAGGGATGCAACACCCAGAAGGGGAATAAGGAAAGCAGGGAAAGGGATGAAACATCCAGAAGGGAAATAAGGAAAGCAGGGAAAGCACCTGCTGCTTATTTTTAAAGCAGGATTTTCAGAGGATGCCAAGAGATGAAGGGCCATCCCAAAGGGATGTGGCTGTGCCTGGGGGGCCCGTGGCTCTCTGAGGGCACAGCCCCTCCATCCTCCTCCATCCCAGAAGCCAAATCCATGTCCAGAGGCCACAGGGCACCACAGGACGGCATCGCACGGGGATGACCTTAAAAATTGCAGAATTCACAAGAGAAGCCGCTGCTTTCTCTGCAGTTTGCCAGGCAGCCCCAAATCCAGCCAGATGTGGGGTTTAGCCCCAAATCCAGCCAGATTTGGGATTTAGCCCCAAATCCAGCCAGGTGTGGGGTTTAGCCCCAAATCCAGCCAGATTTGGGATTTAGCCCCAAATCCAGCCAGGTGTGGGGTTTAGCTCCAAATCCAGCCAGATATGGGGTTTTTAGCCCCAAATCCATCCAGATGTGGGGTTAGCCCCAAATCCAGCCAGGTGTGGGGTTTTTAGCGCCAAATCCATCCAGATGTGGGGTTAGCCCCAAATCCAGCCAGATGTGGGGTTTTTAGCCCTAAATCCAGCCAGTTAGCCCCAAATCCAGCCAGATGTGGGGTTTTTAGCCCTAAATCCAGCCAGATGTGGGGTTTTTAGCCCCAAATCCATCCAGATGTGGGGTTTTTAAGAACCCGTTTGCATCTGGAAGCGACGGGGCTGCCACGCCAGAGCCTCGAGGAACAAACAGGACAGAAAACGAGAGCCGGGAGTGGATCTGTGGGTGGAAAAGGGGTCGCTGGATTCCTGGAAGGATTAAAGTGCCTCGTAAAAGAGCCTCATTCAGGCAGCAAGCGCTGACATCCCGGCTGAACAATGCTCTTTAGCGGCCGTTTGAGAAAGGTTTAAAGCTGCCATAATTCATGTCCATAGCTCGGACCATGAAAGGATGAAGAGAGGGTTTATTGCAGCCATGGGCTGCAGCCATCTCCTCACTGCCCTTTTCTCTCAGGATTTAGGAACTTCAGGAAGGTGTCTGGACAATTGTCTGGGGCTGTGTGGGCCCTTGGCAAACGAGGCTCACACTGCTCCGGTGCCAACCCAGGGCTGAGCCCAGAGCTCTGCAAATCCAGAGAGAAAGGTCGGGAGATGGAGGAAATCCATCTTGGGGGAAATCCATCCTGGGGGAAATCTATCCTGGAGGAAAATCCATCCTGGAGGAGAATCCATCCTGGAGCAAATCCATCCTGGAGGAAATCTCTCCTGGGGGAAAATCCATCCCTGCCTGCAGAGGTTGGACAAGGCTCTGAGGTGGGTGGGTGGCACACAAGGTGATTTTGGGAATGTCCACAGACAGCAGGGATGAGATTTTTAGTGCTCAGTGGCACTAAAAAGCAGGGGGTGACTCCACAGGGATCTGTGCAGTTTTTCAGGCTGGCCTGGGATAAAATTCCTGACTTCTCCTTTTTAGGCTGGTCTGTGATAAAATTCCCAAATTCTCCTTTTCAGGCTGTCCTTGGATAAAATTCCCAAATTTTCCTTTTCAGGCTGTCCTGTGATAACATTCCCAAATTCCCCTGGCAGTGCTGCCTGCAGCTCCTCCCAGGGCAGTGTGAAACCCCAGGGTGCTCCTGCCTGGAGCATCTCTATGGCTTAGGGCTCTCCGAGTTCTCCACTGGTTTTCATTGGGATGATTAATTGTCTCATCATTAATTCAGCTGGAAATGTGTCATTTTGATTCTTTCCTTGCTTGGGGACCAATTTTTTCCCTGCTGAGGAGCTGCAATGCTGTCACTGCCACCCTGCCCTGGGTCAGCCAGGAGAACAGCAGGGATGGAATTCAGGAGCTGATCTGAGATTTGGGTGAAGAACCAGCCCAGGGGACAGCACAGTGCCGCAGCAGACCCCAGACTCCTCTGCTGCCATCCCGTGAAGCCCTTGGGATGCTCAGCACCTTCATCACCCTCTTTTCTCCTCCTCCTGGGTTTGTTTGGTGCCTCCTGCTCCTGCAGCCCCGCAGCCAGGGCCCTGCTGCTGCTCAGCCTGGTGCCACAGCCCATTTTCACCTGGAGTTATTGGCACCCATCACCCAGCAGCACCAGGCATCCCTGCAGGGCTCTGCCCTGGTGCACTCTGCGTTTGAGTCCCCCTGGTTCTCCTGAGCGCATCCAGCCCCTCCCACACTGCCCTG
>NW_005054308.1:10826476-10828319 GCF_000277835.1 Geospiza fortis | reverse complement strand
GGCAGCTGGGATAAAGAAGAGTGGGAAGAGCAGCACTTTGCATTCTTTATTTGTGGGAACAGTTTGTTCGGTGAGAGGAGCAGAGCTGGGACCCTCCCCGTGGTGCTCCAGCTGCACCCAGAGCCCCCCAGGGCAGCCCCCTGTGTGCCCCCAGCCCCTGGGTGGGGTTCCCAGGCAGGGCAGAGCTCAGTTCCCCATTCCCCACACGTTCCCAGTACGATTCCACAGCAACACTGGAGCATCCCCACTGCCCGAGCTGAGCTGGGCTTTGCTGAGCTGAGCACTTGTCCCCACCAGGGATTGCTCCCCATGGGATCACCGAGTCCCGGAATGGTTTGGGTTGGGAGGGACATTAAAGATCACTTAATTCATTACAGATTATTTAATTTGTTAAAGATCATTTAATTCCCACCCCTGCCATGGGCAGGGACACCTCCCACTGTCCCAGGTGGCTCCAAGCCCTGTCCAGCCTGGCCTTGGGCACTGCCAGGGATCCAGGGGCAGCCACAGCTGCTCTGGGAAATCCATTCCAGTGCCTGCCCACCCTCACAGGGAAGGATTTCTTCCTGATATTCTGGGATAGGAGTGCTCAGTGCCAACATTGATCCATTTTTTGCCCCTTCCCTGCACCCCAAAGGAGGGAGGGAGGGAGCAGCTGGGCACTGCCAGGGCTGGGTTTGGGTTCCCCATTCGTGACCAGGCTCAGCAGATGGGCACTGCCAGGGCTGCTCCAGGGCTGGGTTTGTGTTCCCCATTCATGACCAGGCTCAGGACAGGGAACAGCAGCAATCAGGGAGCCAGGGAGGGCCGTGGAAGGGGAGGTGGCAGGAGGACATGAACAGCAGGTGCCTGAGGAGCAGCAGGAGGGGAAATGGAATGAAGTTTCCAGGAGCAAACACAGGGGGGAAATCCCAGCAGCTGCTGCTGTGGAGCATGGAGCCACCTCCCAGGGGACAGCACGACAACCCCGGGCTCAGGGTGCTCAGGAACAGACCCAGCAGAGGATGGAATCATGGAACAAGCCTGAAGGGGAGCAGGCAGGTGGATTTGGACAGCTCTGCAAGGCAGGTCCCTGCTTTTGGGATGGCAAATGGTTGGAATTCATCCCTTCCTCTCCTGTACCTGCTCTGGCACATCAGGGACTGGGGAGAAAGAGAGCTGCCACAACCCCAGGCATGTCCCTCAACTGCAAACAACCCCAAGGGCTGTGTTTGCAGTACAGATAAGGGACTGGAGCCAGCCAGGAATCTCCTGAGGTTTTTGTTGGGAAATACCTCCCTTCAGCAGGTTTGGACTAAGCCTTGGTGGGGTTCTTCAGAGGGGAAGGAGAAATCAGGCGCTCCTAGGGCAGCTGGGAGCTGTGCCAAGGGATGGCAGGGTATCCTGAAAGCTGTGGGAGAGCGGCAGGGCACCTGAGAGCCCCCAGGTGAGCAACTCTCATGGCCCTGAACAAAGGAAGTCAGGATGCAGGGGCACTGCTGAGCTCCTGCAGCCTCTGTCCTTCCCAACAAAGCTTGGCCCAGCTTGCTCTTAGTCCTTGAAGGATCCACATTGCATCCTCAGCCCAGAACAGCATTCCGGCTCTCAGCTTTTCCTCTTCCCTCATGTGCCCACTCCCTGTCCATTCAACCCTAGAGTGGAAGGACCTTAAAGCTCACCCAGTTCCACCCCTTGCCCTGGGCAGGGACACCTCCCACCATCCCAGGGTGCTCAGAGCTCCATTCACCCATCCTTGGACACCTCCAGGGATGGGACCTCCTTTTCAGCTCTTACAGAACCACAGAATGGGTTTGCTTGGGAAGAACCTCAAAGACACCAAGTCCAACCCCCTCCCACAGCAGGG
>NW_005054308.1:10822901-10826436 GCF_000277835.1 Geospiza fortis | reverse complement strand
TGCCTCCTGCCCCTCTGCTCAGGGCCCTCGCACAGGCTGGCTGTTTGTGGGGAGGGGGCTCCTTTAGCAGCTTCACATCAAGCAGCAAGGTAATAAATAAATAAATAGGATTGCACTGGAGAGAGAGGTTCTGCAGCTGGAAGCCCGAGGGGGAAGGTCTGAGATGGGGCTCCCACAGTTCAGTACCAGCTCAGTGACCACAGAGCTGCAGCTGGGCCACCACCTGCCAGTCCAAGGTGCACGTTTTTGTGGTTTCCAGCCAGTTTTTCCTGCTGTTTTCTGCCTGAGGCCACAAGTCCTTCCATCTCTTTCTCTGCTTATTGAGTTTTCCACAATCCAAAGTCAGGAGCTTGGTGTGCTCCTTCCCTCAGCTGCAAGAGAGGGATGGATGTTCTGCCATGGATGTTGTGCCATGGATGCTGTGCCATGGATGCTCTGCCATGGATGCTGTACCATGGATGCTCTGCCATGGATGTTGTGCCATGGATGCTGTGCCATGGATGCTGTGCCATGGATGTTGTGCCATGGATGCTGTGCCATGGATGCTGTGCCATGGATGTTGTGCCATGGATGCTGTGCCATGGATGCTGTGCCATGGATGTTGTGCCATGGATGCTGTGCCATGGATGCTCTGCCATGGATGCTGTGCCATGGATGCTGTGCCATGGATGCTCTGCCATGGATGCTGTGCCATGGATGTTGTGCCATGGATGCTGTGCCATGGATGCTCTGCCATGGATGCTGTGCCATGGATGCTTTGCCATGGATGTTGTGCCATGGATGCTCTGCCATGGATGCTGTGCCATGGATGCTCTGCCATGGATGCTCTGCCATGGATGCTGTGCCATGGATGTTGTGCCATGGATGCTGTGCCATGGATGCTCTGCCATGGATGCTGTGCCATGGATGCTTTGCCATGGATGTTGTGCCATGGATGCTCTGCCATGGATGCTGTGCCATGGATGCTGTGCCATGGATGTTGTGCCATGGATACTCTGCCATGGATGTTGTGCCATGGATGTTGTGCCATGGATGCTGTGCCATGGCTGCTCTGCCATGGATGCTCTGCCATGCATGCTCTGCCATGGATGTTGTGCCATGGATGTTGTGCCATGGATGCTGTGCCATGGATGCTGTGCCATGGATGCTCTGCCATGGATGTTGTGCCATGGATGCTCTGCCATGCTCTGAGCCTCAGGTGGGAAATCCTGGCTCCCAAGGGTGGCTGGTCCTGCTGAATTGTGATGTCCTGCAAGGAAAAGGATTGCCAGGTCCCAGCCTTCCCAAGGCAGGACAGTTGGAGATTTTTTTGGAGCAAGGAGAGAACAAAGGCTCCATTCCTGCCCTGTGCCAATCCTTCTGCTCCTTGTGACAGTCAGGGCCCCTCGTGCTCTCTAGAGGAGAAGAGGTAGACAGAGAAGACACCAGAAGGAGAAACAAGCACAGAATAAATCAAAGAAATCTTCCACGCTCCTGTCTCTTGGTCTTGGACAGATTCCTGTTGCACCTGGATCCCCACCCAGCACAGCACGTCCCGCTGGGCTCCTGACCTGGCCCTGAGACCTGGCTGGGCCTCTTCCAATCCAGCTGGAGCCCACACTGGGCCTGGTGCTCCCTTCTGGAAAGGCTTTTCCAAGGGAAAAACCCCCTCAGCACACTTGTCATGGTTTGGACATCCCCTCCTTCAGTTCCTGTGGCTTCTTGGTGTCCTCCAAGGCTCTCAGAGCCTCTCCTGGTCCCTTGGTGGTCCTTGCCCAGCTTCTCCTGGAGGTGCTGCGTGGTGGGTGATGGGTTGGGATGAGGACCTTGCCAAGGCAGTCACTTCCCACAGCATCCCCTGCTCAGCGAGGAGAGGCTGTGCTCCCATTCCATCTCTGCAGAGCCCTCACAGCTCAGCGTGGTGAGGAACAGAGGTTGGTTCAGCTCTCCACCATTCCTGGGCATCCAGGGATCTCTGTGGGGAACAAAGAGAAAGGAAAACAGCATTAATTTAGCACAGAGAGGCTGGGAAAGAGGAGGAATTCGGATGCCAAAGCCAGGAAAGAGATTAAACCTCTTTCCTTGATTGTGGAGATAGGAAATGACTGACAAGGCAGATGAAAAAATGGGAAATTAATTCAGAGATAGAGAAAGGAACAAGTACAGAATATGCCAGTGTTTTTATTTTCTGGAAGTGATATTTTGTAATAAGGACATGTAAAAGATTATCATCTGTGTGTGTAGGAGAAGAAAACAGCTTTAAAGCCAAAATGGATCTGCAGAGAGGGAAAAAAACCCCATATCTGTTCTTTGGGAACACAATGCCTCTCTTGGAAGAATTCTGGGTATCCAAACTGCAGTTGTATTTCTTGTGCAAATCAAGGATGAAGTTCCAACGTGACAGGGATGATTTGCACCAGTGTCCCTTGCCAGCATCTCTTTAAAAGAATTATTTGTACTCCATCTGCCCTGCAAAGTGTGTTTACCCCTCCTTTTCTCCTTCCTTGCTCCCTTCTTCCCTTCTCCTTCCTTCCCAACCTGTGCCAGCATCTCCCCACCCTCTCAGGGAAGGATTTATTCCCAATATCCCACCTCTGTTGGTTTGAAGCCATTCCCCCTTGTCCTGTCCCAACAATTCCTGAGGAAAAGTGGAAATCTTGCAGATTATGAACTCTTCAGGAAATCCCTGTGTGAAACAATCCCGGCTCTGCAATTCCAGCAAATTCCACAGGCAGCATTCCCCCAGGGGACCCAGGAGCAGCAGCTTGGCCAGGGTGGGCAATGCCCCCAGCCATGGAGGAAGCTGTGGCTTCGGGCACTGTGCAATGCTGAGCCCGCTGGAGTTTCTCCAGAACAAATCTGGAAAGTCAGGGTGAAGCTCCTCTGCCCTTTTCCATCAGCTGGGAGCCCGAGGCCTCTTCTGCAGCAATCCTATAGATGGTGCTTGTCAGCTTCCAAGGAAACCTGAACCTCCCCCAGAGCTCCCAGGGCAGAGCCACTGGTGGAGATCAAGTGGGAAGGAAAAGGGGATGCTCCAAAATAATTCCATTTTTGTGCTCAGGAAACGGAGGCACAGAGCTCAGCAAGGTTCTGTCTCCAGCTCTGCATCCCTCGCCACTGGGGTTTAATTGCTGCTGCTGTAATTAGGGAGTTTGGCTCATTAAGGTGGTGCTGCTCATCACCCCCATCCCTCCAGGGGCTGAGATCCTGGTTTGGCTTTTACCAGGAAAACAAAGGAAGTCGATGTTCCTGGATATCTCACCACAAGATGGTCACAATAATGGCTTTGTGCTGTTCCAAATCCAGGCCACACAGTCTGATAGGAGTTCTGGAATGTTCTGCCCAGGGAGGTGGTGGAGTCCCCATCCCTGGGTGTGTTTAACAAAGCCTGGATGTGGCACTGGGTGCCAGGGTTTAGTTGAGCTGTTGGGGCTGGGTTGGACTCGATGGTCTTGAAGGTCTCATCCAACTTGGGGATTCTGTGATTCTGTGAATTCTGCGATTGTGTGTGATCGTGTGTGATTGTGTGTGATTCTGTGAATTCTGTGATTGTGTG
>NW_005054308.1:10821864-10822584 GCF_000277835.1 Geospiza fortis | reverse complement strand
ATTCTGTGAATTCTGTGATTCTGTGAATTCTGTGATTCTGTGTCACTCTGTGAATTCTGCGAATCAATTCCAGCAAAACCCATGGAACTGCTCTGCCATCAGCTCTGCATCCCAGTGCAAGCCCTGCCTTGCTGCTGAGTCTCAGGACACACTGAGCCCGAGCTCCTTTGCAGTAAATCAGCAGCAGGGCTCTGCAACGAAGGCACCAAACTCCCCTTTGCAATTCCAGCGCGGCGCCGACGTCAGCGCGGCCGGCCCGGATTTATCCTCGTGTCTCTCAGAGAGGATTTAGCCTTCCCTGATTTATTCCCCTGTAAAAGTGAGGTGCAGGGGGAGGGGGGTTTGCAGCAGGCCCTGATGGAAGGCAGGGCTGCCCAAATGGTGGCAAAATCCCAAGAATTTTTATTTATGGGCTCCTCTGTGCGGAGGGAGCGGGGCTGGGAGATGGCAGCTGGAATAAACAGCACAGCCCTTCTCCCAAACATCTGCCTCGTAAAAGCACAAAATCAGATGTTGTCCTGGAATGCTGCTGGCTGCTCCCAGTGACACGGACAGAGCACAGCTCGCCTGACCCCTTCCAACATTTCCTCTGCCCTGGGAGCTGAATTCCTCAAGGTTCACAAGGCAAAGCTTAATACTCAAAACAGAAGTTGGCCGAGGAAACCTTGAGTCTCTGGTAATGAGCAGTGCCTGGTCACCTGAGGGAAGCCTGGATTCAGC
>NW_005054308.1:10821470-10821804 GCF_000277835.1 Geospiza fortis | reverse complement strand
ATGGATCAGCCACATGCCCCAAAGCCTTGTTCACAACTTCCCTGCTGGAATCCTCTCCTTTCCATTCCCTTCTTTTGGTTCAGGACACTCCTAGGAGAGGTGGAAGCCTGGTGATGACGTTATTGGTCATTAGCCCTGATTAATCCCGGGCTCAAGGACAGCCATAGCACAGGGTGAGGAGCTGATGAGAAAGTCAGAATTCCCTTTCCAGTCAATGGGAATGGATTGCTGCCCACAGAGCCACGGCAGGAGCCTGAAATGCCTCCCAGGGGACATTTCCCAAGGGGTCAAGGAGAGGATGAAGAGGAAAACAAATTCCCTGTGGGTTGTCCTA
>NW_005054308.1:10809509-10821416 GCF_000277835.1 Geospiza fortis | reverse complement strand
AGGACACAGGGAATGGCTTCAGACTGAAAAGGACCAGGGTTAGATTGGACTTTGGGAAGAAATCCTTCCCTGTGAGGGTGTCAGGCCCTGGCACAGGGTGCCCAGAGCAGCTGTGGCTGCCCCTGGATCCCTGGCAGTGCCCAAGGCCAGGCTGGATGAGACTTGGAACAACCTGGGATAGGGGGAGGTGTCCCTGCCCATGGCAGGGGTGGAATGAGATGATTTTTGAGGTCCTTTCCAACCCAGACCATTCTGGGAATCTCTGATTCCATAAATGTTATCTTTGCTTCACTCCATTTGAGCGCTGTGCCCTGTGAAATCTCCACAGGAGCTGGATGTCCATGGACATGGAGCTCTCTGCAAGGCAGCCTGAGCAGCTCCTCCCCGAGCAATCCAAGGATTCAGGGTGGAATGAGGGCAGAGCAAGACAGAATTTCCTGCTCCAGCCCTCCAGGAACCAGGAAAATCTGCCAGCCTGGCCCTGCACCGTCTGCACCTCCACAGGGGTCTCACAACCCAGTCAAGCCTGGCACAGCCCCTCTCCAGACTGTCCCCCCTTTCCTTTCCTGCCTCTCCAAGCTTTCCCTGGAAACTCCTGCTATTTTATCCTGTTTCTGCAACCTGTCATCCCCCATTTGCCAACAGCTCCTCCCGGAACATTTAAACAGCATCTGCTGCAAGTGCAGGGTGTGAGAGGAACCCCGGGGCTCAGCAACAGGAGAGGAACCATCAGGTGCTCCTGCACAGCTCAAGGGGAAAGAAAAACCTGTGAATGCCTGCCAAGAAGCCAAGGTGTAGCATAAAAAACAACCCCAGAGTGTCCCAGTCCCAGATTTAGTCTGGTTTATGATCACTTTTATCTAGGAAAGGAAAAATTCCAGCTCATCCCTTCCAGTTTGCTGTGCCGAGCCCAGCACAGCCCAGCTGGGCTCTTGGTCCAGCAGCCACAAAGCCAGAGTGGGACGCAAATTCCCAGTCAGTTCTTAGCACAGCTTTCCCCATGAGCCAGCACCAAACCAACTCCACGTATCTGCTGCTGGCTGGGGCATCAAACTTCTCTGGAGATCCAAGTCCTCTGTGCCCTTCACCCCCACCTGAAGGGTGCCCAGCACTGGGATATCACTCAAATCCACCTGAGGGAAGATCCCTGGCTCCCACACTGGTGCAGCTCCATTCCTAAACCCCAAACCTGGATTTTCATCTCCTCTGCTGAGGAATAATGTCCCCATCAAGTGATGGGTTTGAAGGACTCCTTTTTTTCCAAGCAGAGGATTATCCAAGTACCCCTGGAAAGCAGCCAGGATGGGAACAGCTGCAAAGCAACAGGATTTTAAAAGCTCTGTTATCCCATTTCCCTCTCCTTCCCCTGTCCCAACTTTTCTGAGGGGTTTTTCTTCTGTTCAGTTCTGGGGAAGTGGAAGGACATTGCTTTGGGTCTTGTGGGGTTTTGGAATCATTGAACAGGCTGAATGTTGTTCCCAACAGCGGGAGCAGGGACCAGGGATAGAACCATGGAATGGCTGGGGCTGGAAGGGACCTTAAAACCATCCAGTGCCACCCTGGCATGGCAGGGACACCTCCCACTGTCCCAGGCTGCCCCAAACCCCATCCAGCCTGGCCTTGGGCACTGCCAGGGAAGGATTTAATCCCAACATCCCACTCAAACCAATGCAGGCAACACTTTCCCTTGCTTTGTGGCACTGTAATTTCCTTTTCTTGGTGTGACGCCAGCCGAGTGTAGACTTGTCCCTAAGCCTGGCTTACACCCAATTTCCTCTGCAGATATTCCAACTAACACAGGACTTAAACCCAAGCCAAACAAGTTAACAATGAGCAGAACCACCTTCTCCCTTGAGGAACAACAGATCCCCTGCTCCACCTGCCTTTGGGCTGCTCACAAAGGAAAATCTGGGATGGAATTTTGAAATCTCCACCTGCCTTTGGGCTCCTCACAAAGGAAAATCTGAGATGGAATTTTGAAATCTCCACCTGCCTTTGGGCTCCTCACAAAGGAAAATCTGAGATGGAATTTTCAATTCTCTCCTCCATCTGCCTTGACTCCACACAAAGGAAAATCTGGGATGGAATTTGGAATTCTCCACCTGCCTTTGGGCTCCCCACAAAGGAAAATCTGAGATGGAATTTTCAATTCTCCATCTCCCTTTGGGCTGCACACAAAGGAAGATCTGGGATAGAATTTGGAATTCTCTCCCCCACCTGCCTTTGGGCTGCACACAAAGATCTGGGGTGGGATTTCTGCTCCCTCCAGCCGCAATCCAAGCACAAAGCTCTGTCAAGCTGCTCTCCCTGGCCCTGCTGTGGGCAGGGGGTTCTGGTGGGATGCTGGGATGATCTCCAGGGTTCCCTCCCAGCTCCTGCAGCCCTGTGACACACAGAGGCAGGAGCACTGCTGTGTGCCAAGCTCAGGAGGCCACGGAATGTCAAAAGCATGGAGACACCACCAAATCCTCACAGGAAAATAGCCAACAAAATCCTCCAGGTGGGAAAGAGCCAGGGATCTGACAGAAATGGGATTATCAGCAGGTGCCTGTGAATGCCTGGAGGGGATCCACACAAAAACATCCCACATTGTAAGAAATCAGCTTTTGTGGACATTTGGATTCCAGCAGTGAAAATCCCTCCCCAGGCTCGGCGTCATCGCTTGTGGAATTCAGCTCTGAGCTCTGATTTCCTCTGACTGCCCCGAGGAGTTCCTGGAAAACTTGTAAATGGATGTGGGCTGGTCAGCTTGATTGTTTAATGCAAAATATCTCAGCGTCAGGGGGAAATGCAGAAGGATTTTTATTCTAGGAAAGTCCAACAGTGCCTGGAAAATGAGTGCTCAGCCAGGGCTGTGCTTCCTAGCACACAAACCAGGGATATCCTCTCCATCCTCTCATGCTGCTGTCTCCCACCTGAGGACAAGGAGAAAATCTTCTTTTGCAGCCTGAGCAGTGTGTCCTGACTGTCAGAAATTCCCTGCCCAGGGTGGAGCATCCCTCAGCTCTCCTTCCATCCCCTCCTCAGGGAACTTCAGGGATTCAAACTGCCCCTGTTTCTCACTTCCCACAGGAGCAACCCCAGAGCAAACACATTTGTTTCAGGCCGGAGGAGTGGCCATTTCTGCAGTTCCTACAATTCCTGGCAATTTCTGCAATTCCTAAAATTCCTAGAAATTTCTGCAATTCCTGCAATTCCCGGCAATTCCTGGCAATTCCAACTCATGGTTCAATCACTGGATTTTGGAGGATGCTGCTCCTGAGGAGTTTCATGGATCTTCCATCCATTAAATCAGTGACAAGCAGGTCAGAAATGCACAATTACAGAGGCAGGGAGAGGGACAGAGCCCTAGCTGGCCTCTTGTGCAACTCATCCCCACTAACAGTTTCCAAAGCTGCTCCAGAGCTCAAACCCCATTCCCAAAATCTCCTTGGGCAATCTCTCATGGCTGTAGCTGCTACTCAGTGAGAGAAAATCCTGTTTTATCCCCTGATCCTTCTCACCCACATCAAAGGGTGGAGCACAGGAGCTGTGCCAAGGCCTGGCAAACATTCCCAGGGCTGAACCCGTGGGGGAAAGGCTCTATCCAGCACGGTTAGCTCACCCCAAGCTTTGGTTTGGTTTGGTTGGGTTCACCCCAAGCCTTGGTTTTGTTTGGTTGGGCTCAGCCCAAGCTTTGGTTTGGGGTCTCACACCAAGCTCTGGTTTGGTTTGGTTGGGCTCACCCCAAGCTCTGGTTTGGTTGGTCTCACACCAAGCTCTGGTTTGGTTTGGTTGGGCTCACCCCAAGCTCTGGTTTGGTTGGTCTCACACCAAGCTCTGGTTTGGTTTGGTTGGGCTCACCCCAAGCTCTGGTTTGGTTGGTCTCACACCAAGCTCTGGTTTGGTTTGGTTGGGCTCACCCCAAGCTCTGGTTTGGTTGGTCTCACACCAAGCTCTGGTTTGGTTGGGCTCACACCAAGCTCTGGTTTGGTTTGGTTGGGCTCACCCCAAGCTCTGGTTTGGTTGGTCTCACACCAAGCTCTGGTTTGGTTTGGTTGGGCTCACCCCAAGCTCTGGTTTGGTTGGTCTCACACCAAGCTCTGGTTTGGTTGGGCTCACACCAAGCTCTGGTTTGGGTTGGCTCACCCCAAGCTCTGGTTTGGTTTGGCTGGGCTCACCCCGAGCTCTGGTTTGGCTGGGCTCACCCCGAGCTCTGGTTTGGCTGGGCTCACCCCAAGCTCTGGTTTGGTTTGGCTGGGCTCACCCCGAGCTTTGTTTCAGCACGGCCCAGCTGTGCTGGCAGAGGGTGCTGATGCTATCACAGGCAGACACAACACCCAGCAGCCAGGCAGGGCCAGGCACCCAGGGCTGTTTACCCATCACACCTGGGCAAACACAGCCTGTCGTCACAGCCCAGCTCCCAGCACCAGGGCTGGGCTCTCCTGCTCTGCTCCCTGGCAAGCCCCTGCTGCAGGGACTGAGCAAATGGTTGGCATCTGCCAGGGAGATATAAAAAGATTTCCCTGCGGGGTGGAGCCTGTGGTGGTGATCTCATGGTTCCAGTCACGGTGACCTGCTGCACTTGATGGATGCAGCCCTTGCTCCGTGCCCCTGGCAGCAGCAGCACTGCTGGAGCCTGGGCTTGCCTTGTTCCTCTGTGAAAAATGAGTATTTTATGATTGGTTTTTGGTATTATTAAATAATACGAAAATATTAAATATTAATAACATTATTAATACAACAATAAAATCTTAAAATCTTAAAATGAAATATTATACGTGTTGTATTAGAAAGTTATTATTAAAATGAAGTTAATATTAAAATGAATATTATATGTGTCCTGTTAGAAAGTTATGCTGTATGTTAAATATAGTTTTAGGTTATAACAAAATGTTAAAATAGAAACCGTGCTATGTAGGATATTTTTTTTAAAAGAAAGGGCTCACAGCGAGATAGCAGCCACAGGACACCTAAATCTTTCAGAGAAAGAGAATTTATTGCCCCATTATCAGGAGAAATGAACTTCTTCCCACCTCACCTGGGCAGGATGATGCCGTCAGTTTTGGAGGAAGAAGCTGACACTGCCCAGACAGAATCCTGTGTTTGAATGGAATTTATGTATCATGGATGAGGTGTATGAATATGTAACAGGTTATTGTTTTTAAGGGTTAATCCTCTGTTAACGTGGGTCCTTTTCTGGGCTTATTTTTCACAGAAAAAGGTACCTGGACTGTCCCTAACTCTTCGTTTCTATTGTCTCATATTGTCCTAATCCAAATTGTCCAAATTATTATTACTCTAATTATATAATTATTTTTATAACCATTTTATTACTATTAAACTTTTAAAGTTTTAAAAACAAGCGATTGGCGTTTTTCACACCCCCTTTCCAGGGCAAACCCCAGCTCTCAGCGCAGCAGCAGGGCCAGCCCATCCTCCTGACCCCCAGAGATGGGGCTGGGAATGACACAGACACTCCTTGCAGGAGGAAAAGTGCAAGAATGCGCCAAAATGGCAGGGGACACAAGGTTTTCATTTTGGTCGTTTATTTACTGTAATTTCCCTCCTGTTTAGGGAGGTTGAGAAGCCCAGCTGTCACCTGAAACCTCATTTGGAAATGGGTGGCGCCAAGACTTGTGCAGGAACGGGAGGAGAGTTCAAGGAGCTCACTACAGCCCTCTGAGGGTTTGATATGGGAGATTTTCAGGCGTGTTTTATTTTAAATCATCTTCATAGTTACGGCAGCACTGAAATCTGAAGGACCCCAGAGCTGGGGGAGTTGTCTGGTTCCTCCACACCTGGCCCTGGGCTCACTACAAAGGCAGGAGGGCAGAGCAGGTCTCAGGATCACATGAAGTGGCCAAAAAAACCCCTGTGCTGTGCAATGAGAGAGATTTCTGTGCACAGAAATCAGCAAGAGGGGCGTGGGAATGATAACTGAGCCTCCCATCAATTACTGGAAGCCAAACTCCAGCGAACTCCGTGTAAGGAGGATGAAGGGAGGAGCGGGTGGGATTTATTCAGCTCCACACATTTACTCAGCTCCATTACTCTCACCTCCAAAAGCAGCCCAGCAGCCCTGTAATCCCTCAGCAGCTCATCTCCAGATTCTCTATTATTAACCACAAAGGGCTCGTTATTCCCATCACCATCCTTTGAAGGAGCCGTGGATGGGGATGAGGATTCCTGTGGGCTGGGGCAGGAGACACAGATTGAGGAGGTGATGTCCCTCTGCCTGGGCAGGAGACACAGATTTAGGAAATTATGTCCCTCTGGCTTGTCCCAGACTCCTTTATCCAGGGGAGAAGTGGACACCTCTCCCTTCTGCAAAGACACAGCCTGAAAAACTTCCAGGCAACTTCTGAGCAGGATAAACCATCCCTGGGTCTGCACTGGAGCAGAGAATCCCTTCAGAAATCCACAAGTTTCTCTCATTAATTGTAACAAAAAGGAATTGGAACTCCTGGCTAAACCCACAGGGGATTTATTCCCTCGAGGAGCAAAGCCCCAGCACCCTGGCTTGGCTGTTCCTGGAATTAGCATTTGTACAGAAATTTCCACTTTCAGCCCCATTTGCATTGATGCAATGCCTTCTCCACTGCCCAAGGAATGAAGAACTCGGATGAATCAGCCAGGGGAGGGGAAGGAGGAAAGTTGCTGCAAACACAACCTGTGCCATCAGGGAGGAGGAGAATGCAGCAGGTACTCAAGGTTCATGGAACAAGCTAGCAGGGACTGCAGACACTTTTAGGTTAGGATTACTCATGACTAAAAAAATACAACAAAAAGTGGTTTTCTACTATTGCCAGGCAAGGATTGCATGTTGGGAGTGAAGGATTTTGGGGATGCACCTCTCATCCCCTCTGTGACCTGGAAGATCTGGTGGCAACTGTCTCACAGCCATCCCTAAAAGCAGCAAAGGAAGAGAAGGGTTTCCTCCTAAAAAATACAACATATAATGGATTTCTACTGCTGCCAGGCAAGGATTGCATGTTTGGAGTGAAGGATTTGGGGGTGCAGCTCTGAGTCTCATCCCCTCTGTGATCTGGAAGATCTCATTGTCTCACAGCCACCCCCAAAAGCAGCAAAGGAAGAGAAGGGTTTCATCCTAAAAAAATACAACATAAAATGGATTTCTACTATTGCCAGGCAAGGATTGCATGGCAGGTCCTGGCAGGTCCTGGCAGGGGCAGTGGCAGGTCCTGGCAGGGGCAGTGGCAGGTGGCACCGGGCTGGGCTGTGAGTCACCAGGGCACAGCCTGGTTTCTAATCTGGGCCCTGCTGTTTGTCACCACGAGCAGGGTGACACCTTCACGCTGCCTTTCTCTCTTCCTGCCACTGACAAGGCTCAGACGGGGCTGAGGAGATCCTGAGGAGTCACACCCAAAGCCTGCAGGGACATTTTGGCCCTTCCAAGTCCCGTGTGTGTGTGTCAGCAGCAGCACAATCTCTGCCCAGGCACTGCACAACCCAGGCAGCTCCTTCTCAGGGTGGACATGGCCCTGGGCAGACATCCCCATGCTCCAAGGGCTCCTGTTAGTGATGGCACTCAAAGCTCCCTCACTCAGCGCGGGTTTTTCCCTAAAACTTAATTTTGCTTACAATAATTTGTGGGCTGGGTAATGAATAGAACAAACACCTGAAAAATTTAACAATGCATGTTGCAAATCATCTGATTTTTGCAATGCCTAATCAAGGTAGTCTTTTTCAGGAGAAGAAAAACCTATTCCCTTATTAACAAAGGATCTCTTTCAGAAGTGTCCCGTTGGAAAATGGACATTTGGACCATGGTTTGCATCCCTAATACAGCCAGGGTCCCTCCCAGGCCCCCATTCCATGGATTGCCACCTTCCCTTGGGAAGTCTGGAGTTCCCTGGGGCACAGTGAGCTGGGGGTCCCTCCACTCCTCCTCTGGATCAGCCACCTCAGCAAATTGACAGTGACAGTGCCAGTGACAGTGGCAGTGACAGCTTGTGTTCCAGGGCCACTGGAAACAGCAGGGCCACAGCCCTGGTCACCCAGGGAAATCTGCAGGATGGACGCACCAGCAGAGGTGACAACGCTGACCTGTCCCCTCCAAACACACCACAGCTCCTGGCTGGCATTGTGGAGACCTCAGGATGACAAACAAAGAGCAAATTAAGACCAACAAAACTCCTGGGAATGATGCTGATGCCAGCAGCATCCCAGAGACCCAACCCCTTCCCACAGCCCTTCCACGGAGAAAAACCATTTCCCCTTCTACTCTCCTGGCTGGCAAAGTGGTCAGAGGGTGAGCTGGGTTCTCTGAGAGGTCTTTCCCAGCCTCAGTGGCTCTGTGATTCCCCATTCCCACCTCCCTATCCCCGAGGCCAGCAGGGCCAGGGCGGCTGTCCTGGTTTGTCTCCATACCTGTCACACACTCACCCCAAAGGCATCCCTGGCTCCAGCATGACAGCAACGCCTGCCCCACGCCCTCCCAGCCATGCCTTGGCAGGCAGCAGGGCAGCCCTGAGAAGGAAGCAAAGCTACTGCTCATTCCAGAGGCAACCATCATCCCCAGAGCTCCGGGAGCACAGAGGGGAACGTGGGAGGGCACAGGCACCAGCCAGGCTGCCCAGCCTGAAACACAGATCCTGAACTGAAACACAGATCCTGGACAGAAACACAGATCCTGAACTGAAACGCAGATCCTGAACTGAAATGCAGATCCTGGACAGAAACACAGATCCTGAACTGAAACGCAGATCCTGAACTGAAACACAGATCCTGAACTGAAACACAGATCCTGGACAGAAACACAGATCCTGAACTGAAACGCAGATCCTGAACTGAAACGCAGATCCTGGACTGAAACACAGATCCTGAACTGAAACGCAGATCCTGGACAGAAACACAGATCCTGGACAGAAACACAGATCCTGAACTGAAACGCAGATCCTGAACTCAAACCCACACTCTGCACTGAAACACAGATCCTGCACAGAAATGTGCATCCTGTTCAGAAATGCAGATCCTGCACACAAACACAGATCCTGTCCTTGAACACAGATCCTGAACTGAAACACAGATCCTGTCCTGAAATACAGATCCTGCACAAAAATGCAGATCGTGCCCTGAAATGCAGATCCTGCACACAAACACAGATCCTGTCCTTAAACACAGATCCTGTCCTTGAACACAGATCCTGCCCTGAAATGCAGATCCTGCACACAAACACAGATCCTGTCCTTGAACACAGATCCTGCCCTGAAATGCAGGTCCTGCTCTCACAGCATTTCCCAGCTGTGCCTCCTCTTCTTCAATCCATTCCTTCCTTCTCTCTCCCTTTCAGGAGATCCAGCATCTTGAGTTTCCTGCTGGTGCTTGAGTCATTTTCCCTCCTAGGACTGATTTCTCATCTTTAATTGTTTCTCCATCTTTTTACACTCTCCTTGGGCTGTATTTTACTTTGTCTCTCTTATTTGGTTGCATCCATCCTTCCTTTTAACAATTCTCCATAGATTCCTTCTCTTCCCACCACCAGTCTCTGCTGGATTTATGACTTTCCTGGCAGAGCTGATGGGAGCCTCATTGGACACCCAAACCTGTCCTGAAAGAGTTGTCCAGTTCTATCATTATCTTAAAGCCAGTCTTCATTTCCCCTGAGGATGCCAGCAGCCCCTCCTGGCTCTGATCCCCCAAGAATGCCACAAGAAAGGCCTTGGGGAGCCACACTGGCAGAGCCTGGGGCTCACAGACACAATCCCACTGGTTTTAGGGATCTCCCAGCCCTAAATACATCCCCCAGTGGCTCAGGGAGGCTCAGGCTCTGCAGCCTCAGCCCAGGCCTGAGAAATGCATAAACAGCAAATGGCCTCTGGGGAGGCCCTGCCAAGTCCTTTCTCCCTCATGTAAATATTTTTTCCTCTTAAGTGTATGCGAGTGTGAAAAATCTCTCCTTAATCTTCTTTTTTTTCTGCCTGGCTGAAGGAAATGCTTGTTCATCCCTGGGTGGGAACAGCTTCATCTTGATATCTTGCAGCTGAAGCAAGAGCCACGCTGCTGAGAACATTTCTTATCACCCCCAAATCCACAGTGGAGTCAGATTAAATGGTGCCTGTCAGGACGTGACCTCCTTGGCGGCTGTTGGATGCAGGTCCCATGGGACAGCACATTGTGAGGCAGCCTTGAAGACTTCAGAAGCAGTGCAAAATACCCCTGGGGTTTCAGGATTCCAGAGCCTGAAAGTCCCACCCTGTTGTGTTTGACACGTGAGTGGAAATGTGTGGCTTTTTTTTTTTCTGAGAAAAACTGGAGACCTAAATAAGTTTCTTGCAGTCTGGCCTTGAAATGAAATGTCTCAGTGGGAGCTGTGTGTGTTTTCTGATGGTGGTAGTGAGAGGAAGTGTGTCTGCACACAGCAGAGCTGGTGGCAACCCCAAAATATCTGTGGGGGAACTGGGTCAGTTCACAGGGGAATCTGTTCTTGCTGCTCGGAGCTTTCCTCCCTCTCCATTCACCTGCTGGGGAAGGCTGGGATCAGGCTGTCACCCTCTGCTCCAGCCCTCTGAGCTGAGCTCTGCCCCATGAGGATCAGGGGTTGTTGCTGATGGTGGTTTTGGAGAGGAAAAGTGTCAGCAGCACAGCCAGCGCTGCGATGCTGAGATAAACCTGAACCAGCCTGGCCTGGGGCTGAGGCCTCAGCAGAGCCCAAACCCTGCTCTGAGCCCTGCCTTGGCACCAGAGGGGCTTGTGAGCTCCTTCAGAGAGCCAGGCCAGGCTCAGAGCTGGGTTCAGATGCACCAACAGCTTTAGAGACAGAAAAATCCCTTTGGCACCGCACCGAGGCAAAGGGAGATCTGAGAGCAGGGAAAAGGGAAAGCACAGCCCCAGGGAGGAGGGAAAGCACAGCCCCAGGGAGGAGGTTTGGGACTCACAGCCCCAGAGAGGAGGTTTGGGACTCACAGCCCCAGTGGGATGGTGTCTGTGAGCCCCAGGCTCTGCCACTGTGGCTCCCCAAGGCCCTTCCTGTGGGTTCCTGGGGGATCAGGGCCAGGAGGGGCTGCTGCATCCTCAGGGGCAGGAAGAGCTGGCTCTGAGCACCTCTGAGGCCCAAGCACCTTTCCAGGTGAAATGTTCCCTGTCAGGAATGTCCTGTTGAACAGGGATGGGGAGAGGTGGGTGGCAGCTGCTGCTCCCCACAGGTGCTGAAGGTCTGGCTGATTTTTTCCTCCTGCAGTCAGCCATGGCTGGGGCTCTCTATCCCTTGAAAGCACAAATTATTTCAATTTGGCAGGAAGCGCCTGCTGCAATCTCCCTGTCTGAGCTACACAACAATTCCCTGCTGTTGTTTCTGGAAAGGAGAAGCCTCAAAACGTGCAAGGCACAGTGACCTCTGCTGCCAAGGCTTCATCCTGGGCTTAAGTGGCACAGAGGACACAAAATCCTCGTCATTGCAACTCTCTGGGCTGGCATCCTGCTTTGCATCACTCCTGCTCTCTCCTCACCCCACCTGCAGCAGGAGGGACATGAGGACACCAGGTAACAGAGAGCAGGAGGTTGGTTCCTCTCCAGAGAAACACCTCCAGGGGCTTGTCCAAGATGAAGCAACCTGGGGCAGGCAGGGGTGCTGCTGCCACCCCCTTCCTGCAGGACAGGTCACCTCCTCACCTTCTCCAGGCCAAATTCCAAACCCCCACAGCTGGGGAAGCTGCAGCTCCCTCCCAGCCCTCCCAAATTCCAAACCCTGCCAGCTGCTGGGAGTGCTGCCACGGGGGCACAGGAGTGCTGCCAGCCCAAACAGAGAAGCAGGTGGGTTTTAAAGCCCTGTCTGCAGATCCTGGTGGGAGAGGGGAAAACCAGAGAGTGCTGAGCACCCACAGCCCCCTCCCCACTGCCAGGGCTGAAAACACTGGAATAATAAATAGGAAATAAAATAGAATATAAATAAAATTAAAGTTAAAA
>NW_005054308.1:10805708-10809420 GCF_000277835.1 Geospiza fortis | reverse complement strand
AATAATAAATAATAAATAATAAATAATAGCAAATAATAAATAACAAATAATAAATAATAATAAATTAAGGAAGTTTTTTTCCACACTGTGTTTCCTCCCTGCTCCTTGAGGTGTTGGTTTTCTTTTAATGAGCCCTGAAGGATTCACTGGGAAAATGCTGGGAAATGTGGGAGGAATGGCTTTAAGCAAGGACACTTGACTACAGCATAAATCCCATAAATCCTCTTCATTTTAACACGTCACTCAGCAGGACCTGCAGTAAATACTTGGAGTTTTGAACATACAGATCTTCATCTCTGCACTTATCTGGCACAGCAAACCCTTTACATTTCCTTGTTTATGTTCAGCTCTAAGTATTGCTGTATATAGATAATGGAAATGTACACACAGACACATATCTGTGTGTGCACTGTGCAAAAATGTCCTTACCAAGGACAGGAAACAAGTGAATATTTCCCAATCCACTCTCTCTGGCACTGGAAATATTGCACAGAAATACACCTGGATGCTCCTGCCATAGGGAAAATGGCAAAACTCAAATTGCATGCATGGAGAAGCAGAAAATCCACTTTTTTCATGATGGAGAAAGTTTGAAAAAATCTCAGTGCCCCCTAAATTCTGTGCTTGATTCAGCACCTTTAAACACAGCAATTCCAGCTGCCAGATCCAGGGGGATGGGGGTTTCCACACTCCTACTCCCTGGCCCATTTTCAAACATTTGGGGGCATTTAGGAACTGAAATCTCTGCCCTCCCTCTCTGCTGTGCTGGGGCCTCATCTTCAGCTGAGCCCCAGGGTGGGGTCTGGGGGAAATAGTAAAGATAAGTTCATTATAGGTGAGTTTTTACCATCTTTCATTGTCTCAGCCATGCAACGAGGCTGATGCTGCAATGGAAGCTCAAAGCACATGAAAACAAACTCCAAACACAGGGTCCAGCTCCACAGGGGAGGCTGGGGCAGGCACAGCCCTGACAGCGCCAGATGCACCTGTGGGCAGGGCTGGACTGCAGGAATTGCTGAACAATTTGGGATAGGAGGCACTTTGGGAACAGCCAGTCCTACAAAGGCACTCGAGCCACACTTCCAGGTGGGGATCTGCACCCAGACCCTTTTCCCTCCTCCCTGTTCACTTCCACATCTCCCCAGGGCCACAGCAAGGAGCATTTCCAGCCCTGGCTGCCCAGGAATGCTCCCAAGAGGCAAAGGATTGGTGTAACCCAGCATCTTTCTGTCCTGGGGATGATGGAGCAAAGACAGCCCTGGTGTGCAAACTGCAGCTCCCCAGCCCCAGGCAGCAGCCACAGCCAGGGCAGGGGTTTGTAACAACACCACCCAAGCTGTGTTTGTGACGTTCACTCCAGCAAGATATTAAAAACAAAACCAATCGGTTTGGCCAAAGTGGATAAAAGCAGCGAATGCAGGGCCAGGCTCCAGCTGGCTGCACAGCAACACCTGGGGGTTGTGTCCCCTCTGTGTCCCCTCCTCTGTGGCAGTGGCACGGGGTACAGCCAGCAGCGCAGTGTTTGCTTCAGCCTGCTCTGTCTGCAGGAAGAATTTAATGTTTGCCACTGATTTCCCTCACATGAAGTCACCACCGTGTGTTTTATCAGGTGTGTTTAACCTGAGCCAACTCTGCCAGTGTAAAATCCTAAAATCCAATTTAAACAGCGGTTCCTGACTCCAATGCTCCATTTTTAAAATATGTCTATAAAACTTTTGAATATAAAATATTGCAACAGGGCAAAGTTGTTGTTGTTTTTTTTTTCCCAACCATGGAAAGATTTGGCTTCTGTGGTGCCATAATATTTTTCCCTCCACTGTTTCTCTCTTTTGATTCTAACTGCACAGTTTATATTTCACCAGTTTTAGTAATGTTGCCTTAGAGGAAAGAAATCAGTTCTTCAACACCCAGACTCCAGAGCAAGCTTGAGTTTCCTGGCAGTGCAGCTGAGCTTTGCAGCACCGAGGTCATTTGTCCAGTGCAAAGAGCCCAAAATTCCCTGTCCCTTCCACAGCCACGTGCTCTGGGTGCTGGAGTGGTTCTGCAAATAATCACTGGCTCATCTCTCAGCTTTGGCTCCCCGCAGCCACAATATTTGAAGTAAGAAGAGGAAGCCAAAAAAAGAGAACAATTATTTGGACAACAAACCCTGCTCCGCCAGTGCTACCGAAATGCAAATAATCCATCACAGTGAAAACACAAACCACAGCAGAGATGTGGGCATGGGAATTCCCTGTGCCACGGGGTCCTGCCTCCAACTGGGGAGAGTGGAGCCTGCTGGGGGCTGGCCTGACCCCCCAGCACTGTGGGACACCTCGTCCCTCTGTGCCCCCTCAAAGCCACGGTGCCCTGGGCATTGCAGAGCAGCAGGGACTGGCAGGAGATGAAGGGATAGAGGAGATAAAGCAGGGCAGAGATATTGATCTCTGCAATCAAGAGGTTAATTCTCTCATTTCCCTGAATGCTGATTGGTAATCACAGCCTGCACGGAGCTAAATTGCATCTGCAGCCCCAGAGTGAGTGCCTACACTGAGTGAGTGCCTACACTGAGTGTGTTCCTACACCGAGTGCCTACACTGAGTGTGTACCTGCACCAAATGTATACCTACGCTGAATCTGTCCCTACACTGAGTGTGCACCTACACTGTGTATCTGCACCAAGTGTGTCCCTACACTGAATCTGTTCTTACATTCTGTGTGTTCCTACACCAAGTGGGTTCCTACACTGTGTACCTGCACCGAGGTGTGTTCCTACACTGAGTGTGCACCTACACTGAATTTGTACCTGCACGAAGTGTGTTCCTACACTGTGCACCTGCACCAAGTGTGATCCTACACTGTGTTCCTATACTGTGTACCTGCACTGTGTTCCTACACCGAGTGTGCACTTACACCAAGTATTTTCCTACACCAATTGTACTCCTACACTGGGTGTGTACCTGCACAGAGTGTGCACCTACATCGTGTGCACCTACACTGAGCCTACACCAAGTGTGTTCCTACACCGAGTGTTCCTACACCGAGTGTTCCTACACCAGCTCCCCAACCCGGCACAGCCCCTGAGCTCCCTCTCAGTGCCAGTACAGCACGGAGTGAGCAGTGCCCGACTGCCAGCCCTGCTCCTGCCCTTCCAGCCCCTCTCCTGCCCTTCCAGCCCCTCTCCTGCCCTCCTCCTGTCCGTGTTTATCCGCGGGTTCCTCCGAGGGCCCGCCCCGCGGCCTCTCACGCCACAGAATGTCACCGTGTCACCGCACCCTTCCTTGGCACTCCGAGCACCTGGGGCACTGCTGGCACCGCTCCCCGGGCGGCAGTGAGGGCACGGGTGGGCAGGGGGCGAGGGAAGGGCTCCGGGCACATCCCCTGTCCCTGCTGCGGTGCTGGGCTGCGCAGGGGACAAGAGGAGCCCAGTCACTCACAGGGCTCGGGGAGCACGGGGCTCTTGGAGCTGCTCCTCCTCCCCAGGCAGGATCAGCAGCACTTCGGGAAAGAGGAAAAGGAGCAGCAGGAGTTCCCAGCGCGCTGCGTTTTGCCCTCAAGCAGTTTGTGTTTGTCGCCACACCTGGAGCAGCGATGTCCCCTCCCGGCCGGGGGATTCCCTCCAGCCCTGCCGGCACCAGCGCTCGGAGAGAGACCTCAGAGCAGCCACGGCACTGCCGGGGGTGTCGGTACCAGAAACCCCGCTCCACCCCCGGCCCCTCCGGGACGGGCACGG
>NW_005054308.1:10803010-10805204 GCF_000277835.1 Geospiza fortis | reverse complement strand
TCCTGTCCTGTCCTGTCCTGTCCTGTCCTGTCCTGTCCTGTCCTGTCCTGTCCTGTCCTGTCCTGTCCTGTCCTGTCCTGTCCTGTCCTGTCCTGTCCTGTCCTGTCCTGTCCTGTCCTGTCCTGTCCTGTCCTGTCCTGTCCTGTCCTGTCCTGTCCTGTCCTGTCCTGTCCTGTCCTGTCCTGTCCTGTCCTGTCCTGTCCTGTCCTGTCCTGTCCCGTCCCGCAGCCCACCCTGCCCGGGGACACCTGGCAGAGCCCGGCACACGGGACAAACCCCCCTCCACACCCCACCCAAGGGACCTGCAGCCGTGCCGCGGTCGGAGCGGCGCTTCCAGGGTGCCCCGGAAAATCCGAACCTCCTGCCGTCCCAGCTCCCCCGGCTCGCTGTCATCTGAGCCCTGCAGTTCAACAAACCGGGCGCTTTACAAGCGTTTGGCTGGGCTGTGGCTGTAGCCGCGTGTCACCCGACTTCCCAGTGCCACATTCCTGAGTCCCACAGTCACAGGCTCACATTCTAGGCAGACGCTCCGTTTATTTCTATCGTTATTTTCCCCCGCCCCAGGTGCCCTCCTGCCCTGGAGGGCTCCCAGAGCCACCAGCGGGGTGGTGACAAGGGCACCGGCAGCAGCCCCACAGGTGCAGCTGGGTCCAGCCCCGCTCCCAGCTCCCAGCAAGGTCGCTCAGTCCCAGGCCAGCTCAGCCCCGGCCACGGCCAGAAAGTCCCTCCGGGGACGAACATTCTGCACAGCCTGGCATCCCCCTCCCTGCTAAGGGACCCCCGGATTGTGCCCCAAACCTGGGGTGCTGCCAGCAGCCCCTCCACCCTGCCAGCCCCAGCCCCGCTTTGCAGAGTCTGAGTTTGGGGTTTCTCGCAGCTGTTAGGTTTTAGTCGCTCTCTAAAAAAGAATCACTATTGTTATAAAAAGAGGGTGATTTTCCTTAGAAAGGTTCCTCTGTGCAACCCCCACCCGAGCCCCCAGCACCCTCCCCGGTGGGCACAGTACCTTTGCCGTGCAAAAAGTCCTCGGGGCGAGGGAAGGAGCCCTCCTCGCAGAGCAGGTCGCAGGTTTTATCCGGGGCCAGGGGGTAGCCGTTGTCCTCCTCGTTGTAGTCGCTCCTGCCGTTGCTGTTGGAGTAGCCGTTGGCGTACATCTTGAGGGCGGACCTGCGGAGGCACAGCAGCTCCTGGAAGGCGTACCTGAAGTCGGGGCTCCGGCAGTAGATCAGGGGGTTGAAGGCAGAGTTGACGTAGCCCAGCCAGTTCAAGAGGATGTACAGGTACTTGGGAATGATGTTGTCCTGGATGACGTGCACGATGTTGACGATGAAGAAGGGCAGCCAGCACAGCGTGAAGGTGCCCATGATGATGCCCAGGGTTTTGAGGGCCTTGTGCTCCTTCAAGAAGAACTTGGAGGAGCGGCGGTGCCCGGCTCCCCCTTTCTGCTCCTGCTCCTTGTTCTGGGTGTGGAACCTCCCCTCGCTCCTGTCTATCTTCTGCAGCTGCTTCTTGGCCACCTGGAAGACCCTGGCGTACACAAAGACCATGACGACGAGGGGCAGGTAGAAGGAGATGATGGAGGAGGCGATGGCGTAGGCTTGGTTGGTGAAGAAGTCGCAGCACATCTCGTCCTGGTAGCAGCGGATGGCGTCCTCATGGTCTGCCCGGTACCAGTGCATCTGGATGGGCAGGAAGGAGGTCAGACCTGACACCACCCACACCACCAGGATGACCACACGTGCCTTGCCCTTGGTCAGCAGGCTCTGGTACTTGAACGGGGAGGTGATGGCGAAGTACCGGTCCACAGCAATGACACACAGGGTCTCGATGCTGGCCGTGACGCACAGCACATCCAGAGAGGTCCAGAACTCGCACCAGAAGTTCCCAAACTTCCACATCTCCATGATGATGTGGCAGGCGCCGAAGGGCACCACGGCCAGCCCCATGACCAGGTCGGCACAGGCCAGCGAGGTGATGAAGTAGTTGGTGACGGTCTGCAGGCGCTGGAAGCGGGCGATGGCCGTGATCACCAGCACGTTGCCGAACACGATGGCCAGCACGATCAGCGACATCAGGATGCCCATGCCCACCATCCACACGTCCCGCGACACCGAGGCGTCGGCGGCGCTCTGGTTGGCGCTGGCGTTGCCGCCGGGCAGCTCCGTCCCCGCCGCGGCCATGGCCCCGCGACAGC
>NW_005054308.1:10796961-10802560 GCF_000277835.1 Geospiza fortis | reverse complement strand
CCCCTCCCTCTCGGTGCTCTCCTGTCCCCCGCCCCAGGGTGTCCCTGTGCGCTCCTTTCCCCACCGTGTCCCCGTGCCTCCTGCCCCCAGCGCACTCCCTACGTCCCCGATGTCCCCACGCTCCCCGCCCGGAGGTGTCCGCACCCCACCCGTGCCCCCCGTGTGCTCCCCAGCACGCACAGCACCAGGAAAACCCCGATTACTCCGGGGCTCCTGGCACTGAGGACTCCTGGCACCCATCATCGTTGGTGGCACCTCGTGACAGGATGTCACCCAGGTCCCCATCCCTGCCAGTCCCCAGCGCGGTGCTCTTGCTGCACCCCAGTTGTGGGGGCATACAAGTGGAGCAGCCACAGAAATCCCACAGCTGGTCAAGGGTAGAGACACCCCCGAACTGTCCTGGGGGCACTGACCAGGCAGGGAGTGACCACTGGACACTGTGGCCAGCCAGGCATGTGGTCAGAGCCAGACACTATCACAAGCATTCCCCTCCAAAACAAATTGGCTAAATAAGGGCTAAGGAATCCTGGAAACTTCCTCTCAGCCTGACAGGAGATAACCCTGCCCCTGGAGTTTCATTTCTGCCATCCCTCTGAGCAGCACTGCTCCCCAGACACACACCTCACTGCTGGCCTGGCTGCTTTAGAGGTGGCAGCTGAAAGCTGTGGTTCTAAAACTGCCCTGTACCACAGAAAGGGAGAAAATAGAGAATTCTTTTCACCCAGATTACCCCAGTGCCACCAGCAGGAGCTGCAGGTCAGTCCTGGCTGGATGCAGCTCTGTGACCCTCCTATGGCACAGGCAGTGCCAGACTCCTGCCTTTGTCAGCAATTTAACACTTATCAATGGTGAATCTTATCTGAAACTCATCAGCTCTCGGGCTCTGATGTGTTTTCATGTTTCTGCCTCATTTTTCCTGCAGTTCTGGGGTGCCAGGGCCAGGTTCCCCCTTTTTGCTGCCTTTGCCCCAGCGCCCCACACCACAGCCTGCTGGGTGCCCATGTCATGCCCCAGCTGTGCTGGGGATATTTATTTATGGGGAAAGGAGGAAGTTTTGTGGTTTAAAGCAGAGGGGCAGACGAGGTACTGGAATCAGGAAATGAGATTAAAGGCAGTTGGGAAGTGTCTGTCCTGCCCTGAACCAGCGGCTTCCCTGCCCTTCCCACACTCCACCTCTGCATCCACACACTTCAGAGGTTTAAAAGTGAGGATATAAGGAACAGAAGATCCAGAAATCACCCCCCACAATCAGAAATTGTGGGAACTGCACCTCATCCTCAGCTCCCTGTTCCCCCGTTTTCAGTAAGAGCTGATGTGGCAGCTCTAGGAAGCACTCCAGGTGTCAGGTGGTGACCAGGCGGGTTTGCTGGGCTGTTCCTGAGTGCTCTGACTCCAAATCTAAGCATTCCTAAAGAATGAAGTCCCCTATCCTGATAAAGATACAGATGTTCATCCTGCAGATGTTCAGCCTGCAGGCAGCGCTGGGCCCTGGCAGGAGCAGAAGCAGATTTGGGGATGAGGTGGGAAACCCCTGCTCTGAGAGACACAGAGGTGAATTCTCTGCTTTGCAGCAGGTGTTTTAGCCAAGGCAGCCCTGTCTCTGGCAATCGCCCTCCAGAGGCAGCTCCAGGGCTCTGTAAATCTGTGCCCAGGGATCAGTTTCCAGCCCAGTTTCCAGCTCAATATTTTGAGTTTGTTGTACTCTGTTCAAAGAAATCTCAGCCTGGGCTTTGGTCAAGAGGCTGTACCAGAGGAAGCAGAGCAAGGCTGATTTTGTTCCTTGGTTTTCACCCGTGGTTTCCACTTTGGCGATCTTTGCTCACCTTTTAGGGTGGGCACAGGGCTTGAGATGATTTTTGTCTTTGACTCCCCAGCTGTGGCCCTCAGTGAGTTGGACGCAGGTTCAGAAAAAAGGCAGGAATTTGCCTGACATAAAAATAAATTCCATCACCCCAAGTCTCACTGGCTTTTGAGGTTTGCATGATTTTACCTGTACTTTTGAATAATTACTGGATTTCCATCAGGTTCAAGGCTTCATATTGGAACAAATACAACACCAAACCTCAGAGATGTTATGAACACAGTTCAGTTTTAATTTCTGGGGGGAGAGAGCCCCAAAATGCCTCCTTCTGGGTTCCTTGGACTTTAGGGTGTCAAAACCAGACAGGGCTCACTTGTTTCATGGCCCACTGGCCCTGGTGCTTTGTCATCACGCTGATCTTTTCCCTTCTCATAATTGGATGTGTTCTCCCTCCTCACTGAGTGACATTTGAAGAGCAGCCTGTGGGATCAATGAGAAAGCAGGGCTGGCAGAGAGAAATAATCACTTTTATCAGCCCAACTGACATAATTGGAATTAACAGCCGGGCTTTGGGCATGGAAGACTTTGCTGAGGACTGTGAGGAGCTGCATGCTGTGTGCCTGCCCAGATGTTTATCACAAACTGGAATGGAGTGGCCTGGCCAGATCAGGCTCTTTTATCAATAGCCTATCATAACTACTACAATTACCACATTCATGTTACTATTCTCCAATCACTAAAAGTCAGTACATTACAGTTTAAGCTAGAAGTTGCGTTTCAGTTTTCTTGCAGTAGAAAATTCTGAGACCTTTTTCCTACTTGTAACATTTGCTGACTTGTTTGCCTGTGCTATCTTTTTACTTGGTAAAATCACCTTGTTTGAGGTGGGTTTATCCTTTGCTCTAAGTCACAAAAACTTTTTCTAACTATCATACTTTTTGCTTCTTAGGGTTTATCCAGTAAGACTGGCTTAGCAATTCTTTTCTTTTATATCAAAACTTGCTTCTATCTCTATTCTTTCTTCATATTCTACACTTAAAAATCTTTCTGCTAAATATACATATCTGTGAGACTTTCTTGTCAAACTTTTATCTTTCCTAACCCCCACCTTTTAACCCCTGCAGTGCCAGGAGGGAAATAATTGCTGTGTTTCAGAGCAGACCAAGAGAAAGGAAAATGCTGGACAGGAGGGGTGAGCCCGGTGCAAAGCGAGGCACTTTGTGTGGAACCTGACCCTGCTGGAGCAGCCGAGCACCAGGGATTCGCTGTCTCTGAGCCAAAGACTGAGCTGCTCCCCCATCAGTCAGCGCTGCTGTGGATGCAGGTGACAGAGCGACACAACGTGAGGGCAGCAGAGGAAACCGGGGGTGGGGAGAGCAGGGCAGCGACAGCCGCAGATAAAAGATGCTTATCACGGCCTTTTCTTCCCCCTGCTGCTTTTCCCACAGCTGAGCTTGGTTTCCACCAGCACAGGAGATCGCTGTCTCCAAGCCACCCCTCCCTCTGGGCTGGTCCCCGTCGGTGCCCCCTGAGCCCTGCTGGTGCCAGCAGTGTCCCTCGTGCTGTCCCTAACAGTGTCCCTCGTGCTGTCCCAGCAGTGTCCCTTGTGCTGTCCCCAGCAGTGTCCCTCGTGCTGTCCCAGCAGTGTCCCTCGTGCTATCCCAGCAGTGTCCCTCGTGCTGTCCCCAGCAGTGTCCCTCGTGCTGTCCCAGCAGTGTCCCTCGTGCTGTCCCAGCAGTGTCCCTCGTGCTGTCCCCAGATCTGCTTTCCTGGCAGGCTGCGAGGCCGCACAAGGGGAATTTGCACACCTGGGGGGTTTTGGGGTGGTTTCTGCTCCATCATCCCACCCAGCAGCTCGGAGGGGACCCCAGCCAGGTGCAGGGGGGTCACCTTAATGCTGCCATGAATTCCCAGCAGCCTGGGCTGGAGTTGCATGCTGGTGGTGTGAGGCCAAGGCTGATCCCAAGACAAATGCACCAAATTGCAGGGTCCTTCTGATTGTTCTTTGGTTTTCTCCCTTGGTTCCCTCTTTGGCAATCTCTGCTCACCTTTTAGAGTGGGCGCAGGGCTTGAGATGATTTTTGTCTTTGAGTCCACAGCTGTAGCCCCAAAACCTTTCCGCTGCCTTTCTGAGCTGCTCAGACAATTCTCAGCGTCATTAAGCAGGAGGCAAAGGATGTGGCACCTCCCCTGGTGTAAAGCTCTGACTCCCACAAATAACGGCCATGGATAGAGGAGCTATTCCATGAAAACAGCACAGGGACCTCTGCCCTCTCCCCTGTCCGTCCAGCAGGATCTGCTGTGCCCCCCAGGTGAGCCCTGGAGCTGAGCACACAGGTCCCTGTGTGCAGGGAGGACAGACCTCCACCTCACTCCTAATTTTAGAAGGCTGCTGGAAGGAAAAGGAACTCCATGTGCTGGAATATGTGCAGAGTCCAAGAGGAAATTTGGTTTTTCCTGAGAGCTTTCTTATCAAATCTGTCTCGTATCAAACCCAAAATAGCTGAGTGGCTGCTGAGCTTTGCCTCAGCTCCAAGGGAATGGACTGAGGAGGAATTGCTGCAGGGTGGGATGTTCTCCATCTGGGGCAAACCCAAGAGGCTTTAATTTGCTTTAGTCACCTTTTCCTCCTGGATGCCATGGACCTTTGCAGTCATTGTGCCCACAGTTTTCTGTTTTCCCTCAATGAAACACAATCAACAATTCCGTATTGCTCCAGCAATATTAAGAGGACATTCACTGGTGTCTGTTCTTTTGGAGCAACTTCACAAAAAGTTTGGGTTTCAAAAAGTTTGGGTTTCAAAAAGTTTGGGTTTCTCTGTGGCTACAGCATAAAGGGTCCCATCCCTTCCCTAAAAACCTTGCTGGAAAAAGAAAATAACAATTCAAAAGTGGCTGAGGTTAATTGTTGGAACTCTTCGTAAAGCCTCAGCCTGTTCCAACTATTTCTCTTCATGGAGAAAAGCAAGGCACAACTTCCCAAGGATATTTCTGGGATTCGCATTCTCTGAACTCCAGAGAAAGAAAAAAAAATTATTTCATTTGCTGTTTCTGTGTTGTTCACAAGTAGAATGCACTGTAGAAGATTGCTTACTTGAAGAGAACTGGTAATTAGATTCTGGCATGAGTGTTTTGATTTATTGACCACTTGAATCCAGGTGTGTGTGTCGAGACTGTCAGCTGAAGCACAAGATTCTGTGCAGTTGTGTGCTTGTGCAGATTCAGTTTAGATGTAGTTGTCAGGAAAATTAATCCACAAACACCAGAGGTTTATGTCCACAAAGGAGAGTCCTTTCTGGCTTTATTCCAATAAAGGGAGAGGCCATGGGGCATTCCCTTGGAATCCCTTGAATTTTTGGAGGATGCAGCCTTCTTTTTATCCCAATTTCCCACATTTCCCTTCTCTCTTTCCCCATTGGCTGAGATACTTGAGAGGTTCAGACTTCCCCAAATGCCCTGATCTCAAAGATTTCCCTCTAATGTATAACCCTCACTTTTCATTTTTAATTCTTATGGAATTTAGGGGTTTTTCTTCCCCATTGCTCCTTTCGTCTCTCAATGTCTAATTTCATTTATCAGCAAACCTAAAGTTTATTTGTAAAAGCAAATCTCTTTTTCCCATTCATCAATCAGTGGAATCCTTCCCATTGTTTCTTTTACCTCCCAGTGCTGGTTTTATCTCCCAGCAGCCCCACAGCTGGTTTGGAAGGACAAATCCACTATTCTTCTCCTAATGTAATATAGTATAGAATAATACAGTATAATAAATATATACATAATATAATGTAATAAATATTT
>NW_005054308.1:10795791-10796947 GCF_000277835.1 Geospiza fortis | reverse complement strand
GCAGGAATTGTCACAGGGATTTTCCTCTGAGGGCAGAAGTGGATGGATGCCCTGAAAGGAACTCACTGGCTGAATTCTGCAAGATTTGGGGACTGGAGGATCCTCAATAAAGTGACAGGGCTTGAGAACAAACGCACTGAGAATCCAGGACAAAACCACCCGCAGACCACGCAAAGACAAGCGTTTAACTGGCTACCATCAACTCATTTGCTTAATTGGGGGCCGAGTCTGGTGGCGAGAAGGGTGGGAAGCACGAAGCTGTCCAGGTGAGGTGAAAACAGGAAGAATTCCCCCCCTGCTCGCTCCCTCTCAGCCTGGCCGTGATGGGAACCCCGTTTAACCATTCCTTTTCTCCAGGGGAATGCTGCATCCCATTCCCAGCTCGCCTCTCACATCCCACTTTTTATAGTCCGTTCTCATTTTCTCATTCAGGAACTGAAGGCAGAGCAGCCCCTGGAAGCGAAAGGCACCGCCCTGTGAGGAATTTGGAAGGAATTACAGGCATCACTTTAGATGATGTGATTTATTTTTCTTATCTTCTGCACAGGCAGGAAGGGTGAGCTCGGCTCACATCTTCACCGCACGGCTCAGAAAGTCACAAGACCCGTCATAACAAGATTTTTTAAAGTATTTATTAACTAATAAAACACTGCTAACAAGTATATCTACGCTTTTGACTCAATCTTTAAATATTTCATCTCATGGACTCCTGCTGCAGTGTGAGCTTTCTCAGCTAATCATGTTATGACACAGAAACTTACAGCGCTGTACTCCACTCTGGAGGAAGCAGGAATTTTTGTCTGTCACCTGTTTATAAATCCCTTATTTTTTTTTAGGAAACAAGGACAGATCCTTCGTTTTGTCTCCTAATCTTTCTTCTACTTAGCTTAACGTGTTTCTGCTTTAAACTATAAACCCACATTCTCGCTTCTAGCACTTAAGTTGGAGGCTTTTTCTAAGGTCTCAGATCAAATCCTGTGTTTAATTCTAAGCTTTGGCTTCCAGGCCCAAAGTTCTGAGAGTTCTCTGCATTTCAGATGGGCTCCTTCCCCACCTCAGCCCCTCTGGAATGTGAGACAAACCCAGTTTAATTCCTTAAACAAACCTTATTTAACTCCTTAAACAAACCTTATTTAACTCCTTAAACAAACCCTGC
>NW_005054308.1:10792395-10795781 GCF_000277835.1 Geospiza fortis | reverse complement strand
TCCTCAAACAAACCTTGTTTAACTCCTAAAACAATGGCAGTAATTGCTTTTAGATGGGCTATTGTGTGCAGCACCCACCTCGGAGATGGTATCTGGGAGCGGGGCTTTGTGTGGTACCGAGATTTAACAGCACACCAGATTACATCTCTGACGAGCGTTTTTATTTGCTGCGCGATGGTAATTGGGTGATTTTAATCTGGGCTTGATTTTATTTTAATTTTTCTGGATGTTGCCAGCCCTGAGGGAAATGGTGTAAGGCTGTCTCGTGCTAAAATTAGCCCTGGCAAGCTCAAATTCGCCCCTTCCGCCAGCTCCCGGCAGAATATTTGGGATAAAAAGCGGCTCCAAGTCTGACCAGAGAACCTGCAATTCCCACCTCTCCCACTCCCACTATGAACCTTTTCCATGGAGGCACAGACTCCACGTTTTTAGAACTTTGTGTCCCCCAGAATTCCTCCCCATTCCCCGAAGAACAGGAATTTTCTCCCTCAGTTCACCAGAAAGTATCAAAACTCAGCTTTTTGCCTTAAAAATCCACCCTCGTGCCAGTCTGAGGACTTTTTGGTTGCATCCCTGGAGATGCTGCTGCAGAAGAGAAATTGTCCAGGAACCAACCCTTGTGCCTGCAGATTCCTCTCAGAGTCACCTGTGTCCATCTCTGAGCGCAAGAAATCCCTGAGAGAAGTTTTCTCCGTTACTTTTCCAGTTCTAGGAATATTTTAAAAAAATATTCCAAAAAATATTCCAAAAAAATATTCCAAAAAATATTCCAAAAAACATCTCTTGGCTCCTCCTGCAGCTGAGCTGCTCCCCTGGGCAGGGCAGAAGGCCAGGCCAGGTAAACCAAGATAATGATGAAGATTTGAGTGGTTGAGGTGAGCACAACACCGTGCTGGCTCCCTGCCTTTCCCCCACAATGAAAGAGATTCGTGCAACTGTCCTGCTGTGCCCGTTAAATATTCCTGCAGGGAGCTGAGCCCTGCCCAGCCATTGATTCCCCACCTCAAAGGTCAAAGCCTTTATTTGGTTTCGTAATCACTTGTGTAACCCCCCGGTGCAAGGGGGAGGATGGGAAAAGTGTCCTGGAGGAGCAGGTGGAGCAAGGAGGGAGATGCTGCATGGCCCCAATGCAGGGCTGGGTGGAAATGTGGATCTGGGGTGGGGTTTTGGGAGGGGAAAAGGCAGAAATCCCTCTGTGATAGCTTGAGAAGGCTGAGCTGGAACAGAGACTGGACAGAGCTAAAGAATAAAGCAGGGATTTATTCAAAGGATCTCCTCCATGGATACACCCTGGGCAGGACAAGGGCCCAGCCAGGGCTGCACCCAAGATGAACCAAAATGGCCCCAAAATGCACAACCCAGCACGGGGTCTCTCCCTTGGATCAGTTCTGCTCCATTTGCATCTTGCAGTTCATTGTCCCATTCCAGCTTTAGCCCCTGCAGTCCCACCCTGCTTGTTTTTCTCTCTCGAGCCCACGGTGTTTGTGCTCTTGGGGCTGTTTTTGATGAATTCCTGAGCTGTCCCAGCTCCATTTGGGGTGTCAGCAGTGGGATGTGTGGGCAGGGCTGGGTGCATCCCTCCATTCCTGCAGGATTAACCAGGATTAGGGGACAGCACCCTGGGGACTTTCCCAGGGCAGGTTTGTGTCTCTTCACCAGCTGCTGCTGTGGTTCTCAAGGCTCAGGTGGGGTCCAGCAGCAGCAGCTCCATCCTGGAGGTGACAGCTCAGGGACAGGGAGCAGGAATTTTTGTTTATAAACCCCTTGTTTCTTAAGGAAACAAGGACAGATCTTGGTTTTGTCTCCTAAACTGCTCTTGCAGCGCTGAAAGAAAGAGATTGAGGAGGTGACAGCAACACAATGTCCCCATTAGGGCTGGGGGCACATCTTGTGGGTGACACTCAGGGCAGGGCAGGAGCTGTCAGCACCAAGAACTGATGGGAGCACCAGGCTTTGTCCCACAAAAACAAGAGGTGACTGCAGGGGAAGAACTCCTGTCCCTGTCATTTGAGAGCAACTCACTCCTTTAGTTTCCACAACATATTAAATTGCTTCCTGAGGGCCTGGCTGAGGTGATTTGCAGGGATTTTGCAGGCACAGGAAGGGCAGACCCAGTGTCTGATGCCAGGCAGGGCATCCCAGACTTTTCATCTGGGGGAAAAAACCTTGGTCCTGCCCAGACTGAGAGCTCCAGGGTGGCTGTGGCTGACAGACCCTGGTAAGGAGCATTTTGTAGGAAGGTTTGCATTCCCTTTCCCTGGAAATCTCAGCTCATTCCTATTGCATGAGTTCAGGCAGCTGCCGAGTTCAAGTGGGTGCAGTTTTAAAAGGGAAAATCCTGCTCGAAGCCCAGAATAAATAATTATGCATGCAGCCATATGAAAAATAATTATAAGGCTTTAAATAAGCTCAACTAAAATAAACAGCAGCCCTCTCCTTTACCTGCTGGCAGCCTGAGCCCAGCACTCCCAGCCATGGATGTGGATGGGTTTTTGGAGCTTGAAGGGGCTGCATCTCTCTGGAATCTGGTGCCAAGTGTAACAGAGGAGGAGTGGGAGCAGGAGCTGGCCCCAGCACTGTCACCACCATGCTTTCCTTCCCCCAGGGATTTAAAGCTCATTAATTACCCAATCCTCACAGTCTGGGTTATTGTTGGCATTGCGCGTGAAGTCAGTGGGAGATGTGGGAGACCCCAGTTCACAGGAGTTTCGCTCTGGGGGGAGGAATTCCAGCATCTGGCAGACCCAGGCCTCAGCTGTTTGATGTTTCTCTGGAGATAAAATCTTTCCAAATTTGTGCAGGGCCTGGAGCTGGGGCATTCAAATGCTGTCAGTGCCACGAGGGAGGGCAAGAAATAAAATAGTCCTGCCTGGAGCCTTCTGTGAGACCCCACCAAAATGGGGCAGGAACTTGGTTCTGAGCCCTCCAGCAAGCAGAGGGAACAGCTCTGGGGTGCAGGAGGGGTCTGAGATCCATGCCCTGTGCTCCTGGGTATCCCTTTGAGATCCATGCCCTCTGTACCTGGGTATCACTTCCACAAGAGGGATTTGGGATCCTTGCCCTGTGTACCTGGATATCCCTTTGAGATCCATGCCCTGTGCACCTGGGTGTCCATTCCACAGGAGGGATCTGAGATCCATGCCCAGATCCTTCCACAGGAGGGATGTGAGATCCATGCCCTGTGCTCCTGGGTATCCCTTCCACAGGAAATGTCCCTTTAATCCCCACATTCCTGCTCCTGAGCCAGCAGCAGTGCCATCAGAGATGCTGTGGATGCCCAGCCAGGGAGCTGGGGCAGCCAGGGCAGGGAAAGGCCTGGAAGGCACCAGTGCCATCCTTTCTGCAGCTGGGGAATGGGGAAATCCTGGGGCTGTCCCTTCTAGGTA
>NW_005054308.1:10785648-10792385 GCF_000277835.1 Geospiza fortis | reverse complement strand
GTTCTGGGCTTTCCTGGTTCATTCATCCACTTTTGCACATTTTAATTCCTTAATGGCAGCCAATCTGTGCCTGCCTGCCCCCAAATTCTCAAACCACACCTTGGCACCCTGCACCTCTCTCTGCTCCAGGCTCAGCACAGTTGGGAGATATTGATTAAAACCCCTTTTGTTCCTGCAGTTCAGGAGAGCAGAGAAATAAAAAGGGCAGCCTTTCCTGGAAGGAGACACGAGAGCTAAGAAAATCAGGAATCCCCCACAGGGTGAACATTTGTTTTATTATTGCAGAGCTGCAGGGGTTGGACAATGGGATGGCTGAGGGTGCTGAGCAGCCCAGGCTGGACGAGCTGCTGTGGCTCCTAATGAACCTCCTCTGTTCCCCAGGGAAAACCTCTGAGCCTGGACATGACTCAGAACTGCTGGTGGGAAGGAAAATTTGAATGCACTGTACAAGATTTTTATATTATCCCTGCAGCGCTCCAGGAGAGAAAGGAAAATTTGCCTTAGAATGGAGCAGAGACTGCACTGAGTCCCTGTTAGAGCTTTGCTGACAACTGGCTCTGGAGCAGTGTAATTAACTTTAAACCATGTTAATGAGGCAGAAAAAACAAAGGGGAAAGAAATGAAATGGCTGCTGCAAAAATGTTTTCACCTGCTTCCAAGAGAGAAGCAGCTCTTTCCTTATTGTTTTGGAAGGGATTCCTCCCTCTCAGATTAAAGGTTCATTTTCCAGCACACCAGGATGGGATGTGGGAGCTCACAGAGAGGGAATTGTGAGAATAAATGTTCCCATGGATGCAAGCAGAGGAAAAGGTGGAATGAGAGAGAAGAAGCAATGTGCAATTAGAGGGAATTTTTGCAGTATTGACAAGGCAGCTCTGTCTAATAATTAATTCAGGCAGCACCTAGAATGACAGGACATTGAAACTTGTGTTTGTCCGTTCCTGGTATTCCATGGGCATGAACCCTGTGTTCCCCTGCCTGGGAAAGGTGATTCCCCCCAGCTCCTGTTACAGATTTTGCAGCTTCCTGTCAGGCAGCAGAGCAGGAGCCTTGCAGGGATCCCAGAAATGCCCACGCAGAGGGGCTGGGCTTGGCTCTGGGCTCAGTTCTGTGGGGTAAAATCCAGCCCATCCTCGAGGATTTGCATCCTGCACTCCATCCTCAGGGCCACCAGCTGGCAGTGCCCCAAGCAGGGAATTGTCTTCATATCTGACCATGTAGGGAATGAAGGTCCGGAGTCCCAAAGAGTTTTAATAGAAAAACAACACTAAATCCTCATCCTGCATCCAGGGAAGGGAAATCCCTGTCCTGCATCCAGGGGGAGTTTGCATTTGTGAGCACTGGGAAGAGCTCAGGGCTGCTCAGTGCAATGAGAAATTGCTCCTTTTAGTTTTGCTCCTTTTATTTTTGCTCCTTTTATTTTACATCCTGCAGCATTTCGGAGTCACAGCTCAGAGAACTCCTGGAAATCCTAACTGGGATCTGAACTTACATGTAATGAGGAAAATAATGCATTAAAAATGTATGGAAAGGATCTTTTGGATGTGGCTCTGCTTTTCCTAAGGAGACAAAGCACTTAATGGAAAGGAAAAACAAAACTCAGTTATGATAGGGGTGATATCTCTTCCTGTTTGCCACAAGAAAAGCAAAATCAATGGGTTTCTAAGGGCCAGGAGGAATATTTAATAACCTGAAAGGTAAATCCACAAAAACTGGGGATTTCTGACTTTGAACACAAAATTTAAACTGTAGCACTTAGATAAATCTTTATGGGAAAAGAAAACCAGTTTTGTTTTCTATATAAAGGCAAGATTTAGAAGGCATTTACTGATTCCTGGTTATGATGAGACTGACAAATACAGAAAGATTTTTAGTGTCCAAAACTTAATTTAAAGGAGATGGAAATAACTCTGTGGGAAAAAAACCACCCCAAAACCAAAAAACAAATACAAAAAACCCCACAAAACCAAACCAAACCAAAAACAAAAAACCAAACCAAACCAAACCAAAAAAAAAAAAAACCCCAAAAAACCCAAAACCAAAACAACAAAACAAAACAACCATGGAAAAAATAATTTTCTTCCTGTTCCAGGTGTGCAGAACACCTGGGTAGAATTTCCACACTATCCATGGAGGTAAAAGTTTGGTCAGTATTATAAAAACCTCCCTGACATCTTTCTTTATGTCCCTTCTTTCTGCTGGGAGGTGTTTTCTGGAATTCTCCTTTTTCTTTCCAACTGAAGGCTGATCAGAAGAAGACAAGACAAGACTTGGTAATGTTTCAGATGATAAAAAAATAAATTAAAATGTCAGTCCAGTTTCAAGGGGCTTTACACATCGTATTCCTGCTTTTCCAGGCTGAGGGAGGTGGGAATGGGGATCAGGGTTATTAAAGCTCAAACCACAAGGAGTTTCTGGAAGTTTCCTCCTCTCTCATTTGGTGGTGCCAGCTGGGAATAAGAATGGAATTAGGAACTGCTCGTGCAGGATGGATGTTCCACTGATGGTACAGGACATCACCCATGGTTTATTCCCCTTTGTTCTCCACGTCTCCTCCATCCTGAACATCTTAAATTCATCTGGAGATGCCTGGAACGTGCGGGAAACTCTGGGATTTGTACAGCGCGTTTGGCCAAGGCCCTGGACAGCATCAGCCTCATCTCAGGTTTTTGGGAGCTCCCCAGCCTGGTGCAGAAAGGCTGAAGAGTCTTTCTGACGTAAACAGAGCCTCTCACCACGGAAAGAAGACCAAAGGGAATTTCTGGCACAACCCAGAGTGAGACATAATTTTGTGATGACCTCTCCCAGCTCCATCCCTTTGCTTGGCACCAGGTTCAGTGTCTGACACATGAATTTAAATTTCTATCCATCTACAGCACTTAAAGACCAAAAAACTCTCCAGGCCCTGGTCCTCGCTGCTCCCTGCAGAAGCAGAGGAACAGAATCAATACAATCTTTTTAAATCCAAGAGAAGATTAAATATGGGAAGGTTATGCCCAGGGGCACGCAGGAAATCAGCAGCAGAGCAATTCCCATTTCCCAAATTCTCTCTGTGTGCTCTGCAAGGTTTTCTCCCACTGCCCCAGGAGCTGGAGCAGTGAGGAAATTCCATCCCAACTCCAACCTCTGCCAGCTGCAGCTCTGCTCTGTTGGTTCACCCGGTTTCCCAGGAAATAAAGCTCTGGAATTCAGCAGCAGCTGCCCTTCAATGACAAGCAGAGCTCCCTCAGCAGCACACCTGAGCTTTGCTGGGGTTTCCATTTATTTTGTCCAACTTCATCCAGAGTGAGGCCAGGATGGGACAGGAAGGATTTTCTGGAGCCATCTGGAAGGGAGCAGCAGCAGGAGACTCCTTAGGAGCAAACAGCTGCAGGGAATTTGTCTCCCCTAAAGAGTTCTGGTGTCAGAGGGAGGGTTGGGAAAGCCTCAGCAGAGAGGGGTTTGTTTGTCTTGGAACAACCTCAGGGAATCACAGGGGAAGCTGGAAGTGAGTCAGTGGTGGAAACGACCCCATCCAGTTTTCTGCAGGACCCCTGTGGAAGCTGTCACTCCTCCAGCTTCCCTGGACAAACCTGAAATGCAAAGGCCTGGCTCCATCCCTGTTACATTAATCAGAGTTTTTGCTGTTGAAAAACGATGGAATTCCACCAAAACCAGAGCACAATCAGGCACAGGGATGCAGCTCTGATGTTTATCCGTGTGTTTTGGACATTCACTTCGACCTGCTCACACAGGGACAACCAAAAGGTGTGGAGGGATAGAATGTAAGAAAATAAAGATGGCGCAGAAGGTAATCTCACACCTGAGGAGGTGCAGCTGTACCAATCACCAAAGATTAGGAACAGGCCTGCCCTTAACAGGCCACAGCTGTGTCCAACAAGAAGAAGAGTGCTACAAAAGTGCGGGGTAGCTGGGTGAGGAGAGAGTTGGAGTTTGTTGGCTGTGCTGTGAGGAGCTGCACATGAGAAATCACGTAGAAGGCATGGGAGCTTTGCAATAAAATGACAACAAAAATGTCTTTAAAAGTCCTTTAAGTGCTCCCAAATCTTCAGAGGGTCAGAAATGTGCATCAGACCTGGTCTGGGAGCAGGAAACATCACAGAGGGACTTGAGAAAGTTTGCATAACTTTGGGATAAAGGGTTTGGAACATCCTAGTCTGTCCTTCAAGGGTTTCCCGATGGCTTGACCTTTTCTAGAGAGCTTTTCCTGCCAGGACCCATCACAGTTTGTACCCAGGGGAGCCCAATTGCAGCCCTGGAATGTCCCTGGAGGGCTCTGCAGCTGCAGGCCAGCACAGAGAGGCTCTGACACCTCTGAGCCCCAGCCCAGCCTTATCAGCCTCTTCACCCAGATGACTCAAAGGAAATACCAGCAGCCTTTGAAGCTCTGAAGCAGGCAGGGAAGCGCTGCCAGCTGGGCACAGCTCCAAGCCCAGCAGGAAAAGAGCAGGGGCACAGCTCCATGCCCAGGGTGAAGCTTTTCCAGGCATTATCCCAGGAATTTGGGTTGGTTTGCTGTGCAAACCCAGGGCAGCACTGGGAATATTCCTCTGTCTGCTCTAGGGTGCCCTGATCCCCAGGAGAGCACTGACCTTGACCCTCATCCATGGAGAAAGTTTCCTTGATTCAAGATAGACTGGAACCCACAAAAGTGTGAAATAGATTATAGAGAGTAGTGTAGGTGTGAAATCTGGGGAGAAATTGAGGTTTGGGGATTTTTAGTGTGTTGTGGATGGAAGCAAGATGGAGGGCACAGGGTGTTGTCCTGGGTTTCTTCTTCATGCTTCTTCTTCCTTCTTCTCCGTGGGTTTGGGGAGCATTTTGTAATTGGGCAGAAAAGTTCACACTGGAGGCTCTTTGGGATCAGTTACTGGGTTAAAAGGCAAAACAACCAGGTGCCAGTTCTTAATTGGAGAGTTTGGATAATTTAAAAGACGTTTTGTGCCTTCTAATGAAATGCTGCAGAACTCACAGTAGTGAGACTGTTTGACTGATAAGAAATAATAAACACCCGAGTCCAAACATGAAATATCATCTCAAGTGCCTTCAGTCCAGCCCAGAGAAACCCACAGCTGGTACCCCCACAGCTGGGACCGCCCCAGTTTGCTGCTCTCAGGGCAGGCCAGCAGGATCTGGCCGTGTTTTCTGGGATTCCATGTTGGTCCACAGCCTGCTGACGTCAGGAATCCATCGTGCCACGGGCTGATCCCACAGGGAAACCTCCAGCCATTCATCATCCCGGCCTCCTGCCTTATCAACACCCTGCCCAGGTGGGGGAGTGACCAGGGAGTGTTTGGGAGTGGATTGTTTCACAGCAGGGTCACCGCTGGAACAGCACCAGAACACTTCACTGCCACGTCCCCACTTGTGTGCCTGTGGGCCTGGAAAAGTCAGGAAGAAATTCCTTCACTTTGAGAGGAATGGTGGATTTGTCTTTCCAAACCAGCTGTGGGGCTGCTGGGAGATAAAACCAGCACTGGGAGAGAAAAGAAACAGTGGGAAGGATTCAACTGATTGAAGAATGGGAAAAGAGATTTGCTTTTACAAATAAACTTTAGGTTTGCTGATAAACGAAATTAGACATTGAGAGATGAAAAACAATGGAGAAGAAAACCCCCTAAATTCCATAAGAATTAAAAATTAAAAGGGAGGGTTGTACATTAGAGGGAAATCTCTGGTATCAGGTGTTCTGGGAAGTCTGAACCTCTCAAGTACCTCAGAAATGGGGAGAGAGAGAAGGGAAATGTGGCTGGGAAATTGGGATAAGAAGGAGGCTGTGTCTTCCAAATATGTGAGAGACCCCAGGGGAACGCCCCATGGCCTCTCCCTTTATTGGAATAAAGTAAAAGGACTCCTCTGTCTCCTTTTTGGACATAAACCTCTGATGTTTGTGTAATTTTCCTAACAACATCTTTAAAGCAGAAACTTCTCTAGATCCTGGAGACCAAGTAATGCAAGGATGAAGCAGATTTTTTTTTATTTCAAATGGGTTTGAGCAATATCCAGTGGGTTTTGGCATTAAAGGGAGAAGGAACAGAAAGTCCATGCAAATAAAATTCATCCTGGCAGAGTCTTTTGGATTAGATCTGAATTAGAACTCGTTAATTAGAATTAGAACATGACACTTGTGTGTGTTGGCATGAAATGGTGCCAAGGCTGTGCCACCACATGTGTGCTGCCAGCCGTGGCTGCCACACACAGGCTGATATTCCTGACCAGAGCTGGTCACCCACAGCACAAAGATCTGGGTTCACAGCCCAAACCTGCAAATTCCCATCAATTCCTGGGGGTTTTCCCAGCATCCTCAGGCTCAGCAGCATCACCCCTGGAGCCTGGCATGGCCCCACTGCTCTGTTCCCCCAGGCCTGAGCTTCAGGCAGATATCTGCAGATTTCTGCAGCTCCTTCAGGCACTGGGAGGTCACAACTGTGTCCCCCCAAAGCTTCTCCTGTCCAGGTGAACAACCCCAGCTCTCCCAGCACAGCTGCTCCAGCCCTCTGAGCATCCTGAACTTGCTCCAGTCTAGGAAGCCCCAGCAGAGGAATTCACCCAACCACGAGCAGCTCACAAGTGATGTTCGCACCATCAGCCGTGATGCTCTGGACAGACAATATTTGCCTAACTAGGCCTCTCAGAACCCAGGGAAAAGAAATAAAATAAAATAATAAAAAAAATAATAAAATAAAAAAAATAAAGTACAGTAAAACAAAGTATCATAAAAAATAAAATAAAATAAA
>NW_005054308.1:10753652-10785430 GCF_000277835.1 Geospiza fortis | reverse complement strand
ATTTTTAAAATAAAATATAAAATAAAATATATAAAATAACATAAAATAAATGTAAAATAAAATAAAATAAAGATGGCCTTGCCAGCCCTGAACCAAGGTAGAAATTGCAGATATTTTATTATTGCAGTGCCCTGAGTGTCAGCAAATCCACATTTCCTCACTACTCACTGCCATCCTGCCCCTGCTGTGTGTTCCATGAGATTTTTACTGAGTCCATCAGTGCCCAAGTTCATCTCCAAGCAAAACCTGCAGCCCTAAGGGCTCAGGAAGCTCCTGCAGGGCTGGAGCAGCGGTGTGAAGGGTGTGAACAATGTCAGCACCTCCATGGCAGCAGCACCCCCGTGTTTGCAGCTCCTCGGTGTGAATGAGCTGCACAAAAACCTCTCATGAGCCTCTTGTTCCCAGGGCAGACTCTTGTTTTTATTAGAACATCTTGGAGAGAATCTGGTCTCCTTTACATTGATAAAAATCCTGTTGTGCTGCTCCAGAGAGCTGAAGGATTGCAGGCACATCCTGGTGTGGCCCAGCAGAGGCTGTCCCTGTGCTCCAGGGGATCCTGGGCAGGGGACAAACAGCAGCTGGAGAAAACGTCCTGGGCAAGCATCACACGTCAGGCCATTCCCATGAACACATGATGACAAGATTAGGCAGAGCTGTTCCACTTCATTTTGTGTTTCTCTTGCTCCTGAAGCTCTGTTTTGCCTGGGGAAGCAGGACAGAAAAGGAGTGGGGATTCCAAGCCCAAAATAACTGAGCAGCCACTTTTTCAGGTTCTGGCCAGGTTTGGTAAAGGAGGTTCATCACTGTGGCTTGAATTCATCTTTAGACAAGGGACAGAGGCAAAGCAGCTGAAGGTTTATGTGGATCTCACAGATGAGTGCTGCTATCGCCACTTTTATCTTCTCCTGAGGGAAACCAGGTGAAAATTGAGGGATAAATCAGAGCTCAGCACAGGCTGAGTCTTCCCCTGAGCTCCACTGCAAGTTCAGGGATGCTGGGACATGCAGGAATTCAGAGGCCACTGCAGCCCATGCGGAATTTTGACCCTTGTCCCTGGGAGCTGCAGGATCAGGAGCAGGGACCCCTGAGCTGCTGTGCTGTGTCCTGAAGACACCTGAAGTAACTTCTGGATAAGGACAAGCTCAAAAAAGACAACAATTTCATGAAATAAATGCAACTTCGGGGTGTTTGAAGAGGTTAGAGACCCTACAGCCTCCCCCTGCACACCCCAGAGCTGTCACAGATCCGTGCTGGCAGGTTTGGTTTATTCCCTGAGGAATGGGGGAAGGTTTCCCCTGAGGAACTCTCTGGTTATCAGTTCCCATCACTCAACTCCGTGGTTTGTGCCCTGGGTGGTTCAGGACAGAACTGAACCAGTGACCCCACCACCATCTCTTCCTGGACAAAATTCCCAGGGATTGCTCTCCTCTTCCTTCATGCCCACACTGTGCAAGAACAGAGCTGACATCGTGCTGAGGACACAGAATTCAAGGCAAAAATAGCAGAGGGAAAATTCAGCCTTTATTTTTCTTTTCAGGAGCAAGTGCCAGCAGATGGGGGCACTCCACAGATCCGCCCCATCATGGGGACAGCAGCTGGACAGCAGTGGCTGTGCTGAGTGCCCACAGGAGAGCTGGAAATCAGTCCCTCCATGGCTCCAGGGATTTCACCTCTTTTCCCATCCCCACGGCACAGGAGACTTTGAGAAAGGAATGGCAAATGGGAATCAGCTCCAGCTGAGCTGGAAAACACCAGAGCATCCACCCATCCATCCATCCACCCATCCATCCATCCATCCATCCATCCATCCATCCATCCATCATCCATCCATCCATCCATCCATCCATCTATCCATCCATCCATCCAGGCAGCAGCTTCCTAGACAGGCAGTTCCAGGGACCAAGCTGGCGCTGCTCACAGGAGTAAATGAATCAGAAAACAACTGCGCCTTCCAGGGAGGACAATAAAGATAAAATCAGGATTTGAGGTTGTTTGGCTTTTTGTGAACTTCAGGAGAAGGAAGGGTTCGAGGCAAACACGTTCAATCAGTGTTGGAGATCTTTCCGTGGCTGTTTTATGCAACCAAAGGTCTGTGCCTGACCAGGGGTTTCAAGGAATGAAGGATTCCTGTGGTGAAGGCTGAGTGGAAATTTAGGTCTGTTTTATGGACTTGAACATCATTTTTATTTTTAAAACAACTGGGACAATAGCGGAGGCTCTGATGGAAGCAGCTCAGGCCTGGGCTCTTGCCAGGTCAGTGGTGGATTCTGAGTGTTTGACTCAGGGTTGAACAGCTCAGGAAATCTCATTTCGAGCTTGTTCCACAGCCCTGAGCTGCTCCCACTTAGGAATTATTTCCTGACATTCAGCTGACACTTTCCTTCAATTAGTCATTCCATTTCTCTTAACGATCCCCCTAATTGCTTTCCTTTCCTTGTTGGTGTGTGACCCTCCTTCTGTTTGCAGTGTCCTATTAGTCACTGCCTAATTTGTGCCACTTCCATTTCCCTTCGTGTCTCAGCAGATTGAGCCTTCCCATTTATTTCCATTTACTCCCAATTATTGTGTTTCTCTGGCCTTCTCCTCACTGGTGTCTCAAAGGTCTCACAGAACCTTCCAGTGCCTGCTCTGTCTCTTATCCCACTGTCAGCACAGGCTCAGTGACATCCAAAAGTGGCACTTTCCAGAATTCCAGAATCATTTCGGTTGGAAATGACCTCCCAGCCTATCAAGTCCAAGCTGTGCCCCATCCCAATCCTGTCCCCAGCCCAGAGCACCGAGTGCCACCTCCAGGGATGGGCTCTGCAACCCTCCCTGGGCAGTTCCAGTGCCTGAGCTCCCTTTCCATGGGGAAATTCCTGCCCCCCGTGAGCCTGCCCTGGCCGAGCCTGAGGCCGTTCCCTCTCCTCCTGGATGCCCACCTGGCTGTCCCCTCCTCTCAGGAGCTGTGCAGAGCCACAAGGGCCCCCCTGAGCCTCCTTTTCTCTGTTGTGCTCTCCCACAGCCTTGGATAAAGACATCACAGGTGCTCCCAAGACCATTCCCGTGCTCTGTTTTGGGTAACAAATGAGAGCTCTTGGTCTGGGTGGTGCCAGCCAGGGATGTCCCAGGTGCCAGGGATGTCCCAGGGGCCAGGGATGCCCCCTCAAGTGGGCAGTTTTGCTTTCAGCCTCTAGCCCAGCGTTGCAGGGAAGTGAAGTGTGACGGTTTTCAAAGGGACCCTGCCTGCCTGAGCCACGCCCAGCTGGTTCTCACAGGCCTCAGTCACAGAATCAGCTCCTGCTGCCCTGGAGTCACTGCTGGAGCTGATCTCAGCTAATCCCCAAAGCAGCTCCACCCAGATACCAGTGCACAGCCTTTTCCTCTGCGCTCACACCTGGGCTGGTTTCTGCCAGGCTGGATTTAGCTTGGATGGAGAGTCCTTGCTCTTGCTTTTGATGTTTCACACGTGAGGACTTCAGAATAGAAGAATTTCACCCTGGCAGCGGGCAAAGAGGTGTCACTGCTGGGGGGGTTTGTTTAAATACGAATCTGATACCAGCCTTGGCACCAGGCACACCCAACCTCTCTTGGGAGACATCAGGACCCCAAACTCCCTTTTGGAGCTGGTTTTGAGCCAGGGCTGAGGCACAGGCAGTGTTTTTCCAGGGACATCCTTTCCGAGGCTCTCTCCATCACCCCTCTCCTGTTTTGCTGTGTTCTTCCTTGATCCCATAATAATTTCCCTCTAAAATCCAGTCCCATTAACAGACACATGCCCAGGAATATTTAGCCAAGATCTCTACAGCCTTTTCCTCTGAGCAGATGCTGCTTCAGGAACATTAATCTGCTTTTTTTTTCTTGTCACTCCCCTTGAGTTTTGCCTTCCTCCCTCACTGAGCAAAGTGTGCAAGTGCAGCCACCCCATGTGAAAAACCACAGATTCCCTGAAGAAAATTACCTTTATTCCCTCCACTGCATCCAGATCTGCTCCATGGGCAAAGCTGCAGGAGAACAGAGGTGGGAAGCACATGGGCAAATAAATTCCTCGGCTGTTGCTCATATTCTGCTCCTTTAGATTTTATTATTTTTCAAGAATCACCTCTGAAGCGTGTGAAAGAGGGAGTGTTCCCATCAGAGGAGCCGTGCTGCAGAGTGTTCTCACATTTGCTCACACCTCTGAGTCACGAGCAATCCAAGCTGGGCTCATTTCAGGGCTGATCTCAGGGCTTGCCACCTCCCCTGGGGAAGCTGCACCTCAGAGCCTGGACCCCAAACCCTCATCCTGCTGCTCTGGGGATAAATTGGGCCGGGCAGAGGAGGCTGCACTCGAGGCTGGCCTTTCAGCACCTGCACAACCCTTTTTTGGACAGAAATACCTTGCTAGACATTTATTTTGTGATGCCCAAAGCTGCACAGAGCAGGAGGCAGAGCCAGCCCCACGCTGCCCACGCTGTCACAGCACTTGGGGTGACACAACCCCTGTGCAGGGGATGAATCCCAGCAGAAGGGGAGGCTCCATCTGCCCCAAACCACACAAAGGTGGACGTGGAGCTGGGAACAGCCCTGTCACAGATGCATTTTATGAAAAATCCTTTCATTAAGATTTTTTCTCCTGAGAAGCTGAGAGGCCTCAGGAATGAAATGTAAACAATAATTCTCTGCTGCTGTGGAATGCAACAGGTGCATCTGTGATTGGTCTCATGTGGTTGTTTCTAATTAATGGCCAATCACAGTCCAGCTGTCTCGGACTCTGGTCAGTCACAAGACTTTATTATCATTCTTTTTCTATTCCTTGCTAGCTTTCTAATGAAATCCTTTCTTCTATTCTTTTAGTGTAGTTTTAATATAGCATTTTCATAATAGAATAGAATAGAATAGAATAGAATAGAATAGAATAGAATAGAATAGAATAGAATATATCATATATATAATAAAATAATAAATCAGCCTTCTGAAACATGAAGTCAAGATTCTCTTCTCTTCCCTTGTCCTGGGACCCCTGTGAACACCCCCACACAGCCCCATGTCTCACTGCCCCACAGCCCAAAGTGAGGATTTAGGAGCCCCAGGGCACAAGGACAAGTCAGAGCATCCCAGCTGCTCCTCACATGTGGCAAACTGCAGGACCATGGCAAAAATGGCTTCACCTCTTCTTGGTTCCTCTGCTGGCTGGTTCCTGAAATTCCAGAATCCTGGAATGGTTTGGGTTGGAAGGGTCCTTAAAGATCAGCTCCTTCCAGCCCCCATCACAGATACCTTCCACTGGAGCAGGGTGCTCCAAGCCCTGCCTGAAAACAGCAGCTCCTGAGTGCTGCTCTGCAGGCACACATTTTAATAAAATTAATAATTGATGCCACCATTTAGAAACTTTTCATTGCAGTTTTCCATGTGAGTCCCCTTGAGACTTCTGAGAATAATGTCAGCAGTTTAAATTTACTCATTTGTGAACATGAGTCAGACTTTTTTTATTTTTTTTTAATATTTACCAAACTCTGGACTCCCAATTTCTCTGTCAACAAACTCCTTCTTCAAGAGCAGCTTTCCAGCTCCTCCCCTCCAAAAAATTCCTCCCTAAATTCAGCTCCAGCCATGCCACAGGTTGGCTGTGAGGTGGAGTTTTCTGGGATGCACCAGCAGCCTGGGAACTTGGAGTTTTTATGAGTTTGAGTGTCACTAAAAGACACAAAATAACACGACCTGGACATGCTGCTGTTTTTAAGGTAAAAAGGGAAGTTTATTTTCTGACTCCAACATTTATAGATTTCTAAAATTGACAGTGGATTGGAAGGTGACAGTGCCACCTCTCCAATGACACTGGACAAACCAACAGTCCATCAAATTTCTCTTCCTGCATAAAAGAAAGCAAAACAATGAGTTATTTACAGAAAGTGTGTGAGAACGTTCGTTACAAGAATTCAACATCAGAAGGCTTAGAAAATCTTAAAAAATCAGGGTGACATTTGGGTGCTAAATGCTGTCATGGACGTGATGCAGGAGACAAATGTCACCTTTTAAGGTGGTCAGAAGTCCCTGAGATGTGTTTGGAGACACAGCTCTGAGTCTTTCTCCTCTCTGAGGCGCTGGATTGGCAGGGCTGGCCCAGGTTTGGAGCAGAACACGATGAAGCAGCTTTTCTTTTTTTTTTAATTTTTCTTCATTGCAGCGCTGGCTCCCAGCCCGAGCAGCAACAGCGGCCGGGCGTGGCTCGGGGCTTTGAAGTCCCGAGGAATCCCGGTGACTTTGTTTTCTTCCCTTTGGTGTTCTCCTTTGTTTTCTTTCCTCTGGTGCTCTCGGTGGGCTGCCTGGCGTCTGCCTGGGCAGTGCAGTGCCCTTCACCCCCGGGGCTGGAGAGCTGCCCGCATTCCTGGGGATGGGATGGACATCCCATCTCCCTCCACTCTGCTGCATCCACAACCCTGGGACCTGCCCTTCCCAAATCCCTGCTGGCTCTGGCAGTGTCCAAGGGGGTTCTCATTTCTCCCTCTGTTTCTCCAGATGTTCCTTCCTTGGCTCTTCCACTGAGCATGTTGTTCATCTGATCCTGGTTTTGCTCTTTCCCTTCTTTTTTACAGTTCCTTATTGTCCTTTTCCTGGAGAATTCTCCCTCTGACTCATATTCCCTCTTCTTCCCAACATATTCCCTCTTCTTCCCAATGTATTCCCTCTTCTTCCACTTTCCAGCCCTTCCCCATCAGCTTCCCACAAGGAGTGTCCTCCCACCAGCCACTGCCAGTTTGTGTGGGTGGGAAAAACCTCCCCCAAATCCAACCTGGGAAATTCTCTGCACTGTTGGGAGGATTTCTGGAGCCCTCCTTTCCCTCTGTCCCAAGGGACCGGGCCTCTCCTTCTCCCAGGAAATGGGATGCTCAGCTGAGTCATCACTTCTCATGCCAGGAGCCAAAATTCCCCTCTTTGCCTCTCCTGATTGTTTGATAGCCAGGCAGCTGGTAACAACTCTGGGAACATTGGGCTCCAGGGAGAAGTTTGTGTCACTCCAAGGTACTTCACAAACAAATTATCAGGATGTATTTCCCTGCTTCACCTCCCTGCATTTTTTTGGGATATCTGTGGGATAGAGGCCTTAAAAAGAACCTTTTCTCCTTGGTAGCCTCTGGAATTTGAAGGAAGCAGAGTCTCCCAAATATTTCTGCTTGTCCCTGCCTATTTTCCTTTAAAACAAACCTTCTCCTCTCCCTGGGCATGGGCTATAAATATCCCTGAATTGCTGGAGGAATGTCCACATCCAGGGAAGGTGTCCACAGCTCCTGCTCCCCTTGACCTCTGCAGTGAGTTCAGCCACGAGAAGGCACAAAAGAACAGGAGTTCTGTGCTGCTTTTTCCTGGGGAAGTGGGGATGTTTCATAAGCTCTCTGACACCGCTGGAAATGATCTTTTGACATCAGCAAGTGGCAGAGGACTGAATCACAATTCCAAGGGTACAAACCAGGCACGCACAGCTCTTTTCCAGGCTCTCCCATTGGTGTTATTCCACATGGCCCTGGCACTGGAGCTGCAGCCCTTCATGGGGAGTCACCAACTCTGCCCAGCTCCAAATCCACACCAGCATCAAACACCCTGACTTTTCCCTTGCACAGCTAATGAAGCAGCAGGGATAATTGGGAAGACATCTCCTGCCTGTTTTCCAGAATTTCTCCCGCCTTGTGGCATCAGAGCAGCCCCATCCCCGTCCTGTGCAGCCTTTTCCCAGCAGAGCCCCTCTGCTCTCCCTCTGGAGGAGGGAACCAGTGAGCACCAGGGAAGAAAGGCCACCAAGGGCCGCCTGGATTGCTCCCACACCCCATCATTCTTCAGGAGTTCTTGTTCTGCCAGACAAGAGCTCCCTGCTGCGCCACCGAGCATTTCCCAAAGCCCATTAGAATGGATAGAAAAGCTCCTGGTGCTTTGGATAGGCTTGGCAGGAGGCCTTATTAGATGGGATTTCAAGTGAATCCTTGACATTTTGCTGTGTGTCTGACTCTCCAGGCAAGCTCCTTTCAAGCCCACTGAATCTCACAGTCCTAAATCCTGAACCTTTGTATTTCTGGGACAGGAAAGAAAGAAAAAAAGGAATACTGAGGATTAGACTGTAATATGTGTCTAAAGCAAGCCAGAGAAGGGGAGCAGGAAGGGAATTATCCTGCTGCAACAGCTCTGACACTGAGCTCCAAGGACCTGCACAGTGTTCCCTATCCTAAATCCTCCCTTGTTCTTCCAGGAGCTGCACAAATCACCAGCTCCAGTTAAATGCTCAGACAGGCTTTTATGAAAGCCTCAGGAGCCTTTCCTGACAGTTTTACCTCCTGCACTGAATTAGCTTCCTTCAAAGCTGTGGGGATTCAGCAAAAGCCTTGGAAGTGCATGGGTAGTTCCAGAAACTTCCTGAAGAGCCAAGCCCTTGCTGACTCCTCTGAATCCATCACAGATGTCCCAGAAATGCCTCCAGACCATAATCTTGTTTCTGATCACCCAAGGCATGAGTTATTTCGTTCCTGAGCCCGGGTGTGTGGGTTTGGTGTAAATGCGTTTCCCCCCACAGCAATCCTGGGGTACGACCCTACTCCAAGCTGGCAGAAGCTCCTCTGGCACCAGGCTCTTCCCAGGGCAAAGGAAATTCAGAATGCCAGGAAGGGAAGAAAAAGCCCCATGAAAAGTGCAAGGGCTGTGCCAGGGGCACACAAAGAGTCTCAGTTTCCCCACAGGGATGTTCCTTTGTGGGCAGCTCCCCTTGGTGCCAGGACACCTCTGTTCCCTGTTCAGGAAGTGCTGGTTGGAATCCCAGGGCTTGGAGGCATCTGAACTTGCCCAAAAGTTACAAATGAGGGCATGTCCCTGAATAAACACCAGAAGTTACAAACGAGGGCATGTCCCTGAGTGAACAGCCCTTTCCCAGGGGTTTCTCCTGCAGTTGGATGTTATCCCTGTGCCTGGTGCTCCAGGACATCCTCCAAAAGCTTGGGGTTGCTCCAAGCAGGAGGGGGAACAGCTGAATATCCCTACAGGAAATCTGTGTTCATCCAGTATGGCCATGACCCAAAGGGGCTCATGTGACAGAGCCAAAACGTGACAGATTTTCCTGATTTCAGGTCTCCACCTTCATCCCTCTGCTGAGTGCAGCATGACACACACTGGCAATGTGAATTCTGTCCCTGCAGGCTCTCAAAGCACCTCAGTGGGGCTGTTGAATAACTTTAATCTGTTTTTCCTGCAGAATTTCTGTGATCTGACCCACAGCTTTCCCTGCCAACAATTCCCAGAGACTCTGGCGACGAGAAGAGGGCGATGGCACCCGGATCCTTTGGGATCTGCCTCTCCAGGCTCTCCAAGCACCTCAGTAGGGCTGTTGAATAATCTTTCTTTTAATCTTTTTTTCCTGCAGAATTTCTGTGACCTGACCCACAATTTTCCCTGCCAACAACTCCCAGTGTCTCTGGTGACGAGAGGAGGGCGATGGCCCCCGGATCCTTTGGGATGGTGATGGCACCCGCATCCTTTGGGATCTGCCTCTCTAGGCTCTCAAAGCACCTCATGGGGCTGTTGAATAACTTTTAATCTTTTTTTCCTGCAGAATTTCTGTGACCTGACCCACAATTTTCCCTGCCAACAACTCCCAGTGTCTCTGGTGACGAGAGGAGGGCGATGGCCCATGGATCCTTTGGGATGGCGATGACACCTGGCTCCTTTGGGATGGTGGTAGCACCCGGATCCTTTGGGATCTGCCTCTCCAGGCTCTGATTCCATTACAAACCTGGCCTGTGGCACAGCATCCTCTGCTCCTGCCCTGTCTGGGCACTGGAGGGGGTTCAGTCCCTGGGCCAGCTCGGGAGCAGTTCCTGCCTGGCAGGGGCTGGAGGGCAGAGCTGCTCCCAGAACATCACCGGGCTGGCAGTGCCAGGACAGGAACAGGCTCTGAATCACTGCAGAAAGGGACAAAACAGCGCTGCTGGCAGGCAGGACAGAACGGAAACTTGGCTTTCCAAACATTTGCTGAAGGTTCAGGCCGTGTGGTTGTGGTGTTAATGAAGGGATGCAGGCACAAATTGGGTGAAAGTCAATTAACGCTCACTAAAAGGTGATGTTATCCTAAAGACCCCTGGGAAATGGCTTTGTTTGTACAATATTAAATAATAACACAAGGGCTGTCCAGCCACTGCCAGCTCAGGATCCTGCAGCCAGCTCATTATCCCCTCGAAAAGAATTTAATATTCCTCTTTCCCCTTTTCCTGATGGGAACAGCGAAGCAAAGCCAGGGGAAATGACTTGTTTGGTGTTATCCATTTGCCCTACCCTTGTTCCCTGTGTCCTGGCAAGAACCAAGGAGAAATGACCTGAAAAGCAGCACAAAAGGAGACTCAAAACTTTCAACTTCACCTTTGGTTTTTGCACACAAGTTAATCAGAGATAACCAGAGCTCATATCTGATACCTGTAGTTCCACTGGGAGTTGTTGGCAGGGAAAATCCTGGGCCAAGTTGCATAAATTGTGCAGGAAAAAAATTTAAGTTAATTAAATAAACTCAGGTGCTTTGAGAGCCTGCAGGGACAGAATTCACATTGCCAGTGTGTGCATTGTGCTGCACTCAGCAGAGAGATGAAGGTGGAGACCAGAAATCAGGAAAATCTGACACATCTTTTTACCATAGAAGTCATTATTCTGAAAGAAATGCTCAAGGTTTAACAGCCATGTCAAAACCTGAGGAGAAACTCTGCATTTCAGAGTTTTAACCTGAGCAATTAAGAGTTTCTTCCCCAAATATCCCTTTCCATGGGATCCCCGTCAGTGTGTAGTGATGGAGCTGAGCTGGGCACAGAGCTCTGGGTATAACTCAGATTTCTGCCCATGAAAACTCTGATTTAGGGTGGGGAGAGGGTGTTGGGTGCTCCTGGGTGTTGGGAAGATCCTGGAGAACTTCCAAAGAGCAGCTGAGATGCCATCACCCTTCTTTTCCCCTCAGCAGAGATTGCTCCTGGATGGTGCCTTTGCTTTGTTGTTCCCTATTTTCATTTCTTCCTTATGCTGCTTTTCCCACTGCAATCCCATTTTCCAGCTCCTTGGAATCCTCCTGCCACCTTTGAGGAGAATGGCTGGAAAGGTTGAGTCTTCCTGTTTACAAGCAGAGAAAATCCCTTCCTGGCCAGCCCCTGTTGCACCTCCTGGGCAGTGCAATCAACATTCCTAATTGCTTTTCCAGGCAGAAATGTAAAGACAACATTTTTCCTACTGCTGAAGGCATGAAAGGCAGGATGCAGAATATGTAAAACGTTTGGAATTCTTCCACTGCTTCAAGCATAAATCCTCCATCTCTCTGTTCATCGCCATGTGCAGGGGCACTTTGTCCTGCTTTTCCCAGGCTTTTTCCCTAATCCTATTCATGGAGCAGAGACAAATAAATAAATTGACACCTGCACCTTCCTCCAGGGAAAATGGAGCTGGTGATGGATGCAGCTTGTTCTGGCAGCCCCATCCCACAAAGCTTCTCCCAGTTCCCACTCCCAGCCAAGAAAAAAGATCCTCACGAAGGAATTTTGCGGCTGGTTGCTTTTCCTTGGCTCTGCCTGGGCATCCAAAGGAGCCATCATGAGTTTGGCACCTATTGCTTTGCTCTGCAGAGTGCCAGAGGTGTTGGAGAGGGCTGAACATGCCGAACTCTGAGCAGAATGTGCAGCTTCTGTGCAAAATCCTCCTGCAGAGCTCTGCCAACCATGCCCACCCTGGCCTTCTGTCCCAGACTCATCCCTGCCCTGTTCAGACCCCTCTGTGGAAGGGATGATGACAATGAACAGGCACAAAAGTCAATTTGGCACCGATTTCCTGAAATCCCAGTGGTCCCTGGTGTTATCACCAGGGTGTTATCACCCTGATGTTATTCACCATGGTGAATTCCATGTCAGAGGTTCTCCATGTGCATCCCTGTGCTGTTCCAGGACTCCCTGAAGCCAAACAAACTCCCCAGGGGTGCAGAGGCCGTGCATGTTTCTGAAAGAAACGCTCAAGGTTTAAAAACCACATCGAAATCTGAGGAGAAACCATGAAAATTTTACAAAACAGGAGCAGCAGTCCAAGGGTGCACCAGAGATCTGGGGCTGCATCCCTTCCCTCCAGCACTTGTGCTTGAAAAGGTGTCCCTGGGTCCTTTGGGATTTTGTTATCCCAGCTGGGAGATGAAAGCATCCCGGGATGTCGTGGGAGTGAGGGTGGGTTATTCTCTGACACGCACACACAGCTCTTATCTCAGCTTATCCCACCAAGTACCCCCATGGGAAGCCAGCTCCCAGTGGGAAAGGTGCTCAGAACCTTTATTTACAGCTCCTCTCTGTTTTTTGGAGCACCCACCCAGAAACTCCTCATTTATTCAGAGAACTGAGCAGAATCTGAATTCCATCCCCCTCTGGTCACATCTGCCCTGGGGTATTTTCCTTCCAGTGCAAGCCCTGAATTGTTTCCAAGAATTTTGCACCTGGCTCAGCCACCCATTTTCCTTTGCTAACCAGCTCTCTGCTGGTTAAACAATCCATTGTGGCTCATAGGCATTTTTTGTTTATTTTTTAAATAAACTGAATGCTGGTGAAGGAATAGAAAGAGTTTCAACAGCACCACACCCTCCCACACTGCAAAAATCCAACAGTGCAGGCATGGCTGGATATCGGCTGCTCAAATTGAGGGATGGTCAGGATTGGGCAATTTTTTCCCAAAAAAAATGGGAAAAAGGGAATGAACAGAGCTCAGCAGGGATTTGGAGGAGGTGGGCTGGCTGTTCCCACTGGGATAGGAGAGAGAAGGAGAAGCTGTTGCTGTGCTCTGTCTCTAAAGCACTGCTGGGAACAGCCAGTTTGGTTTCCAAACTCATCCAGGCTCCTTCCCCTGGTAGAAGCAGCTGAACAAGGTCCCTGCCTCCTCTCTTGTGGAGGATCTCATCCAAAATGATGCAACACGAGAGGAAAAAAAACATCATTTATGGAGGCAAATTAAGGACTAATTCCCCTAAATTGGGATGTGAAGAGCAAAGTGTTCTGAGTCCCACAGATCCCAGAGATGAGCAGCAGCCCATTAAGGTGTCAGCACAATCTCCACACAAACACTGCTCTGCACTTTGGCAACAGGAACAGCTTTAAAACCTCTTTTTTTGGCTGGTAATGAATCTCCTGGGGAGGATAACTAACTTTGCAAAGATTTGCTTTGGTTCTCATGGAAGGGAAGGAGTTTTAGGCTGGTTTGGGATGTTCCTGGGGATGTGCAGGCTCTGCAGCCCCGAGGAGGGAAGGGCCCTGGACAGGGCTCAGCCCTTCCAGCACTGAATGTCCCCTGCAAAAAGGGGCTGGATTTGGTCCCCAGAACTGAGCCAAAACCCCATTCCATCTGTGAACAAAGAAACTTCCACATTTGGAATCATCAAAAGTGCCCCTGGTTCAAGATGAGTCCCCCAGTCTTTGCTGTTTGTACATTTTAAATACAATTCTGCATGATTGCCACTAATTAAAGAAATCAGTCAGGCTGCTTTCATCAAAACTCTTTTGGAGAAGAAATTTTGATTCTCAATTAGTCAGGAAAATACAGGGTGTATGGAATTCAAATGCTGCTGGGGAAAATTTATCCTCATAGCTGATTGCAGGCATCAAATTAGAGCCTACTTATTATTTTTTGTTGTGGTATCCAAAAATTTCAGGGTTGAAAGACAGATAAATTTACAGACAGAAAACTGCTCCCAGTAACAGGCTGGCAAACTGGTTTGACAGACTGGGATTGGGCTCTGGCCACTGGTGATGCCATTTTCCAGCAGGTTTTCCACTGGCAACCAGCAGCACTGCGATGCCAAGAGGAATTAAAAATCTGATTTTCTCCCAGCTCATCCTCACTGGGATGTGTCCCCTGCTGTGGGAATGTGTCACTAAGTTGAGTTTAAGCCAGAATGAATTTTGCTGCTGCCTCAACTTCCAGAAGTGCTTGTCGTAAATTTTTATATTAATTTTAAAGTTTGAAATGTCTCAAGGCTGCTATAACACCTTGGATTTGACCAGGGAGATGTTTGGGTTTATTTGGGAATCAGTTTTTCGGCTTAAAAGAAGTATTAGTGAGTTTCTTACTTCACCTTCTCTATTTTTGATTGATGCTGAACACACTGGTCCCAGCTGTGCTCTCTCAAACCTTTTAGCTCACATCCAGCTGTTTACAGCATTAAACCTGAGTTAATACCCAAAACTGCTGCCCTCAGTGCCCTGTTTTCTCCTGAAATCCCCTACAAAGAGCAGGGAATTCCTACAACACCATCAGCACTACCAAGAAAAGCAGCTGGATGTCAGGAATGCTGGACAAGTGCTCCAAAGGCTGCAGAATTGCCAGCTGAGGTGTCACAGGGAGTGGGATTGATGTTTCCTCGGGGACGAGTTCCAGATGAGGCATTCACATTTTCTGGAAAAATCCCTTTCCCCAGGATTTTTCTCCTGGGAAGCTGAGAAGCCCCAGAGAAAAAGGAAAACAATAATTATCTCATTTGCTTCTCCTGTGTTGTGCCCATGTGGAATGTGTTTGGACATTGTTTACCCACATTGTTCCATTGGATTCTGGAGTGAGTTTTTTCACTCATTGGCCAATCAGGGCCAAGCTGTGTTGAGACTTTGGAGAGAGTCACGAGTTTTCATTATAATGTTTTTAGCCTTCTGTAATTGTCTTTTCTGTATTCTTTAGTATTTGTATTCTTTCTGTATTCTTTAGTATAGTATTTTGTATTCTTTACATTTGTATTCTTTAGTATTCTTTTTGTATTCTTTAGTATAGTATAATTTAGTATTCTTTAATATAATATAGTATCATAAAATAATTAATTAGCCTTCCGAGAACATGGAGTCAGATTCATCATTTCTTTGTTCCTTCCTTCATTGGGGCACCCCTCAAACTCAGGCACAGTTTTTAAATGTTTTTGAAGCCTCAGTGATTGGGTGTTGAGGTGTTGTTGTGGGTCCCAGGATGAGGTGAGAGATGAGAATTGACTCCAAGTTCTCAGAAGGCTGATATATTATTCTATTCTATTCTATTCTATTCTATTCTATTCTATTCTATTCTATTCTATTCTATTCTTCTATTCTATTCTATTCTATTCTATTCTTGATATACTAAAACTATACTTAAGAAAGAGAAAGGAGACATCAGAAGGCTTGACAAGAATGAATAATAAAAATCCTGACACAGCTGGACTGGGATTGGCCATTAAGTAAAAACAATTCACATGGAAGCAATCAAAGATGCACCTGTTGGTAAGCAACCTGCAAACCATATGCCAAGCAATCAGATAATTTTGTTTACATTTCTTTTCTGAGGCTTCTCAGCTTCTCAGGAGAAAAATCCTGGCGAAGGGATTTTTTCCGTAAATATCCCAGTGACAATTAGGAACAGATTAGGGAATCCCTCTCTGGGGAGCCCGTGCTGGAGCTCTCCCAGCAGCACAAATGAGCCGGGATGGGGGTGGTAATTAGTGATTTACACCCTGCTCCTGGCTGGGACAGCCCGGGAATGGGAGTGACAGGATGGGGACAAAGCCAGGCTGGCAGGAGCTGCAAACCTCACCTGGGCTGTGCTGGAGTTCAGCTCCAACCCTGCCAGGCTTCCTCTCCTGGAAAACCTCTGTGTCGGAACCCAGGACATTCCGCTGGCTGCCCTGGGTGACTCGAGACCCCAGCAGGAGGCTCAGAGACTTTGGCACAGAGTCAAAACCACCTGTGCCTTTGATTTTAGCCCATGGAAACAATTACCGACTTTGTGTGAGGATTTACAAGCCACAAGAGTTTGAATAGAATGATAGCCAATTTGTCACAGGGTGGAAAAGTAGAATTTTGGGGTTTTTAGAAAGTGGGCTCAAGAGGCAAGATGGAGGAATCTGGGCGTGTCCCCTTCTCCTTCTCCTTCTCCTTCTCCTTCTCCTTCTCCTTCTCCTTCTCCTTCTCCTTCTCCATCTCCATCTCCTCCTCCTCCTCTTCTTCTTCCTTCTTCTTCTTCTTGTCCTCCATCTTCTGCTGTGATGGTGACACTTCTGGATTGGTTTAGAGTAGAGACAGGCTGTCTAACACAGGTGATAGGTATTGGAAAAATATTGTAAATAAAGTACATGTAGGTTTTAGTATAAAAAGCCAACACCACCCCAAGGGTGGTCAGTGTGCCACGATCCAACCTGCTGGACAGACCTCAACAGGTCAGAGAAAGAATGTAACAGATAAGAGAAAATAAACAACCTTGAAAAGCAGAACCGACGAATCTCGACTTCTTCTTCGAGCATGGGGCTGGGAAAAAGAGACTTTTTAATACCTTGGGAGCCATTTCAACCACAGAAAACCCGAAACCTCTGGAGCCCTTTGCCACTTTCAGCCTCTGGAAACCTCTGCAAAGTGCCCTCAGCAGAGCTTGGAGAGCTCTCCCTTCAAGGCAATAATGACATCACAAATATTTTGCTGCTTTATTTGTTTTGATGCAATTGAGGTTTGTTGGAGAGCACTCAGTGATGCCTCAAAATAGCCATCATTAAAGGCTTCACCAGCGGCTTTCCCAAGCATTTTCCAGCAGTCAGGCATGCAAAATCCAGGTGTGAAACATTTTATTGCTGCCTGAAACAGGCCATAAAAGTTCCCTGCTCCTCCTGGGGCGGGAGGTGCTGCCAGGGCTGCCGAGGTCATTCCAGGCTGAGGCAGGAGGAACGAGGTGTGGATGCTCCCCACCCTTCGGGGGCAGCCAGGGACTTTTTAAAGCATTAAAAATTCTTTTAAATTACAATGTTTTGAGTGAAGAAGGGAGATAGTCTTGGTGAGAAATTCCTGTTGAGAGCACACTGTGAACTGCCTGATGTGACTCACAGGATTCCCACAGGGAAGAGCCCACAGGATTCCCACAGGGAAGAACCCTCTGCTTGCCCAGTTTTACATTTGCTCTTTCCTTGCTCCTTGCTTACCTTGGGAATGCCACCAGGATTTTGCTATGGTTTTGTTGTGTTTTCTACCCACCTGAACAGTAATTTTTCTCTTGCAGTTGATGGCAGCAGCGGCACAGCTTCAGCCTCTTTCAAACCCTGAGGAAGCTGCACTGGGAGCCTTGGTGGGCTCCACAAACAATTCTGCCCCTCAAAGCAGAGGTACATCAACATTTGCCGTCTCCAAAGGCTAAGATCACCAGGACTGGCCAAATCTGAGTTCCTCTCTCCTGCCAGCTTTGGGGTTTGAACCACATCCCACACTTTATGTGTTGCTGAGTGTTTCCAGCATCCCTTTGCGTCCTTTTGGGGACAGGCACTGCTTTTTCCCAGCCCTGAAGCAGAAGAGTGGCCCATAGCACCACAGTCTGCCCTGCTGGAGGTGTCAACTGGCTCCTTCCTGCCCCAAAACATTGACTTTTTTGCCACTCCCCTGCCCAACGTCCTCCTCAGGCGCAGTTTCCACAGCCAGGCAAACAGACCTTGCCCTGGGATTCCTTCCAACACAAAGATGAGATGCTTTTCTCTGACTGGTTTGTTTGAGATGTAGGAACCAGTTCCACAGTGGGACTGGGCCCAGCTTGGCCCCGTTCCCATCTCCTCACTAATCACAGGCTGACTTCTGAGAGTGCTGGTGAAGCCCTGCTGTAAAAACCCACTAGCCCAGGGACATTTCTCAGTCCCACCACCTCCACCCTCCTCTTTGGAGCCATGGCCCCTCCAGGAACATACAGACGGTTTTTTGGGATCCCCTGCTGCACCCAGGCAGGACAGCACCCACTCTGCTGCTCCTGCACCTTGAAGAAGGAGCCTTTAGCTCACACAGAAGCTGCAGGTGCTTCCAAGTCTCCAAAATGCTCCCAAAGATTTTCTTCCAGCCTCGCTGCAGCATCCTGGGACATGTCCCCTGTAGCAGCAGCAATGTGACTTTTCCTGGAAGGAGGAGGGTTGGATAAACTCATGCAGAACCCAGAGCACAGGAAATGCAAGATTATTCCGTAAGGACTGCAAGAATGTGGTCCTGACACTGTGAGATGCAACCCAGGGAAGAGATGAGCTGGAAAGAACAAGTGTTGGAAGTATTCCAAGGAGTATTTGAAAGGTCCTGGCCTTTCCCTATTTTTGAATCCCTTCCCCTTCCTCCCCCAGGTGAAGGTCCCCAGGCTGCCAGCGCCCATGTCCACTGCACAGGTCTGTGGCTGTGCAGCACTCGAGGGAAAGTTATTTTTAGGATCATTTTTCAACAGATGATGGAAACTCTTCTGTCACTTGCACAAACAGAAAATCATTCTGGCCAATGCCCAGACGTTTCTGGCTGCTTTTGAACTCCGTGCTCACCAGCAGCCCCTGGAGCTTCAGCGTCTCTTTGAGCTGGTGACTCCTTCAAAAGAGGCAGCAGGAAAGGAGGGAATTTCACTGAAAATGAGAGTGCAGGAGAATTTCACTGAAAATGAAAGTCTCAGGGCTCTGCTGGGAAGTGCAAGACAGAAAGTGGGAAGACAGAAGGTCAAGAACCAAGAAGGATGAGCATTCCCTGCACGCTCCTTCTTCAAGGAGGATGAAGATGATGAGGGCAGAGGAGAAGCTCTGCCACATTCCAGGGAATCTGGGAGGTATTTCTGGATCACAGACACCCAGAGCCCTGCACCAAATGCGTCAGGTCTGCTGGATGTGATGCAAGAACACGGTGACGTTTGTTCTTTTCACTTTCCCTGGAGTTTATTTGCAGAGATTTGGCCTTACAAGTCCATTTAAGACAGGCTCATTGAGAAATTATGCTCAAGTATTTATTCACACTGATAACTCCGAGCATTTGGCTCCAAGCCTAACAATACACTTGTTGGGAATTAATTCTGTGATAGTCTTTATCAGTTTGTGGTAGACACAGCAATAAAGCTCCTCTGTGGATAGATTAATAACTGGAGAGCTGGTGAGGCATTAAATCAACCTCAAAAAGCTGTTTATTGTGTGTATCCTCCCCTGCAGCAAGGCTTACCCAGCCTGGGCAAAAAAAACCTCTGGAAAAGAGAGTTGGGAATGGGGGATTTGAGGCTTCTGATGCAAAAGCAGCTCAGGCAAGGGTGAGGGCTGAATGTGCAGCATTCAGGGGCTCATCCCTGGAAATGAACTGCAGCAGCTCCTCGTGCAGCACACAGGGAGATGTTCTTCCCTCTTCCCACGCCGTGGGATCCTCCCAATGGGGATCCTAAATCCAGAATAAACGCCCAGCTTTAGTTCCCTCTCAAAGCCATGAGGCCAAGAGGCTTCTCCATGAGCGTTCCCCATTTATCCATGGGTTCCTCAAGCCTTGGAGCTTGTTCTGGGCAAATCCCAGCACTTTTGGGGTGGGATGGGAGCCAAACTGAGCCCATTGTGCTGCTTGGAGCTCCCAGTGGACCAGGACAAGGAGTGTTTCCTCCTTCTCCAAAGCAGGACACGTTGTCCTAGGGAACCAAATCCATGCTGCTGCTTCTGATCAAGCAAATTAGGAAGGCAATTATTTTAATGACTTTTCTCCCCCTCTATTTATTTAATTAATTTGTTTTTCAGGACACCAAGAATGTACATAACAATTATGTGGGGCCAGGATAGGTTGGTTTCCTAAGGAGATTATTTATCCTAATGATTCCCAACATGTCAACAGGAATCAAATTCCTGTGGTGAATAAAGAGGGAAATCCTGGCATCTTGGAATATTTCACGCAGCTCAAATCAAACGCCTCTGGTAATAATACCATGGAGGAAAGGCAAATTGAATAAAACTCCTGGAAAAAAACAGGAATTATTCCCTGTGTCCTTTCCTTCCCATGAGCACTTGGATCAGTTGTTTAGTGAAGAGGCTCATCCTTCCACAGGGCTTTGAGTTCAGTTCAGATGCACCAGGACCAGCCCTTTTTTATGTCATATATTTATGATGGGACTCCTGGGATTTCTTTAAGGCTTGGGAACATTTACAGTGGAAGAAGAGGTATTGGCCCCTGATGCTTTTTGAAATCTATTCTTATCTTTTAGAACAAAATATGATATTATTAAATAGCATATTAGCATGATAACATTTTAAAAAGCAGCATGAACAATACCAGCAATGCAATCATGAAGTCACCAAGAGAGTCATGTGAGTTTTGGCAGCTTCTCCCCAGAGAATTTTTCCCTAAAAAATCTGTTCAGCTTGTAGCCAAGGGAATTTGTCAGGGATCTGTGGTCAGGTGGAAGCTGCACACGTTGTATCTGAGAATGTCAGCAGAAATATTTCATTATTCCATCTATTTTTGTTGATGTTGACAACAGTTGCCATCAATTGGGCAACATTTGCTGACCACTGAATGCAGGTGCTCTTTATAGAGGCACTGGAAAAGATCTGGGCTCTTTCCAGAGACAATTTTTGGGCTCTCTTGGCAGATGCTGAGGGGTTTATTTAATGCCACGTGCTATATATAAAATATAAAATAACTCATGCATAATCTAAGACTTTAAATAACTCAGGCCACACATATCTGTGTTATAATAGGTGATATATATTCATTCTACTCACTGCTCACATCTAAAAATCACCAATTTAATGTTACTCCACCATTTTTCAAGTCCCTGAAGGTTTTTGCCTTTCTGCCAGACCTGTTGGGGTTGAGTTGGCTTTGAAAAAATTTTTCTTTCCAACCTTTATCTTTAATAAACATCCAGAGCTATGAGGACAAATATCCATGGTGCATTCTCCTTCTCGGAATCACAGAATCCCAGACTGGGTTGGGTTGGAAAGGACCTTAAAGCTCTTCCTGTTCCAACCTTTTGCCATGGGCAGGGACATCTTCCACTGGACCACGTTGTCCCAAGGCTGTCCTCGAATATTTACAACCCAAATCATTGTATGATTCCATGATTCTTTGGAAAAAATATCCTTTGGAGCCAGCTCATTTTCCCTTTTCTTCCCAAATAAAAGCACTGGAGGGATCTGCATTGCAAGTGAGCATCTCCAGCTGTTAGAAATTTTTATATTTTTAATTAAAACGATTGCTTTTTATTAATGATGATAAATGTCACATTCATAATACCCTTGTCTTAACAGGGACAAATTCCTACTCCTGGTAATCCCATTGCTGCCCACCACCTTGTGTCCAGGGTAAATTCCTTCCCTGGTTTTCATTCCAACAACAAAACATAACTCTGAGGGCAGTCCCTGCTGGAGGCCATTCATATTCCTGGAGCATTTGCGTGAGGCAAATATGAAATATCTACCCACATTAAAGCTATCCCACGAATTAATGTCCCTTCTCCACTTCCCCTCTGCTGCAATTTCACACCCTGGGGCCGGGGAGTTTCCTCCCCCCAGAGTCCAGAGGGGAATTTCTGGCAAATCAGTGCCCTGGGAAAGCTGATAATGGGTGGCAAAGGGATCTAATCCTGTGGGATGGGCGGTGCCAGGGGTCCCTTTTCCCTCTGTGGACCCTGAGGCAATGATGTGTTGTAATTAACTCATTCTCTGTGAGTTAATTACAGCAATTAGAGGCACAGCTCTGAGCAGAGGCCAGCACTGGAACGAGAGGATGCTCAGACCTACAGGACTAGAGAAAACCAAGGAATTATCCTCTTGCCTTAAAGCCTAAAATTCCTGGGAATTTATCTCTCTTATTCCAACTGCACTTTCTAGCCACTGCAGCCTGGGTTGCTCGGCATATTTTCCATTCTTGCCAGGCTCCTCTCCTCACCCTGAGCTCTCCTGGATGGAAACAGATCCAGGAATTTGAGCAGCCCCAACTCTCTGAGCAGCCCCAACATCCCTGTTTAGGGTTTGGGAGCTGGGAACCCATGGGAACTGAGTCCTTCTCACAAAGGGCCTTCCTCAGCCAGAGGATGAGTGTGGGGGAAGCAAAAAGGACTTTGGAGGGATGTGCTTGAGAGAGCAATCCTGATTAATAAAAATAGATTATTTCCCTTATCAGCATCCATTAATGGCAATGCTCATGGCATGGATTGATCTTTCTGGGTTTCCTTTCTCTGCTGAATGTTAGTTCTGCAGCCTGAACAGGGAGATTGGGCAGGTTCACCCTCATTTCTGGCCCATCCCCTTTTTTGGCTCAAGCTTTGTGAGGACAACAAATCCAACAGTGAAATTGCTGATTAAATAACCCTATGAGATAATGCTTTTAAAGACTTTAAAATGCTTATACAACCACCCTGCTGAGATCAGTCTGCAGCATGGGGCTGAAGCCAAGACTCCTCCTCTCCTCCCTGGCTGAGGAGTCGGTGCCACGCTGGGATGTTCAGGCAGGTGAGATCCCATCTCCTGCTGCCACACCTGGAAAGGCACTGGGCTGTGCCATGGGAGCAGGCTGCTGGCACTGCCAGGCAGTGATATCATGGTGCTGTCACCCACCACGCCCTGGAATTACACAGGGCTTCCATTCAACTCCTTTTGGCTCGAGGAAGAGAAAAGCTGCTTCCTGTCATCATCAGGTGTGAAGGTAGGGGCTCCTGGGAACATGCCAGATGCCAGGATGGGTCTGGCTGGAGGGGACCACAGTGGGTCACTGGTGCCACCTCCCTGCTCCAGCAGGGCCATCCCAGTCTGTGCTGGTGCCTGGGATTTCCTCCTGGAGTGCAGGGGCTTTGTTCTCCAAAAGTCACCCTATTTTCAGGAGGTCTGACCTCTCTCTGATCATTCAATTTTCTCCCTCCTTTGTGCTCTAAAACACTTCATCAACAAGATTTTCTTCCTCCTTATCTGCAGCCCAGGAACAGAGTTCTCCCAGGCCTTTCCGACAAGGAGAGATACAATCCATCCTGGACAGACTTCAAAAGGATGCCAGGCTGATTTAGGCTAATAAAGAGCATCATTGAGATAATGAGATTAAAGCTGCCTTGTTCATGGTGTCCCTGCTGGAAACTGCTCCAGGACAGGGCTTCCATGTTGTGGAACCTTGGGAATTAGAGAGGAATTTTTCTGTAGCCCAAAAAGCATTGACCTGGTTGTGCAGCCCTCCCACACCCAGCACTTCAGAGGTTCCTTGGGAAAGATCAGGACACTGAAGTGTTCCCTGCTCATTTTCCCATCCCTAGACAGAAACAGGCAGCAATGCCCAGCCAGTGGGAACATCATGTTCATCTTATCACTGGAGAAATCCAGGACACATTCCCAAGGGTGGGACCTGAAACTGAGCTGGTGCTGAGGAAGAGAAGGGCACCACGTAGGTGAGTGTGACCAGTTCTCCCCCTCTGCTGGTCTGGTTTAGAATCATGGAATGACTTGGGTCAGAAGGAACCTTAAGGACCATCTCATTCCATCCCCTGCCATGGCAGGGACACCTCCCACTGTCCCAGGCTGCTCCAAGCCCTGTCCAGCCTGCCTTGGGCACTCCCAGGGATCCAGGGGCAGCCACAGCTGCTCTGGGCTCCCCAGGGCCCCACCACCCTCCCAGGGAACAATTCCTTCCTGATATCCAGTCTAAATCTACTCATTTTCAGTGTGAAGCCCTTCCCCGTGTCCTGTCCCTCCAATTCCTACTGAAGTTCCCTCTCCAGCCTCCCTGCAGCCCCTCCAGACTCTGGAAGGTGCTGTGAGGTCTCCACACAACCTTCTCCTCTCCAGGCTGAACATTCCCAGCTCTCCCAGCCCCTCCACAGGAGATGTGCTCCTGTCCCTTTATCAACTTTGTGGCCTCCTCTGGAATTGCTCCAGCAGCTCCATGTCCTCGTTCTGCTGGAATCAGCAGACCTGGGCCCAGTATTCCACATCCACTGGCAGTATCCAGCTTCAGGACTCGCCCAGCCACCTCCATTCTCCACCTCCTGCTGCACCATTTCCAAACTACCAAAACCTCCCACGAGTTCAGCGCCCCAAGAGTTAAACAAGGTCAGAACAGCAGAGGAAAAGATTCATTTATTCCAGGCTTTCTGTGGAATTTCTCTGGAATTCACTCAGCAATCCAGGAAAAAGCAAAGCGCTCCTTTGGGAAGCGGTCTGGGAATGTGAGAGTCCCCTGGGAGGATGCAGACAGGCCCTGCTGTGGCTTTGGGGAGGCTGCTGGAGCCCTGGGAAGGACCACTCGGGGCTGTGGGGCTGGCAGTGCCCATCAGGGACACTGGGGACTGTCCCCTGCCCCTGCAGGGGACACTGGCACAGCAGAGGGAGCGTGGCAGGCCCTGCGCTGGGGCTGCCACAGGCCCTGCAGCCCCGCCAGGCCTGGCAGGTGACCACAGGAAGCACCGAGCTCCTGAGCTCATTTCCACCAGCCCAGGGCTCCGTTAGGAGCAAAAATAACTCGGGAAAACTGAGCCAAAGTTGTGTTTGGAGTGCCTCGGTCACTCAGGGCCTGGTGCCTCCCTTCCGCCATGGCTCCTCCTGCCTCAGCAGCCACCTCTGGCACCTGGGGTTGCTTCTATCACCCTGCTCCCTAAAAAGCAGCCGTCACCCTCATTATTTCCCATAAATTCTGTTTCTCTCCTGCAAAAAGTGAGGTTTTGCACCAAAGAACAGGAGGAATGCTCCTCACCCAAGTGCTGTCCCCGATGTTATTCCTCCTGAGATCCCCATGGCATTTCCTACAGTCTGACTCTTTGAACAAGGAGCTTTCCCAGTCCATTTCCAAATAAAGCTGTAGGAACAGCCAGTCTTTCAGCTTGGTGAACAAAGAAAGCAGAGGAAAATTAATTAGCTGAGCCCAAGCAGAGCTGCATTTCCACCTCTGTTGTTTTGTAAAACAGTGGCAACAAAGAAGATGAACTAGACCAAAACCAAGAGATTTATTTTGTCTGGGGACCATTGGTTCTTTTTTTAACTTCTTTTCTAATATATAGGTCACATTTCAAAAGGGAAAAACCAAGCACTGATTCTGAAAGATGAGGCTGAAAGGCTTCTTTCAAGCTGTCAAAATGAAAAACTTCAGCACATTTGGGGGAAGGGAAATCCTTGTGGGACACACAAACACACACACAAAATCTGACCCAAAAATGTGTAAATTGTTTCCTTCTTCCATAAAGAGCATTTTCCCCCAAATTTTCAATCTACTGAGGACAAAATTCCACAGATCTCCTTGGCAGCATTCCCCTGGATAAGGGCTAAATCTGAACAGAGGATTGATAGAAAGACAAGGAGATCCAGGGACAAAGATTCCATGCATGGAAGAGCTCATGGCAGGAAACGAGTTTGCTTCCAAGTCAGGCACTACTGAACTCCATGGCACAGCAAACATCCTTTGATCCAGCTCCAGGAGTCACTGATAAGCAGAGAGGGTTATTTCTCACTCTAAGTTTGATAAGAAATGTCCACATGCTCCCCCCAGAGGAATTAAAACACAAGAAACCCAAATCTGGCAGGGCTTAGTTCCACTCTGCTGTGCTTGGGGAAAAATGGAGCAATTGAGCTCAGTCTGTATGCAGCAGTTTATTAAGTTGTGCATAATTAATGAGCAGCGACGTGCTCCATGTGTTTTCTGAAGTGATTCCATTTCCTGGGGATGAACTCGCAACTGACTGTGCATTGCTCCTTCTTCTGGCTCACATTAAATATGAAATATTCATGGAAATACCAACTTTGCAGGGTTCTTCACACTGAAATGATGGTTTAGAGCTGAAGAACCTCACCACCATCCAAGAAATCTTCAAAAAAGGTGACTCAGCTCATGTTCCTCACTCAGGCTGAGGAAAACTTCAGATGTGCTCATTTCCCTCATACCCAACATTCCCCAAACTTTTCTGCTTTCACAGAACCATCCTGATTATCTTCTGGAAGGCAGATTTTACCAGAAATCCATCCAAGCTGGGGACAGCATTCCCAGCTGACAAATCCCCTTTTTTCCAATCTCACAATTCTTGCAAACACAGCGGCTCCTTGGGAGAAGTGAATATGATGTGGAATGTAAGGGTTGGAAAATAATAAATATTAGTATGAAATGCACTGAGAGAAAAGCCTTGGTCTGACCACTTCCTCCAGCAAGAAGAACAAACACAGCTCCTCAGGATGTGAAAACACATCCCCCAAAGTTGTGAACACACATCCCCCAAAGTTGTGAACACACGTCCCCCAAAGATGTGAAAACCCATCCACCCAAGATGTGGCTGTGAAGGAGCTGTGCCCCTTTCAAGTCAACCCTGGTGATCCAGAAGCCCTGAGGTGACTACAGGATGAATCCTCAGTGCCACCTTCTCCCACCACACTCCCAGCACCTGGATTTGGATCCTCAGGTGGGCCAGGCAGCTTTGGGGGATGCAGGAAACACCCTGAGGGCCAAGTGTTGGGGCCTGGAGCTGTCACACACAGGGGACATTTGCTGTCAGGTCCAAGCAAACTGGAAGCTCAGCACTGCAGTGGGTTTGGAGTATTCCCACATTCCCACAGCTTTGCCCCAAACCTCTTGGTCCCAGTTCCTGCAGGGATGCCTGTTGGGTCAGCAGCACCAGTTTGCTCCCTGTCAGACCTTTCACTGTGCCAGTTTTTCCCACTGGGCTGGCCAGGGTTCAGCTATTTGCATCTCTCATTCCTGGGCTATTGTTTATCCATCCAGGCTTTACCCTCCAGCAGCCACACTGCCAACCAGCAGAGATTTTGTGCCACGCCAGGTGAAGTTCCCAGCTGTTCCCTGGGAATTGGTGCTTCTGGAGTGCTGGCCTCAGGAGGAGCCTGGTGCAGCCTCCACATCCCTCTCAGAGCCCTGATGACGTTAAAAATTAAAGAAATCATTCAAATGGCCAATGAAACCCTCCCTGGGCACAGAGCTGTGGGAGGATCCTGATCCATCTCCATTGCTTCCTGCTTTTAGACATTCCCTCTGCTCCATGAAGCCACTGCAGGACCAAAGCCAAAGTGACCTCCAAGGCTGTGGCCAGTGAGCTGTGCCCTCCTCAGCTGTCCCACAGTTGGCGCAGTGATTTTTGGGTTTACACAGAAAGGAGCTCACCAGCATCAGCAGGGGATGGTGCAGGGCACATTTCCCCCAAACTGGGTCAAAGAAGGTGTTTTCCCCTGCTGAATTCAGGACTGACCACCACAACGTGGAAATCTCTGTGGTTTTGCTGTCATTCCTGCCTTAAAAGGTGTCCTGTGGCCAGGAGGGGTCAGTGCCAGGATGCCCAGACCCCACTGAGGTCAGGTGCAGGGTAGGGACAGGGCTGGAACAAACCCCAGTGCCAGAACTCAGCTGCTCTTACAACCTCCCTGCTGCACAGCAGCGAAAGACAAGCTCAGCTTAATTATTCTCCGGACAATTAAACTCTGCAAAGGCACATCAAGGCTGTAGCACATCAAGGCAGAGCAGGTGGATTTGTTACAGAGCTGAGAACAAATGTAGGGCACGTGAAGAGCAGGGTGAAAGTTAAATGGATCTGATAAGATGATTATCAAAAACAGGGAAAAGAAGGAATTTCAGGAAGAATTTCTTCATGGAAAGGGTGGTCAGGCATTGGAAGGGGCTGCCCAGGAGGGTGGTGGAGGTGTCCAAGGAAGGCCTGGAGGTGGCACCCAGTGCTCTGGGCTGGTGAGAATGTGGGCATTGGGCACAGCTTAGATTCGATGATCCTGGAGGGATTTTCCAACATCAAGGATTCTGGGATTCTGAGATTCACCAGCCCTGAATTGGAATTCTGGAATTCTGGATTCTGAGATTCACCAGCAGCATCTTCCAGGGAGTGCAGGGATGCACAGGATGGGGAGAAGCAAACCCTGAGGGACTCAAGTCCAGGGAGAAGCTGCAGTGATGCTGTGGGTGAGGGTCTTCCAGCAGTGGAGCCAGTCCAAAATTGCTTCAGCCTGGAAGGGCAGGGCAGGGCAGGGCAGGGGGAACACTCTGAAATGGGAGCAGGGACTGGCAGCGCATCCCTTCGTCGGGACAGAAACTCCCTTCCCCTCCCACAACAGCCCAGGGCTACTGGGGAGGCTGTTGGGAAAGGATGTGACCTTTGGGAAAGCACATCCGAGCAGGCAAGCTTTATTATTCCACAACAGCTACAGCCTGAAGGAAGATTAGGTTGTCCCAGGGACAAAGCTGAGCTCTGCAGTCTCTCTGCCAGCGCTCTGTCAGGGCAGGGCTGGATTTAATGAGGGCTGACGAATAGCAATGGAATCAAGGGGCCAAAACCATCTCTGAGCACATCTGCATCAGCCAAACGTGTCCCATCAGATAGATCTGACACATCAGCCACTCCTGTGTCCCCCAGTGGGATTCCTCCTTGGAATGGCTCTCCAAGGAGGGGAGAGTTGGCTTAGAGATGTAAATGGGGATCACTGGGCTGTGCAGGGCATGGATCCAGCTCATGGATCCCTTGGCTGAGAGCCTGGTGTGACTCAGGCATGGTCACACATCCCCTGAGCTGCATCCTGAGGGCCAGAGCCTTCCACACAAACTGTCGTTGGAAAACTGCTTCTTCCTGTGAGAAATGCTGCTCACTTCCAAAAACTTAAAAGGTTTATTAAAACCTTATCAAAAATACAACAGAAGACTGAATAGAGAAATCTTTCCCATCGTGTGCTCACCCACACAATGGAGGTGTCACCTTTTAACCCTTTAGTTCCCCCAAAAGTCTTTCCATTGACTCCTTCTTCACTGTCCAGTGGTGGAGATCACTTCTTTACATCTCATTTGGAGGTCAGCTTTTGCCATAGTAACAATCCCACCCTCCCAAATATCTCAAAATATATATTATCTATTAGATATTATATATATATAAATATATAAAATATTTTATATATTTATATATATATAATATCTAATAGATAATATATATTTATATAGAAAATAATGTATATATAAATATGTATTTTTATATATATCTCATATGAATATGATATTTGCCTTTTAATTGTGGGAGTCAGCCATGGCATCACTCATCTGTCACATTCCCCACCACAGGTCTGGAGCTGCCATCTGCCACCTGCCCACCTCTGCAGTGTCACCACATGTCCCTCTCCAGCAGGGCCATGGCTCAGCCCCCCACAAACCAAGACTCCCCACGTTTGCTTTCTGTATTCATGCTCTGCAGTCTTGTTTTCTCCCCTTTTGTTTCCAGGATCCATTTGTGATGCCAGGGAAAAAAAAAAAGAGGGATAAAGCAAACTCATTTCATCTTCTTGGGATATTTCCATCTTCCCACAGCCACCTCCTGGCACCACTCTGGTGTGTAAGAGAGTGACCTAAGCTCTGCAGGGAAAGGAAGAAGACTCTGAAATCTTCAGGAGGGAAGAAATTCTTCCCTGTGAGGATAGGGAGGCCCTGAGAGCAGCTGTGGATGCCCCTGGATCCCTGGAAGTGGCCAAGGCCAGGCTGGACAAGGCTTGGAGCCCCCTGAGGGAGTGGAAGGTGTCCCTGCCATGGCAGGAGTGGCACTGGATGAGCTTTAATGCCAAAATTCTAATTCTGTTTCACTGGTCTTCCCCAGTCAATGAAAATTAACCAGAATTCTCCCTGCAAGTCTTGGGCTCACTTCTCTCTGTCCCTATGGGCAGGAGAACCAGCTCCCTCAGGAGAATTCCCTGCAAAACCCACTGGAAATGGCCCCATTTTGCCCTTTTCACTGGCAAAGCACCATCCTTGCCAGGCCAGTGGCGCCAGAACAGATTCATCTGCCCCAGTTGTGCCACACACCCCTCCGTCAGCCCCCTGCTCTCTCCTGAACCTCCCCAGGGGTCTCAGGAAAGCTCAGTTTGGTTTTGGGGTGCTTGCAGAGTTCACAGCCTTCACAGTGCCAACCTCCCCGATGAAGATAAACAATTTCTGTGACACTTTCCTAATTATGGAGAAGAGTTTCCTAAAGGGGACTGAACTCTCTGCTCTGCACTGATGGGAAAAGGAATAACTGACATAGTTGTGGCATTTTTCATACTGGAAGATCCAAAATCCTGCTGTAAACACAAGCTCTGAGTGGGGATTGCTTTGCTCAGCACTGAAACACAACTTTGAAAGTGAAAAGGAGCAAGGCAAAGATTGTTTGGGGGGTTTAGGTTGGGAATTGGGAGGTTTCATTAAAAGGACATTATAGTTTGGGGGAGGAATCACAAATTTGAGGTGTTTATTTAATGCCATGTGCTATATATAAAATATAAAATAACTCATGTATAAAATGATTTGAGCAAGTTGTGGCCCAGTTCCTCTTATGGGAAATGCAGAGCAGTTGGATGAACATCCTGTTTAGGACCAGGATTTTTCCTCTCTGACAAACCATCAGAGCTCTTCCTCAATGGATCCAACCTCATCCTTCCCAAATCTCTCTGTAAATTCCTTGAGGATTAGAAACACAATCATTGGGAATAGCATTGCTCAGAAATGCTCTAGTTCAGGGAAATGCTCTTCTCCTTGTCATGGAAGAGGAGCTCAGAGCCAGGAGAGCCCCTGATTCCCAAAATCTGCCCATCAGCAAGAGCTGCCAACAGACCCAGCCCAGGGAGGGATCTCAGTGCAGCTTTTTGGGGTGGGTTTTATAGGATTTGGGTTGCCTAGAGCAGAGCTACAAATGCCAGCATCTGTCCCTTCCCCTCCAAGGGTCGATATTGCCTGGCTGGCTCCCAGGATGTGCAATAAAAGCAAAAAGGACTCGCTGCAGGCGCCACCTGAGGCCACAGCCCCTGGTCCCTGCCCTCCCTGTCTGTCCCTGCTGCACTCCCTGCCTGGGGACGTGGACAGTGACACACTGGGGGTGGCTTGGCCACTTCCCACCTGCTCTCAGACCAAGCTGGCACCGCTGTGGTGCGCCAAGCTCTGAGTGGGAAGAAAGGGAAAACACTGGCAAATGTTGACCTGTCCATCCTGAATGTCACTGCTCCTGCAGGTGACATTCCTGTCCCTGCTCAGGGCAAATCCAGGAGGGTTTTCCTGTTGGGGTGTCCATGAGCCCTTCCATGGAAGAGGAAGGGAAGCAGAGATGCTTCTTGCAGGACACTTGTCCCCACCTCAGCCATGGTGGCTGTCCCCTTGCCTGGACAGTGACAGGGACCCCCTGCTCTGCCTGGGCTGTTTTTCCCAGCTCTCCCCCTTTCCCCAGCTCTATCCTGGAGCCTTGCACTGGGTTGGAGCTGTTTTTTCACGGGAGAAGCATAAACAGAGCTCTGAGGGACACTCGTGACTGTTTATTTGCCTGGTGCTCTTGCCTCCTTTCTTGGTCATGGTTGTAAGAATACATTTTTTTTTTCAAACTTTAACAGAAAAACAAATTAATGGTTTCCTCCAGCCATGCTCTGCTGGCCAGCAAGAGCAGCTGTCACCCACAAAGGCTGGGAATTGTGACTCTGAAAAGACTGGGAACAGGTCCCTGGCTTTGGAGAGAGGCTGGGATCAAACAGAAGGAATTTCATCTCCAGGGTGGCTGCACAGCCAGGAGTGCCATCTTCTGGTGCTCACCCCAGTGATGGGCACAATCACAGAATCCCTATGAAGTTGGAAAAGTTCTCCAAGTCCATCAAATCCAACCTGTGTCCCCATCCCCATCTTGTCCCCAGCTCAGAGCACCAAGTGCCACCTCCAGCCCTTCCTTGGGCACTCCAGGGATGGGGATCCAACCCTCCCTGGGCAGTTCCAGTGCCTGAGCCCCCTTTCCATGGGGAAATTCTTCCTGAAAGAAGAACTGGCACAGGGGCTGGGTGGTTGGCTCCCTCTCCTCCTGGATGACCCCCTGGCTGTCCCCTCCTGTCAGGAGCTGTGCAGAGCCACAGGGCCCCCCCGAGCCCCTTTTCTGCAGCCCAAAGTCCCCACTGAGTGCAGAAGGAGGGACACGCTCCAGGCAGTTCCTCTCCAGCTCTTCCCAGGGATCCCCCTCCAGCCCCTCTGCTCCAGCTGCTTTCCCTGCAGTCCCTCCTGCACTGCAGGATTTCCTGGCCCATCCCTGCAGGCTGTCAGCATTGAATGTCTTTTCTTTTGCCACCCCTGACCCTCTTTCCC
>NW_005054308.1:10722630-10753614 GCF_000277835.1 Geospiza fortis | reverse complement strand
GCTGTTCCTCCAGCCAGAAGCGGCAGGGAGCAAACTCTGGGCTGAGCTGTATGTCCTGAACCTTCTCCTCTGACAGATGTCCCCTGGCTGCTCCTTCCTGCTCACCTCTGGGGCCAGGAGCAGCTGTCCACCCCTCACGTACTGGGAGTGACTCCATGAAGAATGGAAAAACACTGGATCAGGAGCAGATGGCTGAGCTGGGGGGAGTTTCCTCCCCACCTGCCTGGGACAAGCGAAAATACAAACCCAAAAGGTGTCCCTTGAGCTGCTGGTCTGGGATTTGGGGACATTTAACAATGAAGTGAATGGAAAGGAGGAGCTTTGTGCAGGTCTGTGGGTGCTGATGGGGAAATGAGGCCAGGGCTGGATGAGGGAATAACAGAGAGGCAGAGAACATCCCCAGCTTGTGCTGAGGCTCCAGTGTGGTCACCCTGGTTCTTCAGCAGGGCTGTGTGTTCATCTGGCCCTAAATGTGCCTGGGAACAAGACAGTGCCTGTGGGTGCTCTCAGGCCTGCTCCTGTGGCCTGTGCAGGATTTCAGCTGGGACAGCTTTGTCTCTGTGCTGCTCTGCAAAGGAGTGAGCTCAGCCCAGGCTCCCCAGCTCCTGCAGAGCTCCCAGAAGCCATCCAGGCTCCTCCACGCCTCCCTCCATTTGCAGGATACCAAACTCAGTGCTGAACAGCCCTCTGAGGGTGTGTTTGTGCAGGGCAGCCAGAGCTGGCAGTGCCAGCGCCTTCAGAACCTCAGGCTGCTCCACTGGAGCAATCTGCAGATCAAAACTGGAGATAGGGAAATGAGCTGCCAGGCCAGGATCCAGAAGGACATCTGAGAAATCAGGCAATTCTATTCCAAAGGCATAACTTTTTGTGTTCTCACAGCTACAAATATAGCTCCCAGAACAGGCTCTTCTCTGGCAGGGCTTGTCTATTTGGCTCATCAGAGTAGTAGCCAGGCAGAGGATAAAGATCTTTGCTATCAATCCTTTTAGCTAAGAAATGGAGTTTAAATGAACCTTTTACAGACAAACATCTGGAGAAGGGTGGATGGAGTGAAACTGTGCTGGGAATTCACTCCAGCGCTTCAGCAATTCTCTCTCCAAGCATTCACAGTGTTCTTGCTCTTCTTCAGGGGGACATAATTTAGAGTTTTTCCCGTGAAATTCCCCAAAATTTTCTGAATGATTGCTCTGCAATAGGGCCATGAGGTTGATAAGGGGATGGAGCACATCACCTATGGAGACAGGTTGGAAAAGTTGAGGATATTCAGCCTGGAGAAGAGAAGATTGTGTGGACACCCCTCAGCCTCTTCCAGTACCTGAAGGGGTTCCAGAGAAGCTGGAGAGGGACAATTCATCAGGAACTGGAGGAACAGGACAAGGGGAATGGCTTCACACTGAGAGAGGGGGAATTTAGGTTGGATATGTGGAAGAAATTCTTTACTGTGGGCTTGGGGAGGCACATCTGATTAGGATTAGCAGGATCTTTGTTGTTTTGCAAGCAATTTATCTTCCTGATTTATTTCCTAGCTCCAGTGCAATGCAAGGTAAACCAGATCTTGCACCAGGAGGTCCCTCAGCTGTCCAGAACCTTTGTTGTGACTTCCTTGTGCAGCAAAAGCAGTGCCTGTTTGCACATTTGAAATGTGCCGCTGCCTAAAACATCTAAATGCAGCCTTGGGGTTGCTGCATTGTCTCCCCTATTCATCTGTTTTCCCTTTAAACATCCCATGCATGAAACCCTCTCAGAGTGGAAGCTCTTGTGAGCTCCCAGCCTGAAAAAGCAGCACTGTCCATCTGAAGCCATTCCACCTTGCCCTGTCACTCCAGGCCCTTGGAAATAATCTCTCTCCATCTTCCCTGCAGCTCCTTCAGGCCACAGTTAAGTCACCCCAAAGCTCCTTTTCTCCAGGCTGAGCAATCCCAACTCTCCCAGGTCTAATCCCCAGTTTCATCTCAGGCAAATTTTAGGGCCAAAGCTTTCGATTTTGCCACCCTGAGGTCCTCTGAGCCAATTAAGTGGCAGTCCTTGTCTGTGGCTTGGCTCCTTCACCCTTTATAGCTACAAAGCAAACTGTCCTTTCTTGGCCTTTAGCCCAAACTTTGATGCCTTTCCAAGAGCTTTTCAACTGTGTTTTCATTTATGGGCAGCTAAAACTTTCCCAGTGAATATAAAGGGGTTTTTTTGTCAGTGTCACATCTGTGGTTTGCTGTGAGGAATGTGTGAAAGTGCCTTTCTCAGCAACCTTTGGGAATCCCAGTGATCTGCGAGCATCGCCCTGAAAACTTCCTCTGCTGCATAAACAGAGCAGGAGGGACCAGCACTGGAGGTGGCACATGAAACTTCATGTCTTGCACTGAAAATCAAATGACAACCATGGTTTCTTCCCATGTTAAATCTGCAGAGTTGTGAATTGATTTAACACCCCATGGATGCCCAGGGAAACATTCTCAGCTCATCAACCCAGCCTGGCCAGCCACTGAACCAAGGCCTGAACTGTTCACAGCACTTCTTCCTTGGGTCACTTCAATTTGGGACAGTTTCTTCATCTTTATGACTTGCAAAGAATATCCTGAAAAGTCCAATTTAGTGTCAAATAAACAATCTCAGTTTTGGTTTCTATTTGAGTTGCCAGTGTGATTTCCTGAGATCTGGCTGTGCTTGGGCTGGATTTCATGTTCAACATGATGGTTGACATTAACAGATTCTTAAACCTTGCCAGCTCCTCACTATTTATTTTCTTTTTTGCCCTTCTTGCCTCCCATTCCCCCATGGATGGAATTCCATGAGAACACTCTGCCTTCTCCACTTGGATTTTGGGAGTTTCTCCCCGATCCCTCCATCATTGTGACCTCTCCTTTGAAGGCAGAACTATTCCTGGGGAAGAACCCTTTCCATGACAATGGATGTGACTGAGCCATGAAGCAGCACAGGGTAAAGGAAGATTCGGAATTATTTTGATGTATAAATAATGTACTTTTTTTAGGGTGTTCTAAGGTAAACAGGCAGGGTCTCTGTTGCCCTTATCACTATTGAAACACATCACTGTGGGATAATCAATTTGTCCTAAATTTAATCTTTCCATTGTTGCCAGGTCAAGAGGAGCTCTTTAATCTGAGAGTCCTCGAGAGTGCTCCAGAATCCTGCAGGAATAAACACCCAGTGGTGGCTATCCCTCTCCCAAACTGCTTTTCTGGAATGCCAGGACACTGGGGGAACTGCAGACTGAGCAAAACCCAAGAACCTCAGCTTTCCATCCTTACTCCTCCTTCTTCCCAAACCTTTCCACATGAGTCCAGACCTTGGAGGAGAAGCTGCTCTGAAGGCAGACCAAGCTGAGCCCCGTGGGGAGGGTCCTGAGGTGGGGAGCAGGAGAGGGAGCAGTGCTCCCAGGAAAAGGTCACTTTGCTGACATTCCACCTCCTTGCTCCGTGGGAGCAGGGCAGGTTGGCACCTGCAAGGAATATTTTGCTCTGCTTTTCCATTTATCTGCCAAATAAAGCCCAAATCCCTTTCTCTACCTTTAATCACAGCTTTTCGAGAGAATTTCCCAGTGAATACACACAGCCACTTATTGGCTCTGCCTCCTCCTCAGCTGGAGTTAATTCAGAGAATAATGGAGGAACTTTATCTATTAATTAAAAATAATGACTTTATAAACTGGCAGATGTGTTAAACTTCGAAAGACCTGCATTGAAGGCCAATAGGAACAGGCAATTTACAAGCTGGGATAATGAAGGAAATTGCCTTGGAATGGGTTTATCCTGCAAGATGAAATCCTCTCCAGCCATTAGAAACTGCAAAGGGAATTATTGTGGCTGGTAGTCCTTAGATTAACCACATTTACCACCCTATTTCAGAGCTGTCGACACTTCTCTTGCACCAGGAAAAGCTGGGAAAGGACATTTTCCCCTCCAAGGTAAATTCACAAAGAAGCCATTGCTGTGACTCCCATTTGTTTTCCTCCCAATTGTTTCCAGATTGTGCCTGCTCATTTTGCAAACAGAAGGAGTCCAGCTGGATGTTTCATGCTCCTCACATCCCCAACAGCAATAAAAGCTCTGCTACCTTTAATGTCACATCAGAGAGCCAGCCAAACCACACTTGGCTGCCCAGAGTGGTCATGGGTGGTTACACAGCCCCACCAGAGCTCTGGAGATGCTCAAAACTTGGAAATGGGCACTAAATCCTGGAAAGATTTGCTTTAAGTATCTAAAAGATCTAAAAGTATTGGAGAGCACCCAAAGCAGGGCATGAGGATGGGGAAAGGTCTGGAGGAGCAGCTGAGGGCACTGGGATTGTGCAGCTGGAGGAGGCTGAGGGGAGTTATCATCTTACCACAAGGGTGATAAGATGACAATATTGTTATCTCCTTCTCACAAAACTTTCATACACTCTTGGTGCTTTCTTGTGGGCAGCTCTTCAGAGCACTGACTTCTTCTTCTTCTTCACAAAACAGCCAACTGACTCCAGTTCCCTTCTCACCCACCCACCCCACTCTTTTATAGCACTCTTCTTCTCATTGCTCACAGCTGTGGCCTGTTAGAGTCAGGTCTGTTCCTGATTTTTGATAATTGCATCTCCTTAGGGGTAAGATGACTTTCTACACTATCTTTATTTTCTCATATTCTATCCCCCTACAGAGGGGAGACTCCCTGGGGGCTGCAGCTCCTCCCGAGGGGCAGCTCCCATCTCTGGGACAGGGACAGGACCCAGGGAAGGGCTGGAGCTGCACCAGGGGAGGCTCAGGGTGGATTTTGGGAAAGGTTCTGATTCCCCCAGAGGGTGCTGGGCACAGCCTGAGGCTGCCAGAGCTCCAGGAGGGCTTGGACATCCAGAGTGGGATTTTGGGGCTGTGCAGGGCCAGGAGCTGGGCTGGATGATCCTGTGGGTCCCTTCCAGCTCAGGATATTGTGGCATTCTCTGATTTTCAGATGGGTGACACAGACAAGCCCCAGAGCTGCCTGCAGCCCTCCAGGTGTCCTTCCCCCATGGGGAATAGAGAGGACACCCCCAAGGTTTGGGGTTTGGAGGGACAGCACAGCTGCACTGGGCAGAGCTCTCACCGCTCACTGTCTCTTGTTAAAACAGAAGCATTTACACAGATGAGACAGCAAAACCATGGGGTGAGGTGTTTTCTTCCCACTCCCAAGCACAAGGAATGGCCAATATTGACTCTGGACTCATCAGGGCTCCAGCAGTGGAGAGAAAAGTGCAGCCTGTGCTCTGGGGCCTGCAGGGTGACAGCCTCAATGACTGTGCCCCAGGCTGGTGGCTGTGAGGACACAGAGTGTTCACAGCCCCTGGATGCTGTGGCTGCTCTCAGAGCTGCCCCAAACATGTCCTGGATGCCCAGGGACCTGTCCTGATGCCCAGGACCTGTCCTGTGTGCCCAGGTGTCCGTGTGGAAGCTGCTGCACACCTGTGAGCAGCTGGCTGGCAGCGTGTTCCTGGCTCTCCTCCTGCTTTCCAGCTGCCACTGAAATTAAAAGGAGCTCAAAATACCCAAATACTCTCCTGATAGCATTCTCCATAGAAGCAGGAGGAGAGGGATGCTCTGCAGGCATGAATGAGTTTGTATTTGGGTTGTGTTTATTTGGGCAATGAGGGAAATCTGGATTTCTTGTCCCTGCAACGATGAGTTCAGGAAGTTCTTTGAGGATTTTTTCAGCTGGGGATGCATCAGGCATCCAAACAAATAAATATCAGAGCGTGGAGAGCCCGGCCAGGCCCCGTTCCCACCCTGGCAGTGACACCAGGACAGCACAGGAGCCTGGCCAGCGTGGTGGAGCAAGGCCTGACTGCTCAGATCTGCATGTTCCACCCTCCTGACAGCTTTACAACACAAACTCCCTCCCATAAACCCGGAAAGAACTCAGCTGGTGTTTGCTGCATCCTCTCCACCTCCTGCTCTCATGATTTTAGGAGTGTGAGTTCAGAGCGGGGAGGATGGAGCCCAGAGATGGGAGCCAGCTCAGGAAAAAGCATCAGCATCTTTGCAAATCTGTCCAATTTGGGATCAGAGGAGTGGAAAGAAATCCCCAGGCCCCTCCCACGCCCCTACAGGAGGCACCTTTCCCCTCTCCTTAGAGAAATCTGTGTTTGTCTGGAGAGCTTTAGGCCAGGCTTAAAGGGGTTTTGTGCTGCACACCTGCACTGGGCAGAGCTCACTGCTTCCAGCTGTGAAAGGAGGTGGAAATACCTGTGTGAAGGAAAAAAAACCAGCTGGAATGTCCCCCCAGGATTTGTGGCAGGTTCTCTACGGCATCTTTGCATCAGGCCTGCTGTGAAATCCATGTTGTCCACATGGAAACCCCAGCCAAAGCCCCTGGCTGCTACAAACCCGTGTGGGTGATTCAGGTGTGATTTGGTGGGAGAATAAAGCAGATGCTCAAAGCATTTTGCTCTTCTGAGAGCAAAAATTTCTCACCAAGCCACAGATGTTGGGTGGAAAGAGAAGGAACAAGAATTCCTCCTCAGAAAAGCAGCGGTTCAAAATAGAAATGGGGGAGCCTTGCTCTCGAAAATCCCACAGATTGTGGGGACAGAAAAATCCCAAAGAAGATGGGGAAAATACTTAAAAATCCCAAAGCAGATAGGAAAAATCTGTCACCCTCAGCCTCCCAACCCCTTCCCACCAAGGCCTTGGTGCTGCCCCAGTGCAACCCAGTGGATCCAGTTGGGAAGTTTGTTTGTGTGCCTGGAGGAGGGCACAGCACCTTCAGGAATGGTCAGGGAATGGAAAGATATCAAATGCACCCCCCAAAAATAGCAGCTATTCCACAGCCCAGGGCTTGGAGGTCCTGTGTGGATAACAGCAGGAGGGAACAGCAGCATATGGCGAGGTGCCTGATGCCAAGTGGAATTTTTCCAGGCATGTTTGAGGACCTCAGGTTGAAGTGCTGCTCCCCAGGCCTCCCTCAGAGCCTATATTTAACCAGGCTGGATTTGCTGGCAGCCAGGGTGGGGTGGGCAGCACCCAGCACATCACCCCTCTCCCAGAAAAAGCTCTTTAAAGGGCTGCAAGGGGATTCTGGTGCAAAGGCAAGAAATGGTAAGGAAAAAGGAAAGCTCAAACATCCTTCTTACAGTGGATGTCACACCCCAGGCAGTGCAGGGAGCCTCGGGTGCCTCCAGCGGCCCTCCCAGACATCCACAAGCTATTCTTTGGTAAATCTAAAATATTTTTTAAAATTTCTTTTTCCTCAGAGCCCTTGCCCAGAGCAGGAATCCCACGGAGGGCACGATTCGGCTGATCACCTCAGTCCCAGTGGGAAGAACACCCAGCTCATCCCGGAGCATCCCTGGGCTCCCAGCCCCATCCCAGCCCTGCAGGGAGATCCCTGCCATCCCCCTGGCCTGCCAGGAGGCTTTGGGGTGTGTGCGGGGCCGGCACAGGGCTGGGAAGGGCTGCCTGGGTTGCCAGGCTTTGAGCACCATCTCCTGTCCTGCTGGCTCGGCTCCATGCGGGTGCTGGGGCAAACTCCGAGGAGCAGATTGCTCTGCTGGCCTGGGGCCATAAACCCCACAGCCATGGGGCACATCGTGCTCTCCAGGCCTGGATAAAGAGCCTGTGGGGCTTCTGAGCTCCTGAGCCTCCTCCCACAGTGGCTCTGTGAGGCCAGGGAGGCAGCTGGAGCTCCAGGGCTCTGTCGGGAGCTGCTGACTTCGCCCAGCTCAGAGTTTTCTCTTGTCTCTCCTCTGAAGGAGCTCTGAGCTGTTTTCCTCTCAGCTCTCTGGAGTGATCCAGTCCCCAGGAGCCCTGGCATGTTTGGCAGCAGCGAGAGCTTCAGCAGGGAGGCATTTTCCTGGAGCTAAAAGCTCCTGCCTGTAAGGGGACACTGGGCGCTGGCGGGGTCACTCTTGACGTCAATGGCACTCGTTGGCTCCTGGCCTGGGGGATATCGATGCACAGGCACCCCTTGCCCTCACTTCCCCTCTGCCTGGGAGCAGGAGGCACCTCCCTGCAGGCCCATGTGCCATCTGCCACCACCCTGCGTCCTGCTCAGGCTCCCCAGGGACATCCAGCTGGTGAATATTCCCAAATTCACATCCCTGCCCATCTCCACCACCACCGCCAGGATCTGCCCCCAATAAAAGCGTCCCAAGGGCTCAGCTTTGGCCACTCTGATCAAACCCCACAGAGTCTGGAGACTCCTTTCCCCCACCAACAGCAAACTCTGTCCCTGGGGGTGCCCCTCAATGCCTGGGAGCAATGCCAGCACTGGAACCACAGAGCTGCTGGGCACAGCTGGAGGGGACAGGGCACAGCTGGAGGGGAGGGGGCACAACTGGATGAAAGGGCACAGCTGGATGGGAGAGAGCACAGCTGGAGGGGAGAGGGCACAGCTGGATGGGAGAGGGCACAGCTGGATGGGAGGGGGCACAACTGGATGGGAGAGAGCACAGCTGGAGGGGAGAGGGCACAGCTGGATGAAAGGGCATAGCTGGATGGGAGAGAGCACAGCTGGATGGGAGAGGGCACAGCTGGAGGGGAGAGGGCACAGCTGCTGAACATTTATTTTAGTGCTTCCCTCACTCCCTCAGGCAGAACAACTCATGCCATGGTGCTTTTACACCATCACACCTTGCTGAGACACCGAGTTCCCCTGCACTGGGTTTGTTTCCAGCCTCTCAAATTGGGAATAATGTTGCAATTGTCCCCACAGTTCCATGTGGTCTTGTACTCCTTTCCATAAATATTTTTCTGCTTGTCCAAGACTATGAAAGCTGGGACTGTTTGGTGATGTTTGAAGGGATCAGAGCTAAACATGTTGATAGGGGTGATGTGTGTTGGGAAGCACACATTCCCTGGAGAAGCCCACTCTAATCCTGGGGAAAACCACTTAGCAGTGCTATAAATGAAGCAAAATCTGTTGCTGGTCATATTTTGAAAAGAAAAAAAAAATTACAGCTCACACAGCGAATTATTTTGGGGAATAATAATTGCATAATCAGGGCTAAAAGTGGATATTCTAAAAAGAAATGTGTGGGGTAATGTTGATCATTACTGGAAAAAAAATAGCAGCACATGCTTGGGGAGCTCAAGCAGGGGAAAACAGAGAGCCCCCAGAATAGCAGCTATGAACCAGGTTATATTTTAAACCTCCTGGGAGGCAGAGCAGAGGGCCAGGAGCCAGGGCCACATGGGCTCTGCAGGTCTGCGCTGAGCTCCCCACACCCAGCAGCTCCCAGGAGCCCGGCCTGGCAGCAGATGTTGTCCCTGGCAGGGCTGCTGAGCCAGCAGAGCCCCTCTCTGCGCCCGCTTTAGCCCTGTTTATCAGCAGGGAGCCAAGCAGGGTCAGCAGCATGGGACAGAGGACACCTGGCCTGAGACACAGGAAAAAAAAAAGGGGAGAAATATGAGCCAGGGATTTTTCACCCCCTCCAGATTTGGAAACACCACGTGATTCTCCATGGCCCGCTGGAAGTTATTCCCAACCCCCTCAGCAGGCAGAGGGGGGAATGAGGAGGAAGGGGCTCAGCTTTACTTCACTTTAAAGACCTGAAGCTCATCCTATTCCAGCCCCTGCCATGGGCAGGGACACTTTGGTCTGTCCAAACCCATCCAGCCTGGCCTTGGGCACTGCCAGGGATCCAGGGGCAGCCACAGCTGCTCTGGGCACCTGTGCCAGGGCCTGCCCACCTTCACAGGAGAGAATTTATTCCCAATATTCCATGTAAACCCCACTCTCTGTCAGTTTGAATCCATTTCCCCTTGTCCTGTTGCTGCAGGCTCAGCCCAGCTGTGCTGTGGGGGAATAAACTGCAGAACTTTGGGCATCAAATTGCAGAACCTTGGGCACCACCTGGAGCCAGCCCTGGTGCCTGGGAGGGTTTGGTGGCTGCACAGGGTGCCGGTTCTGTCCCTGGGCACAGCACAGCCCCAGGGACGTGGGGACACTCATTTCTGAGCCCAGCCACTCACCTGAGCACTGAGCTGGAGCTGGCCACAGCCTCTGTGTCCTGGCCATGAAATAAAAGCCTGGCTGTGTCCCTGTCCTTCCCTCTCAGAGGAGAGCATTCACAGCCCAGCAGGAGCAGCGCCAGCCCTGAGCCTGGCACGGGAACAAGGAGCTCTCCCTGCCATCGATGGATGGATGGAGAAGCAGGAGGAGCAAGGTGGAGCTGCAGCCCCAGAGCTGGTGGCACATGTCCAGCCCTGGTACACTGCCTGGCTTGTTCAGTGCCCTGCATGGGGCAGCCTGGTGAATAGGCACAGTCAGCCTGCTGCCCTGGCAGCTGGGGTGGCTCCTGGGCAGCACAGGGACAAATCCTGCCTGGCAGGACCCTCGGGAGACAGGGCTTGTTGTGAGAGTTGGGTAATCACAGGAGGTTCTGCCCATCTCCCCTGATGAAAGGGCCTAGCTCAGCCCAGGAGCAGCTCTGGCTCACTCAGGAGCTGAATTCCTCCCTCATTTCACATTCAGGCGCTGGGATGAATTCATAAGGCAGGAATTAAATGCCAGCTTGTTTTCTGTGGGTCCAGCCTGGCTTGCCCTCACCCTGCTGTTTACACTGACTGCAGCACCTGGCCCAGCTCTGGCCCGGGAAGGTAAACCAGCCCCAGCCAGGGCTGCCTGCCCCATTCCCCATTGTCAGTTCAGGTCCTGGAAGGTAAAACACAGCCAGGGCTGCCTGCCCCATTCCCCACTGTCAGCTCAGGTCCTGGAAGGTAAAACACAGCCAGGGCTGCCTGCCCCATTCCCTGGCCTTTCTCCATGTGCTTGGTCCTGACAGCAAATTTCCAAGCTGAATTTGACAGGACAAAGGAGAATGGCCTCAAAGTGACAGAGAACAGGGTCAGATGGGGTGTTAGGAAGAAATTTTTCGCTGTGAGGGTGGGGTGAGAGCAGATGTGGCTGCCCCTGGATCTGTGAAAATGCCCAAGGCCAGGTTGGACATTGGGGCTTGGAGCCACCTGGGACAGTGGGAGGTGTCCCTGCCATGGCAGGGGTGGCACTGGATGGGCTTTAGGTCCCTTCCAACCCAAACCTTTCTGATTCTATGACAAGGAGGTGGAAACACCTGTGTGAAGGAGCCTCTCCTGCAGGGCTCACCCCATTCCCTGTCTCTATTGATTATTTCAGCTTTTCCCCCAGCTCCATCCCTGTGCTCACCAGCAGTGGGAGGGAATCAGGGAGCAGTGGGACACAGCCACATCCTCAGCACTGCTGCAGTGCCCCTCAAATGCTCATTTGTGCCTCCACTCCTCCACCTGCACAGGCAGCAGAGCCCCAGAGGAGTGAGCAAGGCCAGGACCTGGACCCAAATCCTGGGATGCAGCTCAGTGCTGTGCTCATGAATGGCAGGAATGACCTGCAGGGCTCCATCCCAAGGCTGAAATAGGGAAATCAGCTTTCAATTTCTAATTGGAGAAAAAGATTCTCTGGCCCTGCTTTGAGAACGATCAAAACCCTGCAGTGTTCATTTGCACACCCCCTTCCCTCGTGGTGAGTTCAATGAGAGGAGCTTAATGATCCTTCCTCAAAGTGCAGGAATTTATTTTACACATCCCATGGAGCTGGGGGGCAGAGGAGCTCACACTGTGGGGCTCAAAGGGTCTTGGAGACGAGCTGGGGAGGGAGAGCCCTTCCCATCTGCTGCTGCTGCAGCTCTTGGGGATGTGGGATCTCCTGGAGCCCAGAGTGTCAGAGTGGCTCTAAATGAGCAATTCCCCAACTGCAAATATTCAGTGGTGAGAAGCAGCTGGTGAGTTGCCAGCCCTGCTCCCCACGGCCCAGGGGAAGCCGGGCAGGACAGAACGTTCATTTATTGGCACAGCCCTGCTGTTTGCTTTTCATTCCATCCCACTTTCACAAGCAGCCCTGTCTGTGGGTCACTGGGGGTGCCTGATGCCCCTAAAATGCCACCACACTTCGTTAAAACCTGAGTGGAAGAGGGAGAAGCCAGCTGCCAACTCCCTCGGGGTGAGAGGGCTCTCGTTTGCACAGGAGCCAAATGCTCTCAATTTGCACAGAGTGAAAATTCAATATTGGGCTCTTGGGATCGTTTATTTTGTGGCTTGGACGGTGCCAATAAAGTCTCCTGCTTTCAGCAAGGGATGTCAGGGGACAGGGGGATGAAGGAGGTGCAGTGCTCTTACCCTGCCTCTGTTGGAGTGGGACATTCTCCCTCTTACTCCCTCTGAGAATAAAGGTGGGCTCCCAAATTCAGTAAAAGCAGAGAAATAAAGCTTAATTCCACGAAAAGAGGTGCAAATAGGCACGTGTGAAGCTGTGCTCTGCTGGGGTTACGTTCAGGCACTGCACAGCACGACTCTGCACTTCTGGGCTTGGCTCTGGTGATAATTTGCCACTAATCAGCAGCTCCTGCCCATTTCCCATCAGCAGCAGCAAAATAACAGCCTGGAGCACTGAGAGCTTCTTTGTTAAGTTACAGACTTTTCTGGGATGCAGTTTCATTGCCTGTTGATCACAGAATGATGGAATGACCTGGCTTGGAAGGGATCCTCCAGTGCCAGCCCTGCCACCTCCCGCTGTCCCAGCCTGGCCTTGGGCACTGCCAGGGACCCAGGGGCAGCTGCTGGGAAAGGATGGAAAGGAACCCAAAGGCGAACCTGCCCTCCCTGTCAGGAATGCTGTGAAGGTGATTCAGGGTATTCTCAGCGAGAATTTCTTCCCAGAAGAGTTTCCAGAGAAGGGAACCCATCCTGCAAACCACTCTGGCAGGAATCTCCCCAGTTTCATCAGCCCAGCCCGTCTGTAACCACCCCTGCACTGACAAAAGTGTATTTATCCCACAAATTCCCTGTATAAAATAAATATTCCAGAGCCTGGGCTCTGCAGGGAGTCACTGATGTCCCCAAACCCAGCCCAGCCTGGCACAGAGGGGTCCCCCCTTGTCCTCTGTCCTTGTTTCTGCAGGAGGATCATTGGGAATGCTCTAAAAGCTCCAACTGCACAGCAGGAAAAACCCCAGAGAGAGGAGGAGGAGGAGGAGGAGGAAGGAGCAGAGAGAACCCATCAGTGGAGAGCACAGAGAGGACAATGCTGACCAGATAAATAAAATCATTTCCAGCTCATTTCAAGCAGCAAAGAGGGAGAAATTACAGGAGGGGTTGGGAGGTTTCCACCTCTGTCCTGCAGGGAATGAGGAGAGGACAAACAGAGGACAAACCTGACCCCTCATCACAGTTACCTGCAGGAGGAGGTGAGATCAGGTCCACAGTGGGATGGGAGCCACCTGAAGCTTTGCATTTCTGCCATGTCCAGGCGGTTCCCAACCCCAATCCCTGCAAATTTATTGAATTGCCATAATAAAAATCCCTTCTCTGCTGAAAATACTGAGAGGAACTGAATAAACCTCTTGATAAACCTCTTGACTGAAGGTGATTTATTGAGTCAGGGCATCCAGAGAAAGGTGTTTGAAGGTGTTAAATGATCAAAATTTGAAGGTGTTAAATGATCCAAAACTGAAGCAAAATGAGAGGTTTTGAGCTGAACTAGAAGAATCTTTTTCTTCAGGCTGAGATCCTGGACATGTTTGGACCGTTCCAGGGTGGGGTTTGGCCAGCTCTTCTCCATGACCCCAGAATGCTTTGGGGTTTGGGGTTTGGGGTTTGGGTTGGGAGGGCCTTTAAAACTCATCCCATTCCCCTCCTGCTGTGTCAGGGCCCCTTCCCCAGCCCAGGTGCCTCCAGCTCCATCCAAGCCTGCTGGATCTTGGCTTCTTTTCTGCCTCTGTCAAGGTCAGGATTGAAGCACCACTGATGGTATTTTGTGTTCAGGCTCAAATGTTTATTATTTCTCATCTAGATTGCAGTTTTACAAGTCATGACTTCTCCAGCATTCTACTAACAAGCTATAAAATGCCCAGTTATCTTTCTCTACAAAGTCTTTTAAACTATCCAATTAAGAAATGACACCTAAATATTTTTTTTTACTTTTAACCCAATAATTAATCACTCATGTCCCACAGTTCTGTCCAGTTACAAAACACCACCCAAACCCATGAAGAAGAAGGTGAAGAAGAACAACCAGCACCTCTCTCAAACCTCCATCTTGCCCCATATTTATTGCTATGTTCTAAAACATTAAACTCACATTTTTTGGCCTCAGGTCAAATGCAGTGCTCTCCTGTGGGTCTGTGCCTTTCAGCACAGAAAGGTTAAAATTCTCAAAGTTGAAAATTCTCAGCATCCAGGGCTCCACCATCAGCCCTGATGCTTTGCAAGCTCCCCAAGGACACCTCATGTGCAGGAGATGGAGCCCAGCCCGAGAGCCCCAGGACACAAACACTGACCCCTCCCTGGAAGGAGCTGAAATCATCCCTGAGCTCTCCACAGCTTGGATGAGGAGGTTTTATTTTTATTTTTTTTTAATTAATTCAATAATTAATCACTCATGTCCCACAATTCTGTCCAATTACAGAACACCACCCAAACCCATGAAGAAAAAGGTGAAGAAGAACAACCAGCCTTAAAACCTCCTTCTTGCCCCATATTGGGAATACTGGGGACATCCTGAGCTGGCTTTGGGGGCTTTGGCTCTGCTGAGGATTGAGTTTTCCTCAGCATCTCTCCCTAGAAACATCCCAGGACCTCGATTCCCCAGGAAATCCATTCTGGTGGATTCTTGAGCAGCAGGGCTGGCTCAGGTGGAATCTTGTTCAGGATCTGCCAGGCTGAGCTGTTCCCTTCCCACTGTCAGCACGCAGAGCTGGAGAGGCTCAGGGGTGTGTGGTGTGGGCTCCCTGCACTCCCTGCCCTGGGATGCTCCATGCCCAGCAAAGCTGAGCTTTTCCCACTCTGGCAGCTGCAGGATGGAGCTGTGCTCCCTGGGAAACCACATGGATTGAATGGGTGAAAATAAATTGGGTGACTGGAATGGGACCCACTTTGGGTTCTTCTCTTTCATGCCCTCAGCCAAACCCTAGGGCAGAAATCTGCTTTTTTTGTTGGTTTTTTTGGGTTTTTTTTTTACAATTGTTTTCCCAGGGAAATGCTCTGCAGCCTGACACAAAGTCACTCCCTCCTCCTTTCAAACACAATGCCAGCAGTGAATAAACAGGAAAAAACCTCTCCTGCTCGGCAGAGCCCTTCCCAGGGAACGTCTCCTCTGGAGCTGCTCTTGGGAGCTTGGAAACACTTCAGGTGTAAAAATAGCACCTGCAGAGTCAGCAGCCAGCCCTGCTCCTGCAGGGCTCTATGGCTTTTGCCTGGGCTTTGTTTATTTTCCAAAACCTGTTCCAAACTCTCTGGAAGGAAGTGGGGACTCTCCCCGGCCACCTCAGCCTGTGAGATCCTGAACGAGATTCCACCTGAGCCAGCCCTGCTGCTCAAGAATCCACCAGAATGGATTTCCTGGGGAATCGAGGTCCTGGGATGTTTCTAGGGAGAGATGTTGAGAAAAACCCAATCCTCAGCAGAGCCAAAGCCCCCAAAGTTAGATCAGGATGTCCCCAGAATCCCTTCCCATCCCTGCTCTGCCTGGGATGCTCCAAAGTCACACCATTCTCTCTTTTAGGTTTTTTTTTCTTGAAAAATTTTTCTTGAAAAATTTTCTGAAAATTCTCAGAAACAGAGGTGGAAAGGAGGATTTTTCCCTCCTGGAAAACACATCCAGGTTTCCCAGTGATCTTTTTGCTCCCTGCAGGGCACTGAGGAAAAGGAGGAGGGTGCTGGGCAGCAGGGAAGGCTAAAATCCAACCTGGGATGGATTAAATCAGCAAATCCCTCCGAGAATCCTATCCCTGGGCATTCCCAGCTCCAAACCTGATGTTTAACAGCGCTTCTGGGAATCTCTTGGGAATTTTTCCCACAAAAAGTTCTGTCTGAGTAAATGGACCTGTTCTGTCAAAGAAAATAGTGCTATTGCTGAGGAATTTCCAAAAATTCTCTGTTATCTCAGGCTCTGATATCCTGGGAGCCCTCAGGACATTGTCCTGTGTTATGTCCCCAGATTCTCTCAGGAATTTCTTGCCAGCTCTGCCTCAAACACATCAGGGGTGATTTTTCCTGCTGCAGCTGAGGGTAATAAGTGGAGTGTCCTCTCCTGCTCTCCAGGCCTTCAACCAGAGCACCACGAGGACAAAATTGTATTTTTGGCTGTGCCCTGGGAGTTGTTGGTGGATAACCAAGCCCAAAGGCCATTCCTCACGATGCTGCTCCATCCCTCTGATCACCTTGGTTGGGTTTTTCCCCCTGGCATAGCTGGTATGATATTAGAGAGCTCCCTGTACACAGAAAATCACCTTGGAATTGAAAAGAAACCCCAGCTGGATGTGCCAGCTCCCGTTTTCCTGGGGCACAGAGCAGGAATACAAAGGGAGCAGGCACAGGGATCACCCAGGGGAGCAGCCTGGCCTCCCCCAGGGCATCCTGAGTGTAGCCATGATATTTTCTGAAAATTCCCTTTGCCAGGATTTTTCTGCTGAGAAGCTGAGAGGCCTGAGGAACAAAAGGATTATCTGCTGCTGTGGAATGCAGCAGGTGCATCTGTGATTGGTCTCATGTGGTTGTTTTTAATTAATGGCCAATCACAGTCCAGCTGTCTCAGACTCTCTGGTCAGTCACAAAATTTTATTATCATTCTTTTCTATTCCTTTTAAGCCTTCTGATGAAATCCTTTCTTCTATTCTTTTAGTATAGTTTTAATAGATCATTTTCTTTTAATATAATATATATAATAAAATAATAAATCAGCCTTCTGAAACACGGAGTCAAGATTCTCATCTCTTCCCTCATCCTAGGACCCCGTGAACTCCACCACACTGAGCACTTCCTCCAGCCTGATTTGGGGCTGAACACTGCGAATTCCCTGCTGCTGTCAGAGAGAGGGCGTGCCCTGGGATGAGCTCCCATTGCCATGCCAACAACCCCAGCAGCACAAAGGACATTTCCCCTCCTGGCCAGGTTTTAGCAGCGCCTTGCTAAGCCCTGGGGTTGGTTCTGGGGACAGCCAGCGCTGCTGAAGAGGGAGAGAGGCTGGAATCTGTGACACAAAGCACAAAGACAGGCTGAAAGAAGCCCAGCTGAAGTGGCACAGCCTGTCAGTCCCTTATCTAAGGCAGCCCTTCTATTTTTGGCTCTTTGCTGTACCATGTTTAGTCTGTGCCTATTGTACTTTTTGGCAGCAGTTCTCCAGCATCAACTCAGCTCCTTTCCTAAAGATACTGGAGGAGAGCACATTCCCCATCTCTGCCACCCGGGCAGGTTGTGTGTTCCTAAATCCAGGAATAATGTGCTGAGAGGATGGAATGCAAAGTCCTGTGGTTGAAGGGGAGGCAGTGGCAAGTTTTGAAGCCTCAATTCGAGTTTTGAAGCCTCAATTCTCTGCCACAAAGTCTGGAACAGGCAGTGCCACAAAGTGCTCAGGAAATCCAACAAAATCTGACCAGAACATGCTCAGAAAATCAGATAAAAATCTGTCCTTGTATCCCCACCATGTCCATCAACTCCAGCTCTTTTTCAAGATGCTGGGGCAGAGCACATTCCCCATCTCTGCCACCTGGGTGGATTGGGTGTTCCTAAATCCCGGAACCACATGCTGAGAGGATGGAATGCAAACTCCTGTGCTCAGAAGGGGAGGCAGTGGTGAGTTTTGAAGAAAAAAATTCTTCTCAATTCTCTGCCACAAAGTCTGGAACAGGCAGTGCCACAAAGTGCTCAGAAAATCAGACAGAATCTGACCTACTAAAGATGCTGGGGCAGAACACATCCCCCATCTCTGGGCAGCAGAACACATCCCCCATCTCTGGGGAGCAGAACACATCCCCCATCTCTGCCACCTGGGTGGATTGGGTGTTCCTAAATCCAGGAATAACGTGCTGAGAGGATGGAATGCAAAGCCCTGTGCTCAGTGGTGAGTTTTGAAGCCTCGATTCTCCTACACAAGAAGGAGACTCTCTTTCAGTTTGAATCCATTCCCCTGGTCCTGGCGCTCCATCCCTTGTCAAGCCTCTCCCCATGTTTCCTGCAGCTCCTTCTCCTACTCCTCAGTTCTCCTCTGGCACAGGCAGCACCAGAACAGGCTCAGAAAACCAGACAAAATCTGTCCTTGCATCCCTTCTTGCCAGAGCCATCCCTTTCCTGGTGCCACAGGGATCTGCAAGGGCTCCCACAGACCCAGACATGAGGAGAGAATCATTATTCCTGTTTAAACCAACGTGGTTTTACCATAGCAACTCCCCAAGAAGGAATCAACAGCTTCTGAGCAAACAAACACTGATTAAAGCACCCTTGTGAAATATTTATGCTTTGTTCCCCAAAGCCCACTAAGTGCAGGGCCCTGCCTGGCTCCAGGAGTGGCAGGAGAGCCTTTTCTCCGCTGCCTGGCAAAGTGGAAAAACCATTCTTCAGCAGAGTGTTTGTCAGGGACAGAGGCAGCTCCTCAACGTGACTGCAAGGAGCTGCAGGAGAGGGAACAGCGTGGCCTGGGCCTTCCTCAGCAGGGCAGAAATGCAGCAGCTTGTGGGGTGCTCAGGAGAGGAAACACAAATTTACACAGGGCTAGAAATGCCAGTGTAGTTGTTGGGTTTGGCTGTTATATATTGGCTTTTGCAAATTATTATTAATCACAACAATTTTAATGTCATATTAGCAAATTATAGTATATCACAACAATTTTAATGTTATATAAATATAGAAATATTAATATAATAGAAATAATAAATATAAATATAAAATAAAAAATAAATATAAAATAATAAATAATAAACAATGCAAATATATATAAACAATGCAAATAATAAAATAATAAAAACTAATACATAAACAATAAAAATAATATAAGCCATATAAAAAGAAGGTAAATAATATAAGTACTATATAAATATTATAAATAAAATATTACAATAATATAAAGAAATAATAAGTCATATAATCTAATAATAAATATAAAATAATATAATACAAATAAATAATAATCTAAAAAATTAAAATAATAGAAATATAAAGTTTGTAATGACTTTTAAACTGTTTTTTATATAATATACAGTATAGTATACAGTATATATAGGATATATATTATACAGTATACTATATATAGTATATAGATATTGTACATTATATTTGATATAGTATATTTTGAAATATTTTTCTGGGCTTGGAAGAGCACAAAGAGGGAGAAAGGGAGAAATCTGGGAGTGTTTAATGCCTGTGTGAGCCCCGTTAGTTTATGTGCTGATGCTGCACACAAATATTTGCCAGGCTGGTTTCAGACGGTTTCAGGAAGTTTTTCCTTAAACAAGGGAGCCCTGCTGCTCTCTGCCACGTTTTCTGCTGCAAACACTCAGAGATTTTCTGCTCTGACACTCACTGCAGGTCACCTCGACAGCCAGGATGGAAAAGTGATAGAAGTGGCACTGCTTTACTTCATTTTATTTTAAAGACTTTGGAAATCATTTCATTCCACCCCCTGCCATGGCAGGGACACCTCCCACTGTCCCAGGTGCTCCCAGCCCTGTCCAGCCTGGCCTTGGGCACTGCCAGGGATCCAGGGGCAGCCACAGCTGCTCTGGGCACCCTGTGCCAGGGCCTCACACCCTCACAGGGGAGAATTTATTCCTAATATCCCAGCTAAACCCACTCTCTGCCAGTTTGAATCCATTCCCCCTTGTCCTGGCACTCCATCCCTTGCAAATCCTCTCTGTGTTTCCTGCAGCTCCTTCGGGCACTGTGTGGCCACAACTGTGTCACCCCAAAGCTTCTCCTGTCCAGGTGAACCACCCCAGCTCTCCCAGCAGAGCTGCTCCAGCCCTCTGATCACCTTTTGTTTTTTGGTTTTTTTTCCCCCTGGCATAGCTAATATGGTATTCGAGAGCTCCCCAGCCACAGAAAAACACCTTGAAATTGGAAAAAAAGAAATAAAATATTATAATAATAAATAAAAATTAATAAATAAAAATAAAATTATGTCAATAAATAAATAAATAAATAAATGAAAACTTAGCTCCTTGAGAGCCCCAGGACAAGAAGTGGGTGATGGAACCACATACGGGCAGAATTCCCAAAGCATTTGCAGGATCTGGCACAGATGGATTTGGATTTCCAAGGCAGAGAAGCCTCCCTTGACCTGTTGGGTGAAGCAGCTCAGCCCTGAGCCCCCAGGCAGGAGCTCTGAGCACAAATTTGGATATAAATTTTGACTGATTTGCCCTGAATCTCCTGATCTGAGCTGTGGTTCCCATTTCAGGCTGCACAAGCGGGCATTGACTTTAGTCTGGCTCTCTCTAGTGGTCTGAAGCTTAATGAGATGGAATTCCTGCTCTGTAATTACTTTGGGTGATTTAAGTATGAACAAAAAGACATCCAGTCACTTTGGAGCAGTTAAATTAAAAGCAAACTGGATTGAGCTACCTGGGGTGTGTTTCCAGGTGATAAATGCTTTCTCACAAATCTCATAAACCTTCCTCTTTCTGCTGCACTGAACTGGGATTTTTATGGATCTTTTTAATAGTGCATCAAATAATTTCATCAGCATAAAGTCTCCTCCTGGATGGAAATTTAATAAAAAGCTGAATTGTTCAGAAAGGGATGAGCTTGATCTCATCTTGCCCTTGTAAATGTATTCCTGACAGGGTGGCAGTTAATAATTAATAAATGAAATAAACTACTTGGAAATTGCAAGCTGACACTGGGCTCTCCCCTCCTGCCTGCCCAATGATTATTCACACTTTGTTTTTTCAGTTAGTTGCCTCTGTGACCCAGATTAAGCAGCCAAATTAAGATGTGGAACATCCCAGCTCAGGGTTCAGACTCAGGATCTCTCATTTCACATTTCAATGTGAGTTTGCTGGGTTCAGACCAGCAAAAGTGAGCCCAAATAAAGATACAGAGAATTCCTGGTCTTTTTTGAAGGTCATGGCATGGAACAGGAATTATCCCCTGAACCAGTGGGTCCCAAGCCCAGCTCTGTGCTTGGATTCTCCAGCTCCTTCTCCAAGTCCCACCTGTGAGTTCCAAGCTGCCAGAAATCCTTGGCTGCAGCTCCAAATCCTTCTGTGGCTCCCAGGCATCCCCTGGATGCCTTGGGAAGGCTGAGCTGGAAGAGAGACCAGAGTTCCAGAATAAAGCAGGGATTTATTAAAAGCATCTCCTCAATGGATCCACCTTGGGCAGCACAAGAGCCCAGCCAGGGCTGCACCCAAGATGAACCAAAATGGCCCCAAAATGCACGAGCGGGCACGGGGTCTGTCACTGGGATCAGTTCTGCTCCATTTGCACCTTGCAGTTCATTGTCCCATTCCAGCTTTAGCCCCTGCAGTCCCACCCTGCTTGTTTTGCTCTCTCCAGCCCACGGGGTTTGTGCTCCTGGGCTGAGATTTGGATCATTTGTCCTTGGTGCCCAGCTGGAGCAGGAATTGTTTTGTCTCCCTGCTCTGTGCACAGAGCTCACCATCCCCTGATGTGAACCCAGACCCACACACTAAAGCAGCACAGAATGTGAAAAATAGGAAAGCCAAACCTGAGGCATCACCCTCAGACCAGTTTGGGTCCATAACCAACATCTCAGGGAGCTTCTGGAGCCCCCTGCCCCCTCAGCAGCCTGACAAGGGTGGTTTGAAGCTCACAGGAGCATCAGGACATTATCCCTGTCCCAGAGATAATTCCTGCAAAACCACGGCCTCATTTTCCCTGCAGATCTGTGGGAGAGGCACCATTCCTGTTATGTGGAGGCCAAAATTTCCCAGCTCCTTGCACAGGCACTCTCCTGTCCTTGTGTGGGCTCTGTTTTGGAGAAAATCTGTTTTGTTCCATCATTTTCCCTCACCTGGTGCTAGAAAGGAGCTGAAGCCAGGCTGGAATACAGCCATGGAAATGTGTGGGTGTCCTGGAATCAGCAGAAATGATGGAATTAATTAATCTCAGAGCACTTGTGGACCATCCAAGGGAATTTCTGAGGCATTAGTGAGGATCTCTGAGAAGGTGGTGGCAGGAGGAATAAACAGTGCCCTGGCTTTGAAAAAAGAGGAAAAGAAACCCCAGGAGTGATGCCTCAGCCTGCCCAACTCCATTTCTTGGAAAGACCCTAGACAAATGATGAAATAATCAATACAAACACCTAGAAGGTAATAAAAGTACAGGGGAAATAAAAATAAAATAACCAGCATGGATTTCTCAGGAACAAATCACATCAAATCAATCTGATTTCCTCCCCTGACAGAGTAACAGCCTGATGGACAGGGGAGAAGCAGATGTGAGATATCCTGTCTGTAAAAATCTGTGTATTCAGGATTGCATGGCAGCCTCCTGAGCAAATCAGGGCCATGGGAGCAAAATAGAAACATGAAAAAAGCTCTGTAATTTCAGTGCCTGGGCAGGAGAAAATGCAGCTCCCAATTCAGGTGGGGCCAGAGCTGCTTGTTCTGTTCATGCCCATTAATAAGTGATTTGTCTGATAGCAGAGATAATGCTGCTTTATGAGCTGGGAGGTGTTGGAACAACAGGGAGAGCAGCTCCTGCATTCAGATTGATCTGGATAATGGGATGAGATCCGTGGGCTGAAACTCGCCGAGGACAAAGGCAGAATCCCCAGCTCAGGCAGGAAAAATCAAATGTACAGATGCAAAATGAGAGATAAGGGACAAAGGCTCGCTGGGAGGATGGGGACACAAATGATTTCATCTCTTCTGCCTGAGCTCAGAGGGTTTCTTTTCTGATTTCAACGTGTGCAGATGCTTTTGACATTGACAGATAGTGGAAGTTCTGAGATTATTTCTTCTTATTATTATTTTTGACAAAGAACGTGCGTTTTTCCAGGGTTTATGCATTAAGAAGTAATGTTTTAGGGGAGAGCTGGAGTGGTGAGGTCACACCTTGAATGCTGTGTCCAGTTCTGGGCCCTCAGGGCAAGATGGGCATGGAGGGGCTGGAGTGTGCCCAGGGAAGGGAATGGAGCTGGGAAGGGGCTGGAGAATTCCTGAGGAGCTGGGAAAGGGCTCAGCCTGGAGAAAAGGAGGCTCAGGGGGGAACTTCTGGCTCTGCACAGCTCCTGACAGGAGGGGACAGCCAGGTGGGCATCCAGGAGCAGAGGGAACGGCCTCAGGCTGGGCCGGGGCAGGCTCAGGGTGGGCACAGCAGGGATTTCCTCATGGAAAGGGAGCTCAGGCACTGGAACTGCCCCGGGAGGGTTGGAGTGCCCATCCCTGGAGGTGGCACTCGGTGCTCTGGGCTGGGGACAGGGTGGGGATCAGGGTGGACTCCAAGACCTGGGAGGGCTTTTCCAGCTTTTCTCTGGGATCCTGTGACACCAGCCAGGCCCAGGAGCTGGCATGGAACACTGGTGACACCAAATGACAAAGGACACCTCAGAAACGGCCACTCACAGCTCCCATCCCCAAAAACTGGGGTGTTTCAGAGCCAGCAGCACGGGCTGAAGCGCTGATTTAAGAAGTCTTTAATTTTTCCACAGGCAGGAAGAGGATGCCCTCACGTTATAAATGATAATATTGAAACCATTTTCCCATCTCTTCAGGTGTTTCCTGTCATGGGTTTCTCTGATCAGCACATTGCAGGTGGGATGGGAGCTGTCCCAAATCCAGCCCTCCTTGTCAATCACAGAGAGGAATTTTCCTGTAGGAGCACTGGAGATCCCTCCTTAGCACCACTTCTGAACTATCTCCCTTTGTGGTTCCCAGCCCTGCAGAGTCACTGCAGTCCCTGCATCCCTTCAGTTTAAATTGCTGGGAGTATTTTGCAGAGTGTTAAAACTGAAATTAAAGTTCAAGTGATGTTTATCCTGTGAATCCATGGATTCCCAGACTTGGCTCTGTCCCCTCACACGCCCTGGAGGTCACGTCCCCAGCAGGGCTGGCCCAGGAGGATCCCTCACACCAAGCTCTGTCTCACACAGACTTTATTTTCCTCCACTCACACAAAGACCATCTAATCAGGCACGAGGAGAATCTGCCTCTTTGTTTGTTGGGAACACAACAATAGGATCCTATTCCACACCCCGAGGGACAAACAACACTGCTCACAGCCAGGATCGCTCCTTGTCATTATTGGTTTTGATGTTTAATATCACAATCCAAAGGTCCAAACAGATTTTGATCCAACTTTAGCATCCCTGATGCAATTCCACCACTCAGTAGAGGCATAGCACATGTGCAATAAGCTCCTCAGAGACAAGAGTGATAAGAGATAAGATTTTGATGTCCAGCTCGTGTGAATGTGTCCTGCCATGCTGGGGGTTGTTCAGGGTGGGATTTTGGGGCGTTTCCCCCATTTCCATGCAAAGCTCAGTCCTATAAAAGTCAGTCATTCACAAAATAATTCAGCTCTGAGCACTGCCTGTCAGGATTAGGAACTAAGAGCTGGGAAGGATTCCTGGTTTTCTCTAGGTGGAAAGGAACTGCTGCAGGCACAGGATGGCAGGTCCTGGTCCCTGACAGTGTCTTTGCTTGGGTGTCCCCAAAACCATGGAGCAGGGAGCACCTGGCAGTGACAGTGGCCCTGCCCTGCCCTGCAGCCAGACCTTGCTCCTTTCCCTGGCTCCATTTCTGTCCCTTTCCCTTTTCCCATCTCCATTTCCCTTCCTTCTCCTTTTCCCATCTCCATTTCTGTTCCTGCTCCTTTTCCCATCTCCATTTCTGTCCCTTCTCCTTTTCCCATCTCCATTTCTGTCCCTGCTCCTTTCCCTGTCTCCATTTCTGTTCCTGCTCCTTTCCCTGACTCCATTTCTGTTCCTTTCCCTTTTCCCATCTCCATTTCCCTTCCTGTTCCTGTCTCTGTCTCCATTTCCATTCCCACTCCTTTCCCTGGCTCCATTTCTGTTCCTTTCCCTTTTCCCATCTCCATTTCCCTTCCTGCTCCTTTCCCTGTCTCCATTTCCCCTCTGGCTGAGCCCCAGCCCTCAGCACCAAGCAGGGAGCAGAGCAGGGGTTCAGCCAGCTGAGGACAGAGGGAAGGAATGAATATCCCACCAAAGTACAACTGCAGACCAGGCAAACCCTTCCTGAGCACGGGAATCTTCTTCCAGCTCCCCAGCCTGGGAGAATGCTCAAGATCCAAAGCTAAAATATTTGGAATATTAGCATCTATCAGTTTCACACGTCTCTTAAAGCAGCATATTCCTTGCCTGATTGATCCTGCCATATGGGAACATTAGCCTGTACCATCACCATCTGCTGCAGCTTTAATTTTATCAAAAGCATTATGACAGGAGGGAGAATGTTTCTTTTTCCACCCTTCCTTCTCCTCCCGCCAAAACCTGGCTGATTTCTCCTCAGATGAACCCAATTTCCAGCCCTGAGTGAGAAGGCTGTCTGGATACTCTGTCTAGGAATAGCTCTTTGATTTCAAACACTTCACTTTTGGGAAGCTGAGCTAAAAATCCAGGAACAAGGAAACTCACAAACTTCTCTCCCAGGGAAATTTTTGGTATTTGTGAGCTCAAAGCTGAAATAGAAGCATGGCTTGGGTGTTGCACATTTCTTCCACTCTCTGCTCAGAATCCCTGAATTATTCAGGTTGAAAAAGCCCTCCCAGGTCATGGAGTCCAACCTGATCCCCACCTTGTCCCCAGCCCAGAGCACTGAGTGCCACCTCCAGGGATGGGGATCCAAAACTCCCTGGGCAGTTCCAGTGCCTGAGCTCCCTTTCCATGGGGAAATTCCTGCTATGCCCACCCTGAGCCTGCCCTGGCCCAGCCTGAGGCCGTTCCCTCTCCTTCTGTTGTTGTTTGTCTCAGAGAATAAAGAATATTGTACTTTAATCATCCCTGATTTATCCTGTCACCATTGATTGTGCATCCTTTCAGAAGGGGGAAAAAAAGGAATTCCAAATTTTTATGCCTTATTTCTTCTCACTTCTTCATGACCACAGATATTTTTATGATGTCCCTGCTGTGTTCCTTCTCTACAGCAAACCATGAACTAAACATGAACTTCAGTATCATGGGAACAGAGAATGGTTTGGGTTGGAAAGGACCTTAAACACCACCCAACTGCAGCCCCCTGCCATGGCAGGGACACCTTCCACCACCCCAGCTTGCTCAGAGCTCCATCCAGCCTGGCCTTGGGCACTTCAGTGGAGATGTGAGCTCCCAAATGAGCCTCCAGACATCAATAAAATATTTATACGGCACAGAATGAACACAATAATAGAAGGAAAGCAGAAATGGCCTCACCACAGGCCAGGTGTGGCTGTGCCCTGTGCTGGCTCAGTGACCCAGCTCCAGGTGGAGATGTGAGCTCCCAAATGAGCCTCCAGACATCAATAAAATATTTATACAACACAGAATGAATACAGGAAAGGCAGAAATGGCACCACCACAGGCCAGGTGTGGCTGTGCCCTGTGCTGGCTCAGTGACCCAGCTCTAAAGCAGCTCCTGCTGCTCTGGGAATGTGCAAAGGCTTGTGAGGAGCCCCATCCTCGTGGGCTCCCTTTGTGCCACTCAGCCCCTCCATTATTTAGTGACACAGAACACTCCTGCAGCCAGCCAGGCACAGAATCCACTCAGAGGCAGCTGAAAGGGGAGAGCTTGGCCACAAAGAGCAGCTCAGAGGGGAGGAGGCTCTCAGGGCAGGAGTTCTGCTCTGGAAATGCCAGCCCAGGGCTGTGACAATGACAGCGGGGTGTGATCGACTGCCTGGCTGCAAGTGCATCAGAATAATGATAACAATTTTTAAAAATCACGTTAAAAGTGCCGTTTCTTGCAGCGTCTCGCTGTGCAATCAGGGAGGTCACCACAGGAGGGAAGCAGCGTTTCACTTTTGTTGCTTTAGCAGCCAAGGTTTGGTTGTTTTTTCCTTTTTAAATGTATATTTTGATCAGCAAAACCTTCCTGATGTGACAAAGCAATAGATCATAGAATCATGGGATGGTTTGGGTTGGAAGGGACCTTAAAGATCACCTCATTTCTTCCAGTATCCCAAGGTGCTCCAAGCCCCATCCAGCCTGGTTCTTGCAGTGGAATCCACCCCTTCCAGAGATTCCTACCACCACTGCTGATGCTGCACATTAAAAGTGATTTTTAGCCTTGCCAGCGACCCCTTTTCTCCAGCCATTGAAATCAAAACCTCAGAGCTCTACAGAAACATTTAAAGCCAGTGGAATCATGACTTTTCCTCCTGCTGTTGACAGAGAGAGATAAAGAACCCAAGCAGTCCCCAGGAGAGGGTGTGGGGCTTTGCAGAGATCAGGAGAGAAACTCAACATTGCTCTTCGCAGCGATAATCCGAGGGTGGGAATTCCCTCAGGAGCTCCAGCTTCCCATGCTGGCATCCCTGCAGCAGAGGTGTGTGCCAGGGCTCCAGGAGTGGGGTTGGTGATCCTGGAGGACACACAGAGCTCTCACTCTGTTCATTCCTGGCCAGTTTGGGATGTTCTGGTGTCTGGTGGGGCTCCTCAGCCACAGGAACTCCTCAGTGCAGTTTTCTCTCCTTGGCCATCCCAGGAGAACAAGCCCTGCCTGGTTTCACATCATTTTGACACAGCTTTGCTGCCTCTGGCTGGTGGAGATTGCTACCCGCCACTTCGGGAAGGGATGGGTTAGATGGGATTGGAATCAGCCTAAAAGCTGCTGCTGGAAAGTTTGGAATGGGAGCCAGCATTCCTAAAAACCACATCTGAACAGAAACGCTGTGCAAGGAAACCTCCAGCCTGTGAAAAGGAGGCTACAGGCTCAGCCGCTTCCAGGAAGAGCCATGGGGAAATAAATCTGAAAACAGCAAATTGCTGAATCTCTTCAGAGCCTCTGAAGAGGAAAATGAGCAGTTGGACCCCACGGTTCTTTCCTGCTCCTGCTTCCTTTTGGGACCTTTGGTTGATAACCTCATCAGCCCTTCTCCCTTTCCCATCTGTCAAAAGCAGAAATCTGGGAAGACCTTCACTTCCAATGTGGAGACTTTGATAGTGCTGTCCTGAACAGCACTGCTAAAAAATCAAACTGTGGATGCCTGAGAGAGAAGTTTCAGTGCTGATGCAATTTGTCAGCATCTCATCCTTGTTCCCACACAGAGCTGAATCATCAGAGAACAGGGATTTGTCACTCTGGATCATCATGTGATGGCAGAGCCCACCACCACCACCACTGAGAGCAAACAGCGAGAGCCCAGCTCGGAGAAAAACTGGCCAAGTGCAGAAAATATTTCATTATATAGGGTTATAGAGGGTTATATAGGGTTATATAGGATTTTATAGGGAATAACCTGACAATCACAGAGCCATGGAATGGCCTGGGTTGGAAGGGACTTTAAAGATCACCCAGTTCCAATTCCTTTGCTGTGGGCAGGGACACCTCCCACTATCCCAGGTGGCTCCAAGCCCTGTCCAGCCTGGCCTTGGGCACTTCCAGGGATCCAGGGGCAGCCACAGCTTCTCTGGGTACCCTGTGCCAGGACCTGCCCACTCTCACAATTTCTTCCCAATATCCCATCCATCCCTGCCCTTCGTTAGTTTGAAGCCATTCCCCCTTGTCCTGTCACTCCATCCCTTGCAAATCCTCTCTCTCCATCTTTCCTGCAGCTCCTTCAGGCACTGCAAGGCCACAGTTGTGTCCCCACAAAGCTTCTCCTGTCCAGGTGAGCAACCCCAGCTCTCCCAGCAGAGCTGCTCCATCCCTCTGCTCTCCAACACAGTGCACATGGAGATCTCCTCAGGGAGTTTTACACAAACCCCCTCGCTCTGATGCTCCCAGGACAGCACAGTCCAGCAGGATTTGTGCCACAATAAAATCCTCCAGCTGTTGGCACTGCAGGGTTTGTGACCCCCCAAATAATCCCAACCACACAGGGCAGTGGTACCTCCATGGCACAGTGCATCCATGACGCCCTTTAATTGTGAAAAGTCACTTTTGATGTTCAAAGTTTTGCATCTCACGCATTGTGCAGGCAGTCAGCAAGTCATAAAGAGCAAGAATTAATTAATCCTGGCCATACCCCCAAGAGATGTGCAGGCAAACAGTGAGATACTGACAGAAACACACCAGCCAAGGTTACTGACTTGTTGAAGCCACAGTGGGTATTGGAGCAGAGCAGCGATTGAGGAGCAGAAACTGATTGCAAAGCTCAGGGAAACTGATTTTGATGAGGAATAGCCTTCAAAATAAACAAACATTTAGGAAAATGTTTGTTTTTAATTCAGTACTTTGTTAGTACAATGCAAGTACATCCTGATCTGTGGGGTCAGGCTGTAAATATTCACTTTGGCCCATCCTGAGGGTTTGTATGCACACAAACATTTATGTATGTGCTCCATACCCTGTGGGAGAGAACAACGAGGTGTCCAGCGAAAGAGTTCAGTCCCAAACAGGCAGAATAACAAGCTCTGGTGTGTTTTTCCAAGGCTCCACCAGCAGACTTTCCCACGCCAGCCCACAGCCCTGCAGCCGCCCTGCTCTGGAGCAGAGTCACGTTGGGTTCCACCAGCTTTGGGATCCACTGGGCAGCAGATATCCAGATATCCCCCCGTGTGCCCCCCAAGGGCCTCCCCACAATCCATGGTTTCCTGCAGAGCTATGTGCTCTGATGACAAAATTCTCACAGCAACACCTACTTCTAGGAAAATTTGCAACTGCCTTCTCAATTTCTTACAGTTTTGAATAAATAATATTGAATCCCTCCCCCTCAGCCTGACATATCTCAGGCATTGGAATGGGATGTTCTGGGAGGTTTGGAGTGCTTATCCCTGGAGGTGGCACCTGGAGGTGGCACTCGGTGCTCTGGGCTGGGGACAAGGTGGGCATTGGGCACAGGTGGCACTCTGAGGTCTTGGAGCTTTTTTCCAACCTAAATGATTTTGTGATTCTGCAATATCTTTGATCATACAGTGGATATATGGGCAAACTCCCTCGTGGCTCTCAGATAAAATCTGAAAAGGGAACAACTGAGCTCTGCGGGGCTCCCTGATCTGGTTTAAATGTCTGCACAGACAAGGAGTTTTTGCTTTTGTTGTAATTAGTGGGCATGTGCTCAGACTCTAATCATTGTTCTTTAGGCTTTCTTACCAGGCCTGACCTTCCCATTTGGACCCAATAAAGCAGATGAGCTCTGTGCCTTTTTGTTCTCAGATGACAAAGTGCTCGGCATTTGGCACTCAGCTTATCTCATCCATTTGGGATTTTAATTATCAACACAAGAGCCTTCCCAAAGGCTGGCTGGGCTTTTGGCATGGAGATTATGTAGGGACATTGAAAAAAGCCTCTGTCCATCAGCTCTTTTCACTGTGGCGACTAGAAACTCTACAAACAGCTATGCTATTTTAATTCCAAAAAACACATTTGCAATGTCATCTCTATGGAGGAAAATATGCTCAGCTTGAGTTTTGTTTTGTGCTGCTCTGTGTACAAGAACATGGAGCTGCCGTGTTTGCGGAGCGTGTGGGGAACCCAGAGCACAGTCTGTTACCAGGCTTTATTTTTTGCGCTGTCTGCTCCCATTTTTTCAGTGCTCTGACTTATTGCTGATTACTCCAAGGCGCTCCAGTGCATCTGATAGTGTAGGAACTGTAACTCCTCAATCCCAGGCTGGGACGGCTGCTGAAATGAGATAACCCAGCCAGGCATTGAGAGCACAAGAGTTGAACTTTTCTTCTAAGGGAACTGAAGCCTGCTTGGTCAGATTGACCAAAAAGCACTGAGTTTGCTTGGTTTTTATTTCAGACTGGCAGTGTGATAACACTGGGGTGGGTGGCTGGGTAGTAGGGCAGGGATTTATCTGAGTGTGGCCTTTCTCTTCATGTGCAGAGAAAAATCAGAGAATCACAGAACAGTTTGGGTTGGGAGGGACCGTGTGGATCCTCTTGTTGTCTGGGCAGAGACACCTTTCACTACCGGGATGCTCAGAGCTCCATCCTTGAACACCTCGGGGATGGGGCAGAGCACAGCAGGGCACGGGGGGGCTGTACAGAGAGAGGGGAATAAAGAGTGAGAGGGGAATAAACACAGCGAGAAGGGAATAAACACAGCCCGGCACCCAGGGCCGCGGGACCCGCCCGGGCTGGGGTCTCGGGGTGGTCCCGCATCCCGGTGCCGGTGCTGGGCTGGTCCCAGGGGCGGTGTCAGTGCGGTGCCAGTGCCGGT